>NC_089592.1:82382362-82702362 GCF_019320115.1 Miscanthus floridulus | reverse complement strand
GGACACAGTGGCCGGTAATCCCCGCCGTACCCTGTCCCAGCCGGTATGGCGCTGATCGTGGATACAACGTTAGGACACAGTGGCCGGTAATCCCCGCCGTACCCTGTCCCGGCCGGCATGGCGCTGATGCGACCTTGGGTCGCGTCGGCCATTCTGTGGCGTTGAGCCGTCGTCCGGCTGAGATTGCGGGAGTGGTTGAAGCATTAATGGGACATGACACGTTGTCTGGGGGGTCGGTCGAGGCGGGGGGGTGACGGGCTGCGGGCGACCCGGCCTCGAGCGACACGGAGGCTGGGGCCTCGCGCGAGACGGGGATCGGACTCCTTGCCGAGGCCTTGCGCGAGACGCCTCGCGCGATACGGAGAATGTACCCCTGCCGAGGCCTTCCCTGGAGAACCTCGGGCGAGACGGAGACGGCGCCCCCTGCTGAGGCTCGGCGCCCCCTGCCGAGGCCTACCCTGGGGAGCCTCGCGCGAGGCGGAGTTTGTTCCAGGATGCCGAGACCTCCTGCTCGAGGCTCGAGGCGAGGTGGAGGAGGGCCCAGTGGGCTCGGTCGTGGCAAGTGAGGGGCCCACGGCTTACCTTCTATCTTTATTTTTTAGATGGGATTTTAGCGACCCGTTTGATGTTTGCTTGGGGTACCCCGTTCTAAGGTACCCGACAAGACTGATCATATTTGTACCTTCTCTCAATGCACTTGTCGAAACAAGTCTGTGTAAACCTATATAAAGCATAAAGACACTGTCAGAACAAGCATAAATAAATCAAACAGAACCCTAAATAACCTCAAAAGTATTTTCTGAGAGCATAACCAAGCCTGTGCTCGTGGGGCTGAAAAATTTTTAAAACAAGAAAAATCCTACAGTGACAAATCATGATGTAAATCAAACTAAAAGGAGATTTCATGGCAAATTACAAGCTGAGAAAGAACTCCCTCTCCCTTGGTCCCTTTGTTCTTATATTTTTCTGTCTAAATCCAACTCTGTTAAGAAATCGTTATTCGTCTGTGCTCTCCATTCACAAGCTAAGTTGGCATGTTTGTTTCTACCCAAACAGCAAACTACAAGCACATGTAAATATATAATCAAGGGACTCCTAATGCACAAGCGATTACGGTTGCTTTAAATTTCAAAGTTACATCACATATCAAATATGTGTAGCACCTCTAGAAAAAAACGTACAGTAATCCATAGTTAAATGGTTTCATGATTAGTGGCCCCTTAGGATATTGTTTAAGTCCACCACTGCAGTTATGCATTGGGTCATGAAACAACCCTGCTCAGACTATGGAATGTCAGGCAAATGGTTTGCAGAACGTATGTTTTTTTCCTCCCAAACATATATCATATTGTAATACTGAATTGATGGTGCTATACCTGACAAGAAAGGTTAAAAGAGAAAGCTCACCATTCTCGAGCTTCATGCAAATAATGAAATAAGCAGCGCCTCTAATATGCATATAGCCAGAGAGCCAGCAAAAGGAAAATGAAGAGAGTAAATTGGCTCAACGACCTTTTTGACCTGCAAGCCAAATGAAGAGAGTACAAACTTCACAAAATGAGTACTGGTTCTAATATCAATTACATCCTCATTTTCTAAGGCTGCATACAAGAGCCCATCATGTTCAAAACTTTGAACACAAAAATGAAGTTCCCATGAGGCCATGACCGAATTTCACTATATCAGTGAATAAAACTGTGCAGCCTGAAGATAGAAACACAAGTAACATACATCAAGTGCAATACCTCAATTTCATGAAAATCAGTCCTATGGCGTGAAAGGCCATTGCCACCGACTGAAGGGGAATGTACACATTTTTTAAATGTTTTGGACTGCCGACGGATAAAACTAAGTTTAGCAGGAAAAGAAAAAATTAGGGACCAACTTTGGTAGTTCATCGGTAAAATTGAGGCTAAGATACAAAGTTTAAGGGCCAAAACGGTTATTTCAATAGTTCTAGGATAAAACTAAGTTTAAAAGGCAAAAAATGAGGACTGAAATAGTTACTTTAAAAATTCAGACATTAAAGTGAGCCTTGGACGATATACACACGCGTGTGCACAGTGCACCCTTGAAATTGCTAGCTCTCTCTGCGTATTGACTTGAGGACTGCCGACGGATGAGGTCGAGCCGTGTAGGTCCAACTTCCGAGCCTTTTCAGCGCAACGGCGGAGCGCGTTCCCTTGACCGCAAAAGTACTGGAACTAGTCAAGAAAGACTTAAATAAATACTCATGTAGACACACGGTGCACCACGAGAATACCAACTTACCTAGTTCAGCATTACCAAGAAAAAAAATTAAGCATGTAGTGATCCTCCGGAGATCATAATGATGGCAATATGATATTCATCGGATTTTCTTAATCTCTGGAGGACCAAGGACATAGTCGGAACAATGTTAAACGCTTCTAGAGTGAGGAGAGAAAAAAGGGAAAACACGATTTCCAAGGAAAAGATGTGTTGCTTGTCTAATGTATCCGGCCAACCAATAATCCAAATAAGATATTCACTTTAAAAAACAATACAACATCGATGTGTACAATCATAAAGGTATGTGCTTGTACACACACTCTACCTCCTCACGTGCACTCAACCGTATTGGAGGGTATGAGGCGTAGAAATTAAGATCGATGAAATCACAGTAAACACATCGTCGAGTATCTATAAACCCTACCTATATGAATGCCTCTAATCTAATATACTAGGTTGACTAATTGAGGTTGATGAAGTCAACTAGCGCTTAGCTACAATAGCCATGTCACCTTTCAACGAAAGAATAGGTTAGTAAAAAGTTATGAAGCTAAGTTGAAGATTCGGCATACGCAGACTACCACCAAAAAAAAGGAGCTTAATCAACTAGTTACATTTAGTGCACGAGGCCAATCCAAATGGACAATTTCACTTTGTTGTTTCCGTGTCACGATACCTAATAAAATTCGATTAATGGTTGCAACCTTCTACATGGATAGTTTCATTTTTTTGGCCTTAATAGGCTCTAATTGCATTTAATTATGCCATAATAAGTTTTGGAAACAACTTCCATGGATTTTATTAGTTGGAGCTTTCATCTCACTTTGCCTTATAATTCCTATGTCACTGAAGTTGCTTTGCTTATGTGCAACCTACTAAATAAGAATGAATTGAAGGTGGCTGAAATAATCCAATCACCCTTGGAATAAATATGAAGTAATGCTCATAGTAGTGATAACAATGCTTGTCTTCAACAAACATCGTTTTCAACGACAATAATGTTTCATAAATAAACACTATCCATAACACAAAAACAAACATGTACATATGATAGATGAATGGACGAAAATAGCATATTTCACCCCCAATCATACGCATAAATATGGGTTTAGCATGACATTCTCCATCTCCTCTTTAGGGCTTGCCCAACGCGGGCTAACAAGGTTGTATGCCACAGATAGAAGTGACACGCCATGCATATGAGCAATAGCGAGGGTGTGCATCGGGCAACGCAGGCAGTCATTAGCGGAGCCAAGATGAGCGCCTCGGGGGGCTAATCAATAGAGATTTAGAACAAATGTCGAAGATTAACGGTGAAATCACGTTTTTTTTCTACAGTAAATACAAAGGAAAATCACTCTCACGGGGGGCTGCTGCCCCCCTAGCCCCCCCTCCCCGTGGATCCGCCACTGCAGGCAGTGTAGGTCCAGTACTTTATGTCAGAACCAATAGCATGTTCGTTTGGTTTATACGATCGTAAATTTCTAGTCGAAATAGTATTTTTCTCCCACACAGACCAGCCAACAGTATTTCTTTATGAACCAGCAACGATACGAACCAGCTAACCGAACCAGCCTTTACCCTTTGATCAGAGCTTTTAGCTGTTTTCTCTGACGAGGTATCAACAGCTCTCAACACAGCGCGTGCTTAGGATCTTCAGTCTTTTGGCAGACGAGGCGCTGGTTCTTCTGCAAGCATTTCTGACGTTCTGCGAAGCCACTAGCCAGCAGCCTCTTTGCTCGTCGTAAACGATTGTAAATTTTCAGTTAGAAGAGTATTTTTCTCTCGTAAACGGTCGTAAATTTTCAGTTAGAAGAATATTTTTCTCTCACACTAAACTAGTCAGCAGTAATAATCCACGATCGTATACGATCGTTTCAGCCCCAGCCGAACAGGCTGCAGAGTGATTTGGACCTTATACGCCGACGTGGAAGCTGGGGCACCTAGCCAGCTTGGAGCGATGGGGCTGGCCTTCGGCCATGTTGGGGCTGTTTGGTTTCAAATAAGTCACATACTTGTAAGTTAAAAAGTAAAATAAGTGACTTATTTTGCCAAACACCATCAGCTTATAAGTCACCCCTGCTTAAAACTTATAAGTCACCCTTTTCTGCGTGGGGCCCACAGCTTATAAGTTATCTACAACCAAATATGCATGACTGATTTTCAGTCACCTGATTTAATAAGTCACCTGACTTATGGAAATCAAACAGGCCCTTAGTTCCAAATAAGTCACCTACTTATAAGTTAAAAAATGAACTTATAAGTTAAAAAGCAAAATAAGTGACTTATTTTGCCAAACATCACCAACTTATAAGTCATCCCTGCTTATAAGAAATAAGCTGGTTCACCCCTGCTTAAAACTTATAAGCCACCCTTTTTCGCGTGGGGCCCACACCTTTTAAAAAACACCACCAACTTATAAATCATCTACAACCAAACAGATATAACTTTATAAGTCACTGATTTTCAGTCACCTGACTTTAACAGAGGCCAAGCACCACTTTGCCAAAGGAAGGCTTAAAGCGGCGCGTCCACAATCTCCGGTGTACGCGTAGCGAAAATGGCGCAGAATCCCTGCCGTCCTAGGTCCCCGCACGCAGAAGGCAGACCGACGCCGCCTCGTGACTCCGCCCGCCTCCATCCCCGCCGCACATCGCCACCCGGCACGAACCCCAAAGCACGCCGCGGCGGTCTCACACAGCCACCACCGCTCGGTACGGCTGCACGCACCGATTCAACTACCCCGTCGTCCATCGTCTTCTCCACCGCGTCGCCAAAAGAAAAAGGGAAAAGCGTGCGTGGAGGTGGAGGAGGAGGAGCGAAGGAAAAGCTTCCCGAGTGAAGAAGTGTTTTCCGAAGGTGTGGATAAGGCCAACGCGGTTGGAGGCGCCGGCGCCGGAGAAAGCGGGAGGCTTGTCGCGGGCCGAGCTCCGGGCGGAGGAGGACGAGGACTGCTGGTGGACTTGCTCGGCCGCCTAGGGTTTCGGGCTGCCGGCCGGCCGGCCTGGAGGCCGCAAGGTCGCGCCTTTCCCCTCTCCCCCCCTCCCTGTTCCGTCACCTCCTCTGTTGACCTGTGTCGTGGCGGGCTGCTAGCGCCCTAGCGTCTGCTGGATTTTTTTGGGGAAATATTTTTTTGGCTGCTCGAGTAGTGGCAAGTCGCCTTTGGCTTTGCTAGAGGGGAATGCGTGCGTAGTTGTGATTCTGGGTTGGGGGTGAAGGGCTTCCTTTGTTGGAATCGTAGGAATGTTTCTGGGCTTCCTGAATTTGGTCGTGTTTCATCTGGTTTTGCGCTTGGGGAACCAGTCCAGGCTAGCTCGTGTTTCAACTCGTATGATTTTTTTTTTTGTTTTTCCCCTCCACTAGATTGTGTGGAGGGGAATGGGAGGTGTCGGATTGCTGAGGTAGGCAGGGTACGAGGTTGGTGTTCAATCCGATGGATATCTGCATGATTACACCCCGAAGGTCTTGTCGTTTGGTGCCTTATCTCAAATGCAGTTGGGGCGCTAGATGCTACGCCAAATGGCTGGCTCACTTTGGCAATTTGTCCATTTGTCATGTACATACACCAATTCAGATTCTACTGTTATTTTTCTGTCTTTCATTTTTTCTGAGGCCCTGAGCCATTAAAGTTTGGCTACTATGGTGTTTACTTACGAGACCCAAGTAGCATTACCCTTTGTGTATGTTTCTCTTTCTGTGTGCTTCTCTCTTTATCTGATATATATGAACTGTTTGGAGTGGATCTATAATGCATTCGCTTGACAAACTTATTGTTACTTGTTGCACTAAAAAAATTTAGGCTGCAATAATCAGCTGAGAAAGCAATAGAGGGTGTTTCACATTTAGGATGATTTACTAGCATATTTAGGCAATTGATGACCAGTAACTAACCAATTTTCATTATTACGAAGAACATTCATTTTGCCTCATTACAAACAATACTATCCACAGTACTAAACAAACATGTCTAGATGAAAGGACAAAAATGACATAAATTCTTTTCACCTACTGTTATCATACTTATTATGGATTATGTTTACCTTTAGCAAGACATTTGCCATCTCAAAGGTCCATTCCTTCCTTAAAAAACACCCAAACTCTGTTTATTTTTCAAAGGAAAGGTTAAAACGCATCCCCAATCTCCGTGTACGCAAATGACGCTTTATGATCCTGTCCATCACATCCCTGCCTCACATCCGTAACACGTTGCTGCGGTCATATCCAGCCTCATGCCAGCACAGGCATTTTGAGGCTTTTATAAGCGACCGACCGGTCCCCCCCTGGTCTATTGTCGTCTCCACCAAGTAGAAAAAAGGGAAAGGGTAAAGCGGCAGTGGCGGAGCAAAGGATAGCTCCTGGCAGAGAGATGGTGGATAAGGCCAAGGTGGTTGGTGCCCCTGGAGAAACGGGGAATGCCTTTTGCTGGGAGAGCTTTGGGAGGATGACTACAGGTGGTGGTGCTGATGATTTGTTGCCTAGGGTTTCGGGCCAGCCGACTGACTTGGAGGCGGCAAGGTTACACCTTTCCCTCTCCTTGTTTCGTTATCTCCCCTGCTGACTGGTGTAGAGGTGTGATGATTGGCGTGCTTGCGTTTGCTTGATTTTTGGGGGAGAATTTCGGGCTGTGGTTGGAGCTTGACTACTTGAGTGTTGGCAAGTTGCTGTTGTGCGAGAGGGATGCATGTGTTGTTGCGATTCTAAGGATTCCCATTGGTGGAATCGGAGGAATGAGTTCTAGCTGTCGATTGGTTTGTGCTTGTTCCTGAATTTAGCTACTCTTTCGATTTTCATCTGCTTTTGGACTGCATTCTGGGTTTGTTTGTGAAAAAAAAGTGTCCTTTCTCTTGGGGAATTAGTGCAATGGCTAAATCATTTGATCTCGCATTGGAATTTTATTTTTTCCCCCATTAGATCGTGTAAAAAACTGGAAGGTGTCAGATTGCTGAGGTAGGCAGTGGCATCGGTTTTGTGCAGTTCGATGGATATGCGCATGATTACACCCCAAAGGCATTATCTTTTGGTGCCTTATCTGAGTCATTGGCACAACTGTAGTTGTGGCGCTAGATGCTAGCAAACGTCTGACCAAATCACTGGCTCACTTTGCAACTTGCCATTTACGTCGATTGAGATTCACTTCTATGTTTCTGTATTTGAATTGAGGCCCCATGCTGTCAAAGTTCTGCATATATGGTATTATCTGGCCAAAGCAGCATATTTAGTTACCCATGTATATTTTTCTGCTAGCTTGTCTCTTTATCGAATACATGGACTGCTAGGCATGAAATCTCGAATGCATTTGCTTTACACTGATTCTTGTTACTAGTTACATCGGCAAGCATTTAGGCTCAATATTCTAGTTGAGGAAGTAACAAGAATTCTTATATATCGTATCAATTGATGAGCACTTACAAACCAAATTTCTTTCTCTGCAGTCTAATGGCTACTGAGAGTGCTGTCCGATTAATTGGTGGGACGGGGGCTAGGGACTGGAGTAAGGGATTTGGTGCATTTGACTCTTCAGTGGGTGGCCTTTCAGGGGAAGATTTGGGATTTGTGGATAATGGCACTGGGGTTTATGGGGGCTGGAGCAAATCTGTTCCAAATCGCAGTGGAAGCGCACCGCCTAGCATGGAAGGATCTCTTGCTGCTCTTGGCCATCTCATTGGCCAGCAGAGTGGGAGCTTTGAAGCTAGTTTGGCAACCTTGGATAACATAACTGACAGTTCGAAGTCTGAGGAGCAACTACGTGCTGATCCAGCATATTTTGAGTATTATGGCTCCAAGGTGAATCTGAATCCAAGGCTCCCTCCGCCACTTATTTCAAGAGAGAGCCGCCGATTAATGAACCGTGTTGGCAAGGCTAAAGAGTGGAGGGTAGTCTCCCAAGATAACAGCAGCAAAGGCTCGATATATGTTCCTCGATCTACACTGTCAACTCACAAAGAAGAACCGGAGGATGATAAATCTCCAAGATTGGATTCAAGTTCAGTGGAGGATGCCCAGATTATCTCCAGTGCATCCAACTTTCAGAGCCAGGATTTTAGTCTGGTGAGTGCTCGACATGGATTAATTACCCCTTTTTTGTCATAGCCGTTGCATCCTACCTTCATAGTTATATGTACCATTTTTTTGCTTTGGACTTCTGCATGAATTCAATCTGTAGTTATATGTGCCAGAGAAAATTCTGAAATTGTGGTTCTGAAACATGCTAGTTAGTAGTTTGTTGGTATGTTGACACCTTATAATTTACTTTAGGGGCACATGAATGAGCAGGGATGCTATGGCCTTTTACTTGCTTGAACCTGAAATAACATATGAACTTTTCAACATACTTGTGCAATGGTTACCTTATTATGAGGCCACTGAATTTGTTGTATCCAAAAGTAGGGATAAACATTATTGTTCTTATATGGCACAGGCCAATATTTCAGCCCTGCTTTAGCTGATACTTAGTGATCTTTGTATAGGTAAAAACTTTATAGTAAGGTTCCTTTTAATAGGTAAAAGGTAAAGTTTCTTTTGAACATTTAGGCCTTGTTTGGATGTTGTCAGATTCACCTCAATCCGCATGTGTTGGGGTGGATTGGGATGAAATTTAGTTCAAGTTCCACTCCAATCCACCCCAATGCATGTGGATTGATGCGAATCCGACTACATCCAAACAAGGCCTTAAAGGTATTGCTCCATTCTTACTCAATTTCTTACCACGCGACAGACCAAATTTCAGCACTACAAGTCTATCTAGATCACTACACTTTGGAATTGTCTATTTTTTTTAAAAAACGTGGGAAATAATTGGCTAGTTTTACATTCTACTATATCAGCTATTATAATTAGTAAACCTATTTGAAAAGTGAAAACAGTAAAAAAATGCTTTCCAAAAGCAATTGCCACAGATTATTAGCCTTTAACAAGTTTTGGAAGAGATCTGGAGTGATGCAACATTTGTGCTTTGTGTAGTATGTTAGTCTTACTGTATTTGCTTGTTCCTTCCCAATTGTTACTTCACTCTTTTCCCTTTTGCACTTACAAATGAAGTTTGAATTGAAGCTTTGGTTTTCTCTTGACTGTCACAAATGGTCTCATCATCTGTTTAATATTTCCTTAGGAGAGCTTTCAACAGAGTGCTGCTTCTTTGCCTGATAGGTCATCTTCTAATCCTTCAAATAGCAACACTGGTGATTCCATGCCTGTATATTGTGACATAAGTTTGACAAGGAGTTTGTCAGTTGATGCTGTCAAGCAATCAGACCTGAACTCTTGGACACCAAAAAGCCCACTGAAAAGTACTGTTAGCAGTGACCTTTCATCGCCGCCCCTTTCCAGTTCATCATATTCTGCTAGCAAAACTGGTATACAAACTTCTCAGCAAGAAAAGGCAGCTGTAGACACCAAACATGGAAATGTTGTTCTTGGCAGTGGTGCAGCTGTTACTGAACTTGATAATGTGGACTCCAGTATGAAGAATTTGAAGTTAAGTTTGGATGGCCATACATCCTCACCTGTCAAGCAGAGGTGGCAGGACAATGTCTTGCAGCAGTATGGCTCCTTTCTCCCAGCCCAAGGTGACCCTATTCAAATGACTACTCAAGGACCCCATCTTCCCCATATACCTTTTGTTGATAACTTGTCTCATGCTCAGCTCAAGTTACCTGCTGGTGACATGCACCAATTTTTACCGCAGCCTAGTATGACAACACCTTTCTATACACCAAATTCTTTTGGAAACCCTTATTATCAGAATGTGCACCCTGCTAATGCTTTTCCAACCTCAATTGGAACTGGTGGGTACGCTGTAAGTGGTTCCATTTTGCCACCTTTTATGGCTGGCTATGCTCCCCAAGGTCCTCTTGCTACACCTCTTGACAGTCCTATGACTCCAAGCTTTAGTGGCAGGCCATCTGGATTTCCTCCAGCAGGGGATCTTACAGGGGGAACAGATTTTATGCAGTCATATAAAGTATACGGACAACTTGGGGCTGGTATGCAGCCGTCCATTCCCGATCCGAACTTCATTAATTTCTTTCAGCATCCCTCTTTATTTCAGTATACTGGTGGAAATCAATACAATACAATGGGTCCAAGATTTACTGTTGTTGGGAATCCAGCTGAAAGCTTTGATCCACAAAAGATGATACCCCAAGCAGCATATCCATCTGATCAGAGGCTTCCACTTCCAAGAACTGGCTTTCCTAATTCTCCTACACCCAGAAGAGGAGGGACTGTTCCAAATTATCAAGGCATCTCATCCTACGTCGGAGTGCCGATGACTTATCCTACAAGTCCAGTGTTTCAAGGACAAACGTTGCCTGGAGTATTGCCTCCTGGTAGGAGAAATGACGCTGTTGGATTTCAGTCCCCCTCAAGAAATATCACGGATAGTCCTGGGATTCAAGGGCAGCGAGAAAGACAGAAGTTTGATGAATCAAAGACCTGCTCTTTCTTAGAAGAGTTAAAGTCCAACAGAGCACGCAGGGTTGAGCTATCTGACATCACAGGTCGTATAGTTGAATACAGGTTAGTTCTCCGGTGTTGATTGTTGGTTTAGTCCATATCCTGTCTTAACATCCATTCTAACAAACAAAGGTTTGGATGTATTCTTGATCTCAGTGCTGACCAACATGGTAGCCGATTCATCCAGCAGAAGTTGGAAAACTGCACTGCCGAAGAGAAGGCATCTGTGTTTGCGGAGGTTCTTCCTCATGCTTCATCATTAATGACTGACGTTTTCGGGAATTACGTGATCCAAAAGGTATGCTGTTGCAAGGGTGAATCTCGTGGCCCATTAATTGCCATGCATTGTTACTTGTAACCAGTAAACATAAGTTTGTAATCACTGCAGTTTTTTGAACATGGAACTCGTGAGCAAAGGAGGGATCTTGCCACCAAGCTTGTTGGTCATGTTTTGCCATTGAGTCTTCAGATGTATGGCTGCCGTGTAATCCAGAAGGTACTCTTTAATCTTTGCTTAATATAATTAAGTTAGATGTGACTAATTTTTAATAAGAGCAAAGCGCACCTAGGCTCTTAAACTTTCCAGGATTCTCACCTAAGTCCACAAACTCTCAAAGTGAGGCTCTAGGTCCTTTGAACATTTTAAGTTGTTCACTCCAAGTGATAAACCAGGTCCCTATTTGGACCTATAGTGAAGCACTTTAAAGTTGCATGACCCAGATTCTCACTTTGAGAGTTTATGAACCTAGATGAGAATCCAAGGTAAGTTTAAGGACCCAGGCACATCTTTTGTTTTTTTAATGTAACAGGCACATCTTTTGTAACAATTATGAAAATATAGAATATGTTATACAAGCCTTTCTATTTCTCAATTCTGTTTGTACATAGCATTTTGTTTTTCATCAACATGTGATGCTTGTAAGTCTCCAACTACTTCAAAAGCTGCCTGGCTTCAGTCTTTGTAAAATGAGTGCCATTGTGAGATGTCCTTCTGATCTTGAGTGCATGTGCAGTGTTAGTGGTTCATATGAAAACTTCAATTAAGGTTTATATGAGCATACCTGCAGTACTAGAGTGAGCATTTGAAACTTGTGGTGTTTAATATTCTATCACAAGTATCTGTGGGATCAATTCCTTTTTAGTTTATGTTCTACTGATCAGTGTTTTTCGTTGCTAGTCTCTGTCTTTATACATAAATTCTTTTTTTCTTCCCTTCTATTATTGCAAAAAAGCAGCAGGGTTCTATCACAATATCCATCATTCACTGCATGCCGTTGTTAGAGGGGTATCTTTTCGTAATCACTATGACATTATGAGGGGGGAAAAACTATGATATGAAAAGATGACCTCTTTTATGTACATAGAAATTTGCTGTTAATCTGCTAATGGTACTGTGGGACTGGTGATGCAGTGCAAGCAACTTAAAACTTAGTTTCTCATGTGATTCTTGATATCATCTAGCTTAATGTGAGCAACTACATCTATCATTATTGATTATTGCTTCCACTAACATCTCTCCCGAAACATGTAGGCTCTTGAAGTTATGGAACTTGACCAGAAAATAGATCTAGTTCATGAGCTTGATGGACATGTTATGCGATGTGTCCGTGATCAAAATGGAAATCATGTTATACAGAAGTGCATTGAGTCTGTCCCCACAGAACATATTGGTTTTGTAGTATCTGCTTTTCAGGGACAAGTTGCTAGCCTTTCAATGCACCCATATGGTTGCCGTGTAATTCAGGTGAATTTACAGTAATAATCTATTAGAATTTCGTGATGGATTCTGGTGCATGCTTCAATGATTATCATTCTGGGCAGAGAGTTTTGGAGCACTGTGGTGGTAACTCACAAGGCCAGTGCATAATAGATGAGATATTGCAGTCGGCGTGCATCCTTGCGCAAGATCAGTATGGCAACTATGTTACACAGGTAAAATTACTTTGTAAGTTGATATAGTGGATCCTTCAACACCGTTTCTCCCACGACCCTTCCAATGTTTGATATGTTTATGCCTCCCTTGGCAGCTTACTGTTCTCTATTTCTTTTGCAGCATGTTCTAGAAAGAGGAAAAGCTCATGAGAGGAGCCAAATTATTACTAAATTGGCTGGGCAGGTTATTACCATGAGCCAAAATAAATTTGCATCAAATGTGATAGAGAAGTGTTTTCAACATGGTGATATTGCGGAGCGGGATCTTCTGATCAGGCAGATTGTGGAGCAGACAGAGGGCAATGACAATTTGCTGGTATGTTTGATAGTGTAGTTAAGTGTTTCCTCCATTATATCCCTCCCTCAGTCCCTTCCTCTGCCAAACCGGCTGAAAGTAAGGCCGAGACACGGGCAGCTGATCTCAGTTCGGTACATAGTCAATCAGATGATTCTATGGGTGTCTTTCAGTTATTCCAGCTTCTGGGAGCTGTGAATCTCATGGATGGCAACGGGGCGGGTTCGGGGCTGGTGGAGCGTCTGCGGATCCGCACCCGAGACCCGACAACGAAACCCGAACCTGCCCTGAATCTAGTTTCGGGGGAAGATCTGCTCCCGCCCCCAAACCCGCGGGGTCCCCGAAACCCGGGGACAGACGG
The DNA here is from genome assembly GCF_019320115.1 of Miscanthus floridulus. Lineage (NCBI taxonomy): Eukaryota > Viridiplantae > Streptophyta > Magnoliopsida > Poales > Poaceae > Miscanthus > Miscanthus floridulus. The sequence goes on along the minus strand of NC_089592.1, from coordinate 82,689,070 downwards.
ATGAGATGTGAGAGGAGACGAATGGCGACTTGGCGAGCTTCAACCTGCGACTGCTCTCTCTGACTCCGTAACGGTGGGGGTTGAGGGCCGTGTGCCCGTGCCGCGCGCATGGCCGCCTGCACGAGCCGCGCCGCGCCGCCACGCGCCTGGCCGCCTTCCGCGAGTCACGCCGCGCCGCCACGTGCCTGGCCTCCGCAGCCGCCTGCCGCGCTGCGCGCCAGCACCCTGTGCGCTGGCTGGTGCGGGCGACTGAGGAGTCAGGGCTCGTGCCAGCGACTGGGAAGGGGTCGGGGCTGGTGCGGGCGACTGGGAAGGAGTCGGGGCTCGTGCCGGCGGCTGGGAAGGGGTCGGGGCTGGTGCTAGAATGGTGGGCTGGCTGCTTATATACCTAGGTTACAGGTTACATGGGCCAGGTATGATGGGCTTTTTTTTACTGGATTGCTTAATTTCGGGTCCCCGACGGACACCTTCGGGGGAGATTTGAAACCCGCACCTGCCCCGCCCCGTTTCGGGTCCCCGAATCCACAAACCCGCGGGGCCAAAACTGGACCTGCCCCCGCCCCGCCGGGTCTGAAACCCGCGGGTTTCGGGTTCAGACCTGCCCCGCTGCCATCCTTGGATCACCAAAGGAGTCTCTTCTGTAACCTTATTTCTTTCTGTCTTGATGTTAGCTTATATTTGCTAACCACCTTTTATATTCAATTAGGCAATGATGAAGGACCAGTATGCTAATTATGTGGTTCAGAAGATACTTGAAACATGCAATGAGAATCAGCGGGAACTCCTGCTCAGCCGTGTAAAGGGTCATATGCAAGCATTGAGGAAGTACACTTACGGCAAGCACATTGTAAGCCGAGTTGAGCAGCTCTGTGGTGATGGTAAGTCTCATCGTCCACTAGCACTTGCACCAAGATTCGCTGTGACTGTTGGCCACAGCATCATGAGTTCATGACCAATGTCTTCAATTTTGTCACCCTTTCAGGAACTGCCGAGTCAGATTCTTGAAATGAACCGCCTAATTCTTCATAGGCCAGGGGTGTCTTGTTCTTTTGCTCAGTCCAGTAGTGAAGAAAGCAAAACAGATCAAGTCCAACTCCGGTGCTTCCAAACAGACTAACAAAACTGTTGTCGAAGATTGTATAGGTGTGACTCTTCAGGATAGTCTTGAGGTTCTAGAACAGAAGCGTAGTGGTGTGCGTCAGTGTATCTATGTTAGGGTGTGCCTATTTACAGAATAATAGTGGTTGGTTAGCTGTGTGCAAAAGGAGTTTAGCGTTATGGTTTGTATGCGATACATATTAACTGTGCCTGGTAATGTATTTGCTTTCTTGCATCGCAGTTGTGGGATAAATGCAATGCTCATGTCTTGTCCTGATTGCTTGTGAATCTCTCGTTCAGTTCAACCTGCGTTTTCTACACGGCGATGGAGATCAGCTGCTGTCAATCTTTTGTTGTGATTTGGTGAAAAAAAGAAAGGTTGTGCACCTTTACACTAGTTGTAGTTAGGCATGGAGATGAGCTGCGCAGTTCCTGTTTTTAAATGTCGGCTGGGATTGAACTGTCTATTTTCTTTCAAATTCCTGTAGTTCCACGGGTTCAGAAGAAATAAATACTTCTTGGAAATATAACCAGGAGTGGAGAACCAACGGACCGTGTGGAACCCTTATAGCTTAAGGCTAGTCGTGGAAAACTTACGGACCGTGTGGATCCCTTAGCTAAGGTTAGTATGTGAGAGGCCAGTCTTAGTACTAAGATTAACGTGTCAGCTTTTGTGTTGGTAACTGTGATTTTATCTTAATAATACTCTACGAAGCTCTATATCTTTCTCTTTGTAATTAGCCTGTCAAATCATCAAAGTTGCCAAGTGTCAGTATTAAATGCATGACACCTCCAACCGAGACTAGCCTAATAGTTAGTTACTAAAGATTAGCTATCTCGGTTACTAAACCAGCTAATGTGTTACCCATCATCCAACTAACGATGAGCTAATGTGTTACGTACCATCAACTAAGGATCAGCTATTAGCTGTTTTTTTCGGCTAACACAATTAATAACGATTAAGTAATGTGTTGCCTACTATCGAACTAACAATTAGCTAGTTAGCTGTTTTTTCTTAGCTAACACACTAACGATTAGCTATTAGCTGGGTTTTCCCAGCTAACACAATCAATAGTTACTTAGCTGGCTAATGTGTTGTCTACCGTCCAACTAACTATTAGCTATTAGCTGGTGTATTTCAGCTGTCACAACTAGTAATATTTAGGGTCTGTTTAGCAAGCTGTTGTGAGCTGTTTTTTTTTTCAAACACTTATTTCAAAATAGTTTTTATGAGTGAAGCTTTTTTTTTTCTCCTCTCACAAAGATATAAGTTAGAATGAAATTGAAAATAGTAACTTATTGCAGCTTCATCTTCCATATCTGGGCCTTCTGTGCACAAAAGACCTCTGGCCTCGTTTAGTTGACGATTTTTTTTAGAAAATAGTACTGTAGCACTTTCGTTGTTATTTGGCAATTAGTGTCCAATCATAGTCTAATTAGGCTTAAAAGATTCGTCTCGTGAATTTCGTCTAAACTGTATAATTAGTTTTATTTTTTATTTATATTTAATACTTCAGGCATGCGTCAAAGATTCGATGTGACGGAAAATCAAAAATTTTGCAAAATTTTGGGAACCGCGAGCACGCTCGCGGGAGCCGGGAGGTAGTGGCCGGTCGGCCGGAGCGTGGCCCGCCAGGGCGCGGCCCGCTGGAGCCGTGGCGCGGCCGCCGCCGAGGAGCCGTCGTGCGGCCGGATGGAGGCCGTCGAGCGCCAGGGGGGCGCGGCCACCGGGGAGCCGGGGCGCAGCCGCTGGAGCGCAGGAGGCCGAAGAGGCTGGGATTGTTCGATTCTTGGATGGCGAGAGCTCGGTCCCTCCCCTGTGCTTGGACGTGGACGCGGACGTGGCCGGCGCGCGAACGCCGCCTGGGCCACGTGCGGACGCGGCCACCGCCGGTTAAGCTACGGACACGGCCGCCGCGGACCTGCTGCCGGGAAAGTTGCGGCCGTCGAGGCACGGGGCGAGCGCGCGAGTTGCCGCGGCCGTCGAGGCACGAGGCGAGCACGGCCCCCACCGGGCGCAGCAACGGCCGGTCGCCCAGATGCCCGCGAGGATGCTCGGGATGCACGGACGCCGCCGAGGATGCGAGAAGACGACGACGGATCGAATCCTCTCTCTCCGTGAAAGTAGACGGGAAAAAATAAAATAAAATAAAAGAAAAGGTATTATTGTCATTTCTTAATTTTGTGTTACATGTAAAACTGTTTTGCCAATCCAAGTTACAAAAATAGGTCAAATTTACTGAGAAAGCGGCTTGCGAAGCTTAAAACTAAAAAAAATAGTTTTAGCAGTGAAGCTGAACTATGTCGATCAATGTCAATCAAGGCCTGAGTTAGTTGGGTGGATCCAAACAAATTTAGCCCCTAGTTTAACTTCGGCCAACAGTACATGTAATACTACAAATTTCAGAAATATATTTCCAACCTTTTTAATTTATCTAGTTTTCAAGTACATACTGTGGTAAAGTAGATTTTGATATATCATATTATCTCTTGAGATTTAACACAACTTTGTTCTTTCAACACAGAAACTCAAGTACATAATAACAGAAGCATGCATTTCACTATTTTTAGACGGCGTAGAAGCCCTCCAAATTGCCGCTGCTCCTCGACTCCCGCCGGCTTCTCGCCCGGCCGACACTGCCGGCGGCTCCATCGCTCATTTCGTCGAACACGCGCCTAACCATTCCCTCGATGATGTCCAGCGGCAGCAGTTGCTTCCGGCCGCCAGCCAGGGCCTTGTCGTTGGCCTTCAAGAATCCAGCGTACGCGCCGCGCCCGCCTTGGCCGCCGCGACCTTGATCTGTCCCCGGAGGTCGCCGTCCGGTATCTTGTACTCGGCCCCGTGCCGCCTCACCCGCTCCTTGAGCTTGTCAGCGAACGCCGCCGCCTTCTCCCGCGCATCGTCCGGCGGCCAGGTCTTGGGCGCGCCGGAGCTGCTGCCGCTGACGAGCCGGACCAGCGGGGTCCACACCGCGTCCTGGTACTCCTACGCCGCCGCCTCCTCTGCCGCCTTGTACCGGCGCCGCATGGTGTCCTCGCCCACCAGCTTCGCCAGCTCCGAGCCCCGGGTGCGCATGTAGATGTACCAGTACGCGTTCATGGCCAGGACGTGCGATGCCACCGTGTCCGGGCACACCCGGCGCGCCGCCTCGACGTGCCGGTGCAACGCCTCCATCACGCTCGCCGCCGCCTCGGAGAGCGGGGCGCGGTTGCCGCCCTCGCCTGTGTTCTCCTCGTCGCCGCGTTCCAGATCCGCGCTGCACGCGGTGTCCATGAGTGCCGACCCTGGAGAGGTGCGACGTCCGAGGGCCCAGGAAGGGAGGGGCCAGGCCTAGGTATACTGTAGATCCCAGTCCTATAGTCCGATGGCATTTGATAAGCAGCCCAAGACATTCAGGATCAGGAGCGCCGAGCGCCCTAATTTTTTACTATTTAACCCTTTTTTTGAATAAAATTTACGTTTGGCCCCCTGAGAGATTTAAACTCATCTTTGGGCCCTGGGAGCCAGCGTCATAAGTCCTGTGTAACAGAACCGATCAATTATACGAGATTAAGGAAATCTTTCGCCGAAGCAGATAATTTAGCAAACTTAAGCCCGTATAACCCGTTAGTCCGTGAAACCACGAAGGATTTCAAACCAATCGACATACAAACCAAGATCGTACAAGTTTAACAAGTACCGTCATATGTTACATAAAGTTCGCAATGACAGTTGGATACATCAGAGTTTAGAATATAAAGTTATTACAACCCAAGTTCAAACTGAAATAGCGGAAGCAAATAGTTTTAAAACCACACACACATTTTTAGTTCAGATACAGTGCCAGTAGGTAGTCATCTCCAACAAAAGCATCAGATGAGAGATACGGAGTGACCATTGCCCTTGGTCCTAGTTGTCACCCATCGCCGGGTACAGGCAGTTAATGCAATAACCGTAGTACATTTGACCATCTGCAACAACAATGGGAACAACGTCCTGAGTACGAGAATGTACTCAGCCAGACTTACCCATCTCAAACCAAATAAAGCGACACCAAGGATTATGCAAGGCTTTCTTTAGTAGGCTAACTGACTTATTTGCGAAAAGCATAAGCTATCATGAAGAAACCATTTTAAGTACTTTGCATCATCTTTATTATGACTTATCTATCTAGGTAAGCACCTGTACTATAGCAATCACTTGATTAACTAATAACATTCAGTTATCAATTTAGATTTAGCGTATCCCATACCATCCAGATAACCATCATTGTTCCATAATAATTACTACGATGCCGTAGCTCGAGTCAAGTGCTCATTATCCAGGAGCGATGGCGATTCGAATCGATTCCTAATCAGCTGGTGATTTATTCCTCACACAAACCACACTCACCAATCAAGTGAGCTACAGATCACCAATGACACTTTCCAAGTAGCCGCGGGATAACAGCCGAGACAGCACTACCCAGGGACCGCCCGACTGCCAGGACGCACCTTGGGCTCACTCTTCGCGTCCCCGTCATACCCCCTTCAGCACCAATCTGTCAATCCGGGTTTATCCCGGCTTGAATAGTGTCACTAGCTTCGCGGTCGAAAGGTACTTTATTCGGTCAGCTAAATGTGAGGCATGCGTTCAACATGACAAGAGGAACGAGCAACGATCGGTCCTTAATCGACATAGACGGAAACTAACAGCACCCCAGAGCCCTGTCTGGTTGCCTCCAACTTTTTTCGTCCGGTCTCCAATTATCCATCACACATGGTTAATTCCAGGATATTATTCTTTCCATAGCTAAATTCTTCCAGTAACCACCTATAATATAGATGATCGGATATCACCGATCGCTACCAGTCTAAGCAAGGCTAAGCAGTTATTTGATCCTGACCTAACAGGGTAAAAGATAATAAGGTGGGCAAGGATAGTAATAAATGCATCAACGGTTTCAATCAACTCCTACAACTTAATGCAACAATATATAAACGCATATATAGAAAGAATTGCTTTTATAAAGTAGGAGACTTAGAATGCTCCGGGGCTTGCCTCGTTCGAACGAACTAGGTTGATGATCCACGCACTCGGGTAAGTCCTCTCCTTGCTCCTCTTCCTCTGGCACCTCCTGTGCCTGGACTTCTTATGGATCTGTCCTGGTCTGCTCTTCCTGGACTGCTACTAGCAACTCCTCCTGCGATCCTGTATGATGCAGATGTATGAGTGCTAATGCATAGGTGCATCGAAGAGATGACATGTAATGATCATGATGCATGAAATATAGATGAACATGTTTAACTTTATTGAACATAGTAGAAGTAAAGCCCTTCTACAAGGTAGCCAATATCATCCAAGAACATGTACGACCATACTACTACTACAACCACTGTACTAACATGCCAAGTCACCACAACAATCTAAGATGCTTCAAAGATACACCAAAGTAAACATTATTAACAAATCATGCATTAAAGAAGATTTGTTTATTTCATTTTAAACTAGGGCTACAACAGCAACATATATTTCTAGTGCTCATAAAAATCTGAGAAAATTATAGTAGCATAGTACTACTCTAAGTAGACTACCATAAAATTTTCATGGCAATTGGATAAGTAAAATAGCCTACACAAAAATGACAAGCTATGGTTGATAATTAAGCATGAAAATACTTTGTACTATGAAAAGTGTCAAACAACAGATTTGGTATTTTTCCCATGATCTACATAGTAAACAATCACTGCACAAAAATTATCATACACATGTTTTATACAATTTTTGCTCTCTATATAAAATAATAAAAATCATCAATTAACGGCACTTGAACTACACATCAATATTTCTCTACAGAACATGCATGTCATATATTTTTCATAGAAAGTACATCTCAAGAATAGCTCAACCAAGTTGGAATCATATTTTTATGATACATATAGGATTTACTAAACATTTTACAAGATATCAGCAATATCAAGAATTAAATAAAGCTCTACATTAAAGTATCTCAAAAATGACATGCAATATTTTTATCATGTAGATCTGGTGACAAGGAACACAACAAAATTTGTTTCATGAATTTTGGAGCAATATAACTCGAGATATACATTTTACAAGCTTTTTAATCAATTTTTGAAATCATTTTTCTTCAAAACTGAAATTCCACCGACCCAAATCTGCTAGGTGCACCCGGTGCAGTGCACCCAGAGGTGTTGCCACGCGGGACCCGCGGTCAAGCTGGGCCCACGCGTCAGCCGAAGCCGAAGCTGACCGGCCGGCTTTCGCCGTCGGTGAGCTCGCTGGCGGGGAGGTCACCACCAGCGGCTTCCCCACGACGAGGCGGACCCGATGCGCCTAAAGCGGGCACTGGAGGAGCTCGGAAGCGAGCTCGACGGCGCGCATGGCGGAGCAGTGGCGTGGCTCATCGGCGGTATGCCGACTCCGGCCACGGCAAGGCACGGGGAGGCGCGCACGAGTTTTGCGAGGGCAAGGCGGTGCTCACGCGCACGAAAGGAAGGAGAGAGGTGGAGCGGAGAGGGGGAGTCCATGGGAGCGGAGCTCTCCGGCGAGGAGGAGCTCACTCCGGTGAGCGATTCACGAGGAAGTGGAGCTCCCCATGGCTTACCGAGGCGAGCACGGGGTGCGTGAGGTGGAGGCAGAGCTGCGGGCGAGATGGAGTGGTCGACGGCGAGCTGGAGCGGCCGGAACGGCCAACTCTGGCGAGGCGCTGGTGCGGGCGGTGGCGGAGGCGAGCGTGTGCGCTGCTGCTGCTGCTGCTGTCTGAGCGAGGAAGCAAATGAGATGGAGGAGGGGGAAGCAGACACGGCGCAGCGGGTGTAGGCACGACAGGTGGACAGCCAGGTGTCGCCGTCTCCGGCGCATGGCGACCACGCGGCGGCCGCGGCCTGACGCCGATCGGGCACGGTGCGCGGGAGAGGGAGCGCGGCGCAGAGGCAGGCTGGGCCGGCTCTGCGAGCTGGGCCGAAAGGGAGGCGGCGGCCCATTAAGGTGAAAAGGTGATTTTTCAAATTATTTTCTTCCCCAAATTTATTCAAATGGAATTTTGAACCTTTTCAAAGCAGTTTCAAACTTTGGCCCAAGAATTAAAGTTGCTCAAAAATTTATTCTCTACAACTTTGCTTTTATGACCAAAGTCAAATTCCAAATAGATTTTGAATTACAAAATAAAAATCAATATTAATTCAAAACCCTAATTTTGAAGAATTATTTTTAAAAGCAAAATTTGGCAAAAAACTTAAATATAAACTTTGCTCTAAATTGTATCCTAAATATTTATAAGCTATCTTAGTGATCAAACCAAGAAATCATATCACCCAAACATGAGCATGGCATTTCAAATAGTTTAAACATGATGAGTTTCAATTTAATTTCAGCACCACATGAAATGACACTTCCTTTCTTTAGAATGGAATGCATAGATGCTGCTTATGCATAATGAAATGATGATTATGCTCATGAGATGGAATGTTAATGCTTGCTTAACACCGAGGTGTTACATCCTGGCACCGAGCTAACACGTCTTAGCTCCACAGATCTTGGCCGTGCACAAAAGAAAATCCTACGTGGCCGGTAGGTCGGCGCCAATGATCTTGGCGCCGACCTCGGTGCCACGAACTCTGGCACCGAGCACGGACATCTGTGGCGCAAGAGTCTGCATGCCAGGCAGTGTCCTGCGCTGCTCCTCAGTGGCCTTGTCTCAGGAATCGCGGAAGAGAGAGAAGAAAGAGGACACAGAAGAGGCAGGCACCGTCGTTCCATCTACTGGTGCTGCGGCTGCAGCGTGTACTGCTAGGCGTGTGAACTATGTCCTGTGGGTGTGGACCGTAGACTACCGTGCCCATACCTACTCCTACTCCACACCCAGAAAAAAACTACGGGTTCCGCCTAGCTAGTGTTGCTGCGCCCAGTCTGTAGCCCGTGACACGACGTGCGGGTGGTCGTCTGTCCCTGTGATAGGAGCCGTAGTACTTGGAGCAGTAGTGGTCCGGGGCAGTGCCAGGCGCTCAGGAACTGTTTTCAACAATTAAAAAATTGTGGTGATGATGAGTTCCAAGAAATGAAAAAGGCAGTTTTATCATCAGAAAGAGGAGCATACTGAAATTGTTCAGTTGTTTTCAATCAACAGAGAAGCACAAATCGATCAGAACAGAAAGAGGACCATATTATATTCAGAAAGTGTTGCACGTTTTCCTAAAGTTGAGCCTGACAAAACCAATATGAAAAATCTAACTAATGAAAGACCACATCATGTGAATACTAATGCGCTAGTACAAGGGCACTGTATAGGTACTAGTACAAGCTAATGAAAGGCCACAGACTGAAAAGCACCAAGGTTGATATGTTGATTACTTAGATAATTAAAGCAAATCAGCCGGAGGACTGGGCACAGCAACACCAGCGAGGCGGAACCACGCAGCATAGGTTTGACATCCACCACCTCTCCATCCTCTAAAACAACGCGGGCACGACACTCGAGGCGACAAAAGGGCCCGGTATGTTACCTGCCCACTGTGGCCTATGGGTGTGGACTGTGGACTGCCATGCCCACTGTGAAGGCTATTCAAGATAACTGGCGTCGGCTAGCAGCTAGGCCTTTTGGCTCTCTGCTCATTTCCGCCCATCCCATATGTGTCCCTTTTCGCAGAAAAGATGGACACGGTAGCCGCAGCTGCTAGTGGCATAGTACACTGCTATGCCTGCCTCCTATCAGCGGCACTGCCCCGGACCACTACTGCTCCAAGTACTACGGCTCCTATCACAGGGATAGACGACCACCCACGCGTCGTGTCAGGGGCTGTGGACTGGGCGTAGCAACACCAGCTAGGTAGAACCCGCGGCTTTTTTCTGGGTGTGGAACAGGAGTAGGTATGGGCACAACAGTCCACACCCATAGGCCATAGTTCACACGCCTAACAGTACACGCTGCAGCCGTAGCACAAGTAGATGGAACGGTGGTGCCTGCCTCTTCCGTGTCCTCTTTCTTAGGGCGTGTTTAGTTCGTGAAATGAAAATTTTTGGATGTCACATCGGATGTTTCGGGGATGTCGGAAGGGGTTTTCGGATACTAATAAAAAAACTAATTACATAGCTCATCCGGAAACTGCGAGACGAATTTATTAAGCCTAATTAATCCATCATTAGCGCATGTTAGTTAATGTAGCACTTATGGCTTATCATAGACTAATTAGTCTTAAAACATTCGTCTCGTGATTTCCAACCAAACTGTGCAATTAGTTTTTTTTCATCTATATTTAATACTGTCGGGTACCATAAAAGGGGGTCCCCTAAGCAAGAGCCGAAAAAATCGCTTAGACCTTGTAAAAAATCAAAACTAAGAGACAACCACCGGCAAACCCCCACCTTATCCAAGGCTCGGCTGGGCCGCCCGGCCCACCTCGAACAATATCCGGGCTCACCCGAAGCGGGCTCGGCCTAGAACGAAACCACGAGGCCTCGGACGAGGTACTGACTCTCCACCTCGCTCGAGGCCCCGAACCGCAAGGCCTCGGATGAGGTACCGATTCTCCAACTCACCTGAGGCCCCATGCAAGGCCTCGGATGAGGAACCGATTCCCTGCCTCGCTCAAGGCCCCAAACCGCAAGGCCTCGGACGAGGTACCGATTCTCCGACTCGCCCGAGGCCCTGCGCAAGGCCTCGGACGAGGTACCGATTCTCCGACTCACCCGAGGCCCCAAACCACAAGGCCTCGGACAAGGTACCGATTCTCCAACTCGTTCGAGGCCCTGAACCGCAAGGCCTCGGATGAGGTACCGATTCTCCGCCTCGCTCAAGGCCCTGCGCGTAAGGCCTCGGACGAGGTACCGATTCTCCGACTCGCCCGAAGCCCCACCCGTAAGGCCTCAGACGAGGTACCAATTCTTCGCCTCGCCTGAGGCCCCACGCCGTGAGGCCTCGGACGAGGACGTCACATCCAACCAACGCGTCCAACCACTCCCACGATGTCAGCCGAACGACAACTCGATACAGCGGAGTGGCCGATGGGATGGGAGTCACATCGATGCCATGCCATCTGGGACAGGACAGGGCAGGGGTTACCGGTCGCTGTGCTTAGCGCTATGCCCACGACTGACACCCATGCTACACTGTGCTGCCTAACCCCACCTGCTCCAAGGACAGCGCGGCGTGGAGAGTCAAGTTCGGGTCCCTGTAGCCTCGGAATCAACGCATAAGACCAACAGCTCCCTCCGAGCCTCGGCTATCCGCTTCTGGGCTCCTGTAGCCTCAGGACTCACGCCCGCCAAGCCCCCCACAATAGTTCGGCCTCTGCACCGACTGGGCCTCGGCTCTCTATGTTGTTAACATACTGCGACCGGTACATCGTCCACAGTATGCGCCATGCCCTGCACCAAGCCATCACAGGACCTCCCACGCCGCATAGGATCGGGCGTGACTGGCGCGTCGCCCTAGTACATCGAGGACAAGGCCACTCCATCGACCATACCGCCACAGTGACCAGCTGTAGGGCTCGGACATGCTACCTCTGCTCACAAAACGCCATGTAGCAAATCCATGTACCGCCCCCGTGCCTCCCTTCGACTATAAAAGGGAGTGACCAGGGCCGCTTCTAGGATGAACAGAGACTCAAGGAGACTCACAGACACACATAGATACACACGGACAAGCAACGCACAATGCTCTGTAACACACACTCCTCCGCACTGCAAGAGATCAACATCTCAAGCAACCCACACCACTCTATGCAGAGACCTAGGACTAGCTCCCTCTCTCGCCCAGCTTGTAAGCCCCTACTACAAGCACCTCGGTGCAAGGAATATGAGATCGCTCTCTCAGACTGGACGTAGGGCACCTATTGCCTAAACCAGTATAAACCTTGTGTCTCTTTGCATCACCATCCAGGATTAGGGGCACGCAGTACACTTTCACTAGTCGGTTGAGGGCTTGCTGGTCCAAAACACCGACAGTTGGCGCGCCAGGTAGGGGGCATACTGCGTGTCAGCTTAGTCATCCCAATAAGTTCCGGATGGCAGACCCCGTGCGACCACTGTGTCTCGACACGGTGATCTGGTTTGGGAGCCTAGAGTTCATGTCTCTAGGATGTGAGTACGATATGGTACTCCTCACACCTAGAGCCCCATCGACCGACGACAACATCACGCACCAGTAGCCCAGGCGCAGACGGCGCCCAGGCCACCGCTCTCATCGCGCTCGCCAGGCACGACGCGGGCGAGACCACCCCGACACCACGTGAGCTTAGGGCAACACACCGTGCTCTGCTAGTATCCCATGCCCGGCTGTTGGTACAGAGTCCCTGGTTAGGGACCTGTCTAGCTTAAGCCTGGGCAAGGGAAAGACACCGATGGCGCGCAGCGATGCCCCGTCATCAAGCTCCACCCCGCCACCTCCTGAGGAGTCGACTCCGGTGGAGCATAGCCAGGCGACGACACCATCCCCGTACCCCTTCGGGTTGGGCAATGCCGCCGCCTACGCCTTCGCCTATGCTTCCACTCATGTAGAGTCCCTAGGACACCACCAACATTTCGCCCTTGACCTCGTCGCCACAACTTCGACACACACCCACACTGACTCCTCGGAGGAGGATGAGGCGTGGGCCGGAGCAAACTTCTCCGGGCTTTGCAACCCTGAAGCCATGTGCCGCTTCATGGCCGTGAGCGACTACTACTTCGGCTACTTTGACTCCGATGACAAAGGCACTTATGATCCCACTCGTGAGTGCTTCAACATCGAGCTCAGGATGCCGAGCGCGAGCGATGAGGACAAAGGGGCAGGCGACCCTGAACCTCCACGCGTCGAGCCTCCAGTAGCGTGGAACAGGAACCCCACCCCCGAGGAACTTCAACGCCTAGACCTAGAGCAGCTTGGTGAGGTTCAGGCCAAGGTCGAACAAGACCGACTCCTTCTGCAGCAGCTCCGAGACACTCTCGAGCAAGAGCAGCGGGGTCGTGGTGATGGCGGAGCAGCCCAGCGGAGGGCTTGCGACGTCAACTGCCGCATCAACAACGACGAAGGGGGCGAGCAACCCCCTAACTTCAATCGTGCCAGCCAGAACATCGCGGCAGCGGTGATGCTACTCCGAACGATGCCTAAGCCCTCTACCTCGGAGGGGCGACAGGTCCATGGCGAGCTCCGAGACCTCCTCGAGACCACCATGGTATAGTAGGCTGAAAGTTCCACCTCTCGACGGCGTGGAGGCGCCTCAGAACTACCCACGGCACCGCCTCGGTAGGATAGAGAGGCCTCGGTTCGTCCTGAGCCTGCTCAGGCACCGACAGCCAACAAGGCCCTCTCGGTGCACGATCGCCTCGGCGACCGACGCGAGGCGCAGGGCGACCACGATGTGGTCAGCAGGTGACGGCGCCACGACAATGATGGGCTCACCCGAGGCTATCACCCGCATCAAGGCAGTCACTACGATAGTGGGGAGGACCACAGTCCTTCTCTTGGGCCACCTGGCCCTCAAGTCTTCAGCAAGGCCATCCGCTGCGCCCACTTCCCGGCCCGATTTCGGTAACTGGCCAACCTCACAAAATACAGCGGTGAGACCAACTTCGAGCTATGGCTGGCCGATTACTGCCTTGCTTGTTAGCTAGGTAGCGTGGATGATGACCTGCTCATCATCCGCAACCTCCCCTTGTTCCTGTCAGACTCGACGCGAGCCTGGCTCGAACACCTCCCTCCCTTGCAGATCCACAACTGACGCGACTTGGTAAAGGTCTTTGTTGGGAATTTCTAGGGCACATACGTATGCCCCAGGAACTCCTGGGACCTCAAGAGTTGTCACCAAAAGTTGGACGAGTCTCTCTGAGACTTCATCCGACGCTTCTCCAAGTAATGCACCGAGTTGCCCCGCGTCGGTGACTCAGAAATTGTCCAAGCATTCCTCTCTAGCACCTCCTGCTGAGACCTGGTCTGAGAGTTAGGCCAGAACGTACCGACCACAGTGGCCGCGCTCCTCAACATCGCCACCAACTTTGCCTCAGGCGAAGAGGCTATCGGGGCCATCTTCCCTGACAACGACGCTAAAGGGAAGCGGAGGGATGAGGCCCCCGGGGCCTTGGCCCCCCACCTCCCCAAGAAAAAAGGGTCGCTAGGGGAAGCAGAAGGTCCTCGAGGCCAGTCTCATCGCAGCCACAGATCACAAGAATCCCTGAGGCCCCGCCAGAGGCCCCGGGCTCTTCGACGACATGCTTAAGAGGCCCTGCCCTTACCACCAGGGCCCGGTGAAGCACACCCTCGAAGAGTGCACCATGCTCCGGCGTTACTACACCAAGCTTAGGCTCCCCAACGACGATGCCAAGAAGAGGGACACCGGCGATAGGGACAATGACAAGGACAATGGGTTCCCCGAGGTGTACAATGCCTTCATGATCTTTGGCGGGCCTTCAGCGTGCCTCACGGCGCGTCAGCGAAAGAAGGAGCGCCGGGAGGTCTTCTTGGTTATGGTGGCCACTCCCTGGTACCTCGATAGGTCTCAGGAGGCGATCACCTTTGATCGGGATGACCACCCCGATTACGTCCCAAACCCCAGGCAGTACCCACTCGTCGTTGACCCGATCATCGGCAACACCCGGCTCACCAAGGTGTTGATGGATGGAGGTAGCGGTCTCAACATCCTCTACGCCAACACCCTGGAACTCCTAGGGCTCGACCAGTCATGGCTCCGAGGCGATGCCATGCCCTTCCATGGCATCGTGCCAGGGAAACGCACGTGACCCCTCAGGCGCATCGACTTGCCCATCTACTTCGGCACTCCCTCCAACTACCGCAAGGAGGTCCTCACCTTCAAGGTCGTTGGGTTCAAGGGGACCTATCATGCCATCCTGGGGTGGCCGTGCTACACCAAGTTCATGGCGATCCCTAACTACACCTACCTCAAGCTCAAGATGCCGGGCCCCAACGGCGTCATCACTATCGAGTCCACGCACGAGCATGCATACGACCACGATGTCGAATGCATCGAGTACGTCGAAGCTCTCGTGGAGGTCGAGACCCTCACCATCAACCTCGACCGACTTGGCAGCGAGGCACCTAACTCCAAGCATTGTGCCGGGACTTTCAAGCCTGCAGAGGCCGTCAAGCTCGTCCCGGTCGACCCCACCGCTCCAATGGCCGAGCGCTGAGGATCAGCGCCACCCTCGACGACAAATAGGAAGCCGTGCTCGTCGACTTTCTCCGCGCGAATGCTGATGTATTCGCGTGGAGCCCCTCGGACATGCCGGGCATACCGAGGGAGGTCACCGAGCACGCCTTGGACATCTGGGCTAGCTCCAGACCAGTGAAGCAGCGCCTGCGCTGATTCGACGAGGAAAAGCGCAGGGCCATCGGCGAGGAGGTGCAGAAGCTTTTGGCGGTCGGGTTCCTCAAGGAAGTGTCCCATCTAGAGTGGTTAGCTAATCCTGTATTAGTTAAGAAGAAAAATGGGAAGTGGAGGATGTGTGTAGACTACACCGGTTTAAATAAAGCATGTCCAAAAGTCCCATTCCCATTACCTTGAATTGACCAAATCATTGACTCCACTGCGGGATGCGAAACCCTATCTGTCCTTGATGCGTATTCCGATTACCATCAAATCAAGATGAAAGAATTCGACCAGCTCGCGACTTCTTTCATCACCCCATTCAGCATGTACTGCTATGTGACTATGTCATTTGGCCTCAGAAACGCAGGGGCCACATACCAGCGATGCATGACCCAGGTCTTTGGTGAGCACATCGGGTGAACCATCGATAGCACATCGGGTGAACCGTCGATGCCTATGTGGACGACATCGTGGTCAAGTCTAGAAAGGTCAGTGATCTCGTCGATGACCTGGAGATAGCCTTCAAACACCTCAGAGAAAAGGGCATCAAGCTCAACCCCAAGAAGTGTGTCTTTAGGGTCCCCCGAGGCATGCTATTGGGATTCATAGTCTCAAAGCGCAGCATCGAGGCCAACCCAGAGAAGGTCTCGGCCGTGACCAACATGGGACCAATCTGAGACCTCAAGGGAGTGTAGAGGGTTATGGGATGCCTTGCAGCCCTGAGCCACTTCATCTCGCGCCTCGGTAAAATAGGCTTGCCCCTGTACCGCCTCTTGAGAAAATTCGAATGCTTTTCTTGGACCCCCAAGGCCGAAGAAGCTCTCACCAAGCTCAAGGCACTGCTCACCAATCCTCCCATCCTGGTGCCGCTAACCAAGGGCGAGGCCCTCTTACTTTACATCGCCGCAACGACCCAAGTGGTCAGCGCGGCCGTAGTGGTCGAGAGGCAGGAAGAGGGGCATGCTTTATCCGTCCAACGACCTGTTTACTTTATCAGCGAGGTGCTCTCCGAGACTAAGACGTGCTACCCCCACATCCAGCAGCTGATCTACACCATAGTCTTGGCTCGACGCAAGCTGCGTCACTACTTCGAGTCCCACCCAGTGACCGTAGTGTCGTCTTTCCCTCTGGGAGAGATAATCTAGAGCCGGGAGGCCTCGGGTAGAATAGCCAAGTGGGCCGTGGAACTCATGGGGGAAGCCCTGTCTTTTGCGCCTCAGAAAGCAATTAAATCACAGGTCTTGGCTGATTTTGTGGCTGAGTGGACCGACACCCAACTACCACCTGCTCAAGTCCAGGTGGAATGCTGGACCATGTACTTTGATGGGTCCTTGATGAAGATCGGGGCAGGCGCGGGTCTGCTCTTCATCTCACCCCTCAGAGTGCACATGCGCTACATGATTCGGCTCCACTTCGCCGCCTCCAACAACACAGCTGAGTATGAAGCCCTCGTCAACGGCTTGCAGATCGCCATTGAACTTGGAGTTCGGTGTCTCGACATTTGGGGTGATTCGTAGCTCGTCGTTGATCAAGTGATGAAGGAGTCGAACTGCCATGACCTCAAAATGGAGGTGTACTGCAAGTTGGTGCGTCGCCTAGAAGACAAGTTCGGCGGTCTTGAACTCAACCACATTGCGCGAAAATTCAACGAGGCCACGGACGAACTCGCAAAGATGGCGTCGACATGAGCCCTGGTCCCCCTGAACATCTTCGCCAGAGACCTCCACAAGCCTTCCATCGACTACGCCTTGGCGGCGGAAGAAGGCCCACCGGTCGAGCCCACCATAGGGCCCGAGGCCCCCTCTATCACCGAGGCCCCCACGGCTGAGCTTGAGGCCATGGAAGTCAATGCGGAGCCTCCTGAGGCCAACCAGGGCATGAACTGGCAAGTCCTGTTCCTTGATTGCCTTGTTCAAGGAGAGCTTCCCGCAGACAGGACCAAAGCCCGAGGGCTTGCGCGACGAGCCAAAACTTACGTCCTCAGCAACGGCGAGTTGTACAGGCGAAGCCCATCTGGCGTCCTCCAATGATGCATCACCACCGAGGCAGGCCAAGCCCTACTTTGGGACTTACATGCGGGGGCCTATGGGCACCATGCAGCACCTCGGACGCTCGTTGGAAACGCCTTCCGCCAAGGGTTCTACTGGCCGACGGCGGTTGCTGACGCCACCAAGCTGGTACGCTCCTGCGAGGGATGCCAGTACTATGCGTGGCAGACGCACCTCCTAGCCCAAGCCCTCCAAACCATCCCCATTACATGGCCATTCACCGTGTGGGGGCTGGACATGGTTGGGCCTCTACAGAAGGCCCCCTGGGGGCTATACCCATTTGCTGGTAGCGATCGATAAGTTCTCCAAGTGGATCGAGGCTCGTCCGATCACTCGAATCAAATCCGAGCAAGCGGTGCTGTTCTTCACTGATATCATCCACAGGTTCAGGACTAACAATGGGACATAATTCACCAGCCACAAGTTCTTGATGTTCTACGATGACCACCACATCCGTGTAGCCTGGTCGGCCATAGGACACCCTATGACAAACGGCCAAGTAGAACATGCCAATGACATAATTCTACAAGGCCTCAAGCCAAGAATATACAACCGGTTGAAGAAATTTGGCAAGAAATGGATTGTCGAACTCTCGTCGGTCATCTAGAGCCTGAGGAACACTCCGAGCCGAGCCACGGGGTTCACACCGTTCTTCCTGGTCTATGGAGCCGAGGCCATCCTCCCCACCGACTTGGAGTACGGTTCCCTGAGGCTACAGGCCTACAACGAGCAGAGCAACCGCACCACCCGCGAGGATGCCCTTGACCAACTGGAGGAAGCCCGAGATGTTGCACTGCTACACTCGGCCAAGTACCAGCAAGCCCTACGACACTATCAAGCCTATCGCATTTGAAGTCGAGACCTAAAGGTGGGCGACCTGGTGCTAAGGCTAAGGCAGATCAATAAGGGCCGCCACAAGCTGACCCCGCCATGGGAAGGGCCGTACATCATCGCCCAAGTGCTAAAGCCCGAGACCTACAAGCTAGCCAACAAGAAGGGTGAAATCCTCACCAACGCTTGGAACA
This sequence comes from Miscanthus floridulus, assembly GCF_019320115.1. Taxonomy (NCBI): domain Eukaryota; kingdom Viridiplantae; phylum Streptophyta; class Magnoliopsida; order Poales; family Poaceae; genus Miscanthus; species Miscanthus floridulus. Next base: position 82,670,616 of record NC_089592.1, on the reverse strand, counting down.
TAGAATAGCTACGTCGCTTCTACCCTTAAATTTCCAAGCATTATATACATTGTTTCTTGAAATACAATAAAGAAGCGTTCTTTAGTTATTCTAATTTTTCGAGAAACCCCCCCGAGCCCGTCGTGGGGCTCAGCGTTACGATAACACTATAAGGGAGACTCAGCTCTACCTCTGCAGAGGTGCCCACCGCAGGGCTCGAACAAGACTCGGCTCTGCCTCTGCAGAACCGAGCCTCCCTCGGGGGCTAGAAGGGGGACCCCCCCTAAGTCCCAGTAACCGTTTTTAGTCGTTTTTCAAAAAAATTTCTATGCCAAACTCTCTCGCATACTCTGGCAAATCGATTGTAAAAAATCTAAGGACCAAAAGTCTGTCTCAGGGCCAAAAGGCCGGCCGAGCCATGAGACGGCCTACGCCTCTGGGCTACGGCAACTCCCTCACCACCTTTTGCCTGAGGGGCAGCTTAGGCTCCGAGGAAGTTTTTTGCAAGTGATATGTTCAAAGACGAGACAGAGGGCAGAGGCTCGGAAATACAATAAAAAATGATTAAAAAGCGTATACACATAAGTACTTGAAAAAGGCCTCGACGGCTACAAGCGTTATGGTACAATAATGTAAGTCCTAATCTATTTATATGGCCCCTTTGGCCCAGGTCAAAGCTCAGGGTCGCCAGCATCGGCGGTCGGCGTAGGAGGAACCACCTCCTCTTCGAACAGCTTGGCCAGCGCCGTGCCAGGGGCCTCAGCCGCCTCCACCAGCTTCATTACCTCTTCCTAGGCCTTCTCGTCATCCTCAGCCATGATGTCACCGTCGCTGATGGCCTCGAGGTCGATGCCGGCATAGTGCGAGGAGACGATGGCTAGGGCAAGCATGACACCCATATGCAGCGCCCCCTAGAGCTGCTCATGGACTCAGCCGCTCAACACAATCAGGCAGCTCTCGAGGGAGCTGCTCGACTCGACCCCCCCCCCCCGACCTCCAGGGCCTCGTAGGCAGTACAAGCGGTGCTCTGTAGCACGTTGTGCTCCTAGATCTCGACCTCGAGCACCGCCTACACTACAACGGAGGCCTCAGCTGCCCGAGTGACCTCCTTCTCCAACCCTACACCAAGACAAGCGGGATGGGGTTAAGCATGAAAGAAAACAAGCCGAACAGGGGCGCAAGCCTATGAGACTCACCCTTGGCTTTCTCCCTCCAGTTTTGGACCTCAACCCGAGAGGCCTCAGCCACCCTGAAAGCCTCCCTCTCCAGCCCTACGTCGCATCGGGGAGTTAGGGGTCGAACGCAAGAAAAACAAATAAAACAAGGGGCGTGGCTCAACGGGACTTGCGCTTGGCCTTTTCCTTCTAGGCTAAGGCCTCGACCCGGGAGGCCTCAGCCACCTTGAGAGCCTCTACCAGGGCACCTTTCATCAGCAGGTGCGCGCCCTGCTCCGCCCCTAGCTGCCCGGCGATGGCCTTGGCAGAGGCCTCCACTTGTTCGGCCCAGGACCTAAAGGTGTCCCGCTTGCCGGCCACCTGGGTCAACTCCTCCTCTAGCTCCTTGATCCGCACCGCCAAAGGGGCGGCCTGCTCCTGAGCTGTGGCCGCCTCGGCCTTCATATCAGCACAGCGAAGGTGGAGGTCCTCCACCTCCGCGCTCCATGCCGACAGAAGCTCATTAGCATTGGTGAGCAGGTCCTTCTACTACCGGAGCTAGTCCTAGACGTCCCTTTCCCACCGGAGGAACAACGACTTCCCGAGGGACCGGGCCTCGAGCTCCTAGATAGGCAGAATAGACGTCAAGCACTATGAGAAAACTCAGGAAAAGACGACACAGCACGAGAAAGGAAAGCACGTACCTAGGCAACGCCGAGCAGGTCGTCAGCCACGACGGACAGCGTTGTCCGTAGCGACTGCTCCGCCAGACGGCGGAATTGCTCAAAGGAGTCCCAGCGCCCCCCTCGGTCACGTCCTCGAGGGCGAATAGAGGCTCCCCCTCAGGGTTGTCCCGACTCCGCCACAAGACATACGGGCTATCCTACCCGCGGGGCTCGAGTCATACCCGGATGAGGGCCGAGCTCCCCTCACCGAAAGTCAGAGCCGGCTGCTCCGCGGTGCTGGCCGCCTCGGCGTTCGCCACCTCCTTCCCCCGAGAAGTATCATCAGAGGAGATTGAATGAACCTCCACCTCCCGGGTGCTCTCCTACGACGGTGGTGGGTCTTGGACCAGGGGCAGTACCGAAGCTTGCCCCACCTCCGTCTCTGCATCCTGGGCCGCTAGCTCCACCGTGCCCACGCCAACCTCCGCTGTCTCGACCTCAGTGGTCCTAGGACCTCCAGCCTCTGCCACCTTGGCCTTAGTGGTCCTAGGAGCTCCGGCGTCTGCCACCTCAGCCTCGGAGGTCCTAGGGGCCCCGGCCTCGCCCTCGGTGGCCTCAGCAACTGAAGGCACCTCGGCTTCATCTGACTCACGGGCCACGGCCTTGCGGGGCGTAGGCGCCTCCTCCCCCGCTTGCTTCATGGCCGCCTCGGTAGCCTCTCCTTGGGTGACCGGCTCCTTTAGGTCAGCCCTGGCTGACGCCACACCGCGCTGTATGGCGGCTTGCGCCTCCACCACCCATTGGGCGGTGGAGCTGGTGCTCACCTTGAGCGCCTTATGTGGCGCCAGGGCAGGCGCTTCCACCTGACGCTTTTGGCTAAAGGCAAAGCACTCATGAGGTCAGCATATGGCCAAAGAATGAGTGGAAGATGCTACAAACTCCATTGACAAAACACTTAAATCGAACGGGGACACAATAGCTTCCGCACTGCGTCCCTCGTCCTCTGCAACGGCGGTGGCGGTGGCATGACCCCCATGTCCGCCAGTGCCGGCTGACCCGCGCCGGACTCCGACGCCCCCTCGACCCTCTATGGAGGCTATGGGGTCGCCCCCACCGTCGGCCGTTCCACCTTCGCCGTTGAGCCCATCGGGCTGATGGCGCGCTTCCCCAACGCCCGTGTCTCGGGCGTGTCGGCCTCGGCCCCGGGGCGGGCGATTGCCAGCCCCGAGGTGTCCTCTCCTCCTCCTCCTGGAGACTAAGCCTGGGCAAAATACCCGATACCCATTACCCGTACCCGAATTATCCGAACCCAGACCCGAATTACCCGAACCCGAGGTACCCGATCTCAAATTCGGATAACGATTTTGATTACCCGAAATTAGTTTGGGTAATTCGGGTAATATCCCCCGGTACCCAAACTACCCGAACTACCCAAAGATTTGTTTTTGTCTTTGTATTTATCATGTGTTGTTAGCTGAACCATTTAACTTATCACTTTATTAGAATATAATTCTCTCTATTTGAATGAGTGACTGTAATATATTATTCTCTACAAATTGCTATTGAAATTCTATACAAATTGCTGCTGAAATTATGTATAGATCGCTACTGAAATTTAGTGTAGTTTGTTGTTTTCTGTAAATTTGGGTATATCGGGTAATACCCGAACCCGAACCCGAATTATCGGGTGCCCGAATTTGCGGGTAGTATTTTTTCGGAGATAATATCGGGTAGCAATTTTCATTACCCGAATTTTAAATTACCCGAATTACCCGACCCGAAAAAATCGGGTAACCCGAACGCCCAGGCTTACTGGAGACGCCAGGCCACTCACCGATGCCCCGGGCGCTGTCCCCCCTGACATTAGGGAGATGGTCCAGGGGACCCCGCCCCGCCTCGCTCTCGTCATCATCGCTCGAAGAATTTGTCGACGACGGTGATAGAGATGGCTCCATCGGGAGACCGTCGTGCCTCTACTGCCGGCGACATTTCTCTAGCTCGTCGTGCTCGAGGCTCTTCCTCTTGCGCCTTGCCTCCTTGGCGTCCTTCTACTTCTTGTACGCCTCGGCATGCGCCCTATTCATCGCCCGCCGCTCTGCGTCCTTGAAAATGGGTGGCGGGGAGGCTCGCACATCCCTCATCCCCTGTAGGAACGGCAAACGCAAATAAGGGAATAGATTGAAAATGTAAGGAGCAAGGAGGCCTCGGGGGCCACAGCAGCGCGTGACTCACCAGAGAGATGTACCCCCACGATGGGTGCATCGGGAACGGGGTCAGACTACTACTCCTCAGCCGCCCCTCCACCGTCTCTCTCACCCGACGTAGAATCTACTCGTCGGAGAGGGTGACGGCAGACAACCGGACGCCATTGATCGGCTCATCAGGTGTCATCTCGAATAGGCACTGCTGCCGAGCCATCAGTGGCAGCACCCTCCAGCGGTGGAAGGCCGCCATGACCACAGCCGTCGTAAGACCACGGCTGCACAGCCTCTCCAGCGCCTCCAGGAGCGGCCGCAGCTTGGGCTGATCAACCATCAGGACATCGTACCTCCACCTCTCCGGCTAGCTCTCCATGACCTGCCTGGTATAGGGGGGAAGCCCGCCATTATCATTGCGGAGGTAGAACTAGCTATTGTACTAGCGACGGTTGGACGACGTGAGCTGGCCTAGGATGTAGAGGGGCTGCCGGTCTTGGCGCACTTGGAGAGTGCAGCCACCGGCCCTCAACGCCTTCCGCGTGCCCGTCGTGCCCGCCGGCTTGGTGGTGAGCCCCACCTGAAAGAGGTGGAGCCACAGCTCCCAGTGGGGGGCAATGCCTAGGTACCCCTCGCAGACGGTGACAAAGATGGCCGCCTGCGCAATGGAGTTGGGGTTGAAGTTATGGAGCTCCACGCCGTAGTAATGCGGGAGCGCCCACATGAACCAGTCCGCCGGTAGGCCGAGACCGTGCTCGTGGAAGGCCACGAAGCTCACGATATAGCCATCGCATGGCCTCGGCTCTGGCTTGGCCCCCGGAGCAATCCACTCTGGTCTATTGGGGTCGGTAACCGAGCGGAGGAGGCCGTTGTCGACAGGCGACTACAGCATCGCCGTAGACACGTCGGACGGACCCTAAGGATCTGCCTAGACAACAACAGCGCCACCGGCCATGGGTGTGGTGGAGAATGCGGCTACGGCGGTAAGACGTGCTCTCGCTCCCTCTCTCTCTCGCCTTTCCTCCCCCTTCTCCCTTCTTCTCCCTGGCGCTCTCTTCCCCTATTCTTAGCAACCGCTCGAGGGCAGAAAGGGCGAACACAGGCAGGCAAGGTAAGGAGGGGCGGGGCGAGGCTCATCACATATTTATGAGGGAAGGGGGTGAAATGGATAGGCGACAAAACCGGGGAAGTTTCCCTCAAATCTAGCGTAGTTAATCCGGATCCGACTAAACCGCCCATGCGTCCACCTTTTCCTTATTAACCGCGCACACACAGTAATGTCCCATCCATAGACATCGCGTCGCATCTGACCACAGCGATGGCAGGCGCCGTTCCGTCTCCCTGAGGAACCGCCTCAAAAGGCACACCAGCCATTGTCAGCCGACAAAAGGGGAATATCCTCCACCCGATTCCTTTCGGACTAAGGAACTAGGCACCGAGCCTGTTACGGTCCAAGGGTTCAAAGGCTGGGCCCCCGAGGGTCTCGACAGCCGCCCCAGGACAAACAGAGTTAGGGATGACTATGGGCGAGCCCATACATGGTCGAGGCCCAAGCAAGCAATTGCTTGGGATGCCCTAAGTCGTGTCCGAGACCGGCAGGGAGGTCTCTGAATGGGATCCCACCGTAGGGAGGCACCGAGCCCCCCGGGGCCAATCGAATGGCCCTGGGACCCACTAGAGAAGCCCTCTGGTACTTTTGGAGTGCGTCTCTGGACCACGAGCCGACCCCTATCGAATGGGGCACGGACCTCCACCTGGACTTACCCGATAACAGCTCACCGGAGGTGTCACGCTCATGCCCACCGAGGGTAGCCTGGCATACTCCACCCCTCCTTCCGAAAGAAAAGGATACGCGAGGGCCGCACAAAAAAGATAGGGAAACTCCTGATCGTCCTCTTGCTCTAAGCAGAGGCTCGGGGGCTCTTCCAGCAACCAAGCTAAGGCCCAGCAACCTAAACTCGCACTCAGGGGCTCGGCAAAACACTATAAAAGGCACTGAGCCTGTCATGGTCCAGGGGTTCAAAGGCTAGGCCCCCGAGGGTCTCGACAGCCGCCCCAGGACAAACAGAGTTAGGGATGACTATGGGCGAGCCCGTACATGGCCGAGGCCCAAGCAAGCAATTGCTTGGGATGCCCTAAGTCGTGTCCGAGACCGACAGGGAGGTCTCTGAATGGGATCCCACCATAGAGAGGCACCGAGCCCTCGGGGCCAATCGAATAGCCCTGGGACCCACTAGAGAAGCCCTCTAGTACTTTTGGAGTGCGTCTCTGGACCACTAGCCGACCCCTATCGAATGGGGCATGGGCCTCCACTTGGACTTACCCGATAACAGCTCACCGGAGGTGTCACTGCTCGCGCCCACCGAGGGTAGCCTGGCATACTCCACCCCTCCTTTCAAACAAAAAGGATGCGCGAGGGCCGCACAAAAAAGATAGGGAAACTCCTGATCGCCCTCTTGCTCCGAGCAGAGGCTCGGGGGCTCTTCCTGCAACCAAGCCGAGGCCCAGCAACCCAAACTCGCACTCGGGGGCTCGGCAAAACGCGATAAAAAGGCACCAAGCCTGTTACGGTCCAGGGGTTCAAAGGCTAGGCCCCCGAGGGTCTCGACAGTCGCCCTAGGACAGACAGAGTTAGGGATGACTATGGGCGAGCCCGTACATGGCCGAGGCCCAAGCAAATAATTGCTTGGGATGCCCTAAGTCGTGTCTAAGACCGACAGGGAGGTCTCTAAATGGGATCCCACCGTAGGGAGGCACCGAGCCCTCGAGGCCAATCAAACGGCCCTGGTACCCACTAGAGGAGCCCTCTGGTACTTTTGGAGTGCGTCTCTGGACCGCTAGCCGACCCCTATCGAATGGGGCATGGGCCTCCACTCGGACTTACCCGATAACAGCTCACCAGAGGTGTCACTGCTCGCGCCCATTGAGGGTAGCCTGGCATACTCCACCCCTCCTTCTAAATGAAAAGGATGCGCGAGGGCCGCACAAAAAAGACAAGAAAACTCTTGATCGCCCTCTTGCTCCAAGCAGAGGCTCGGGGGCTCTTCCTGCAACCAAGCCGAGGCCCAGCGACCCGAACTCGCACTCGTGGGCTCGGCAAATGCGATAAAACCCCTCGCTCAACATGAGAAAAGCCCCTGAAGGAATAAATCCACTCCTCCAGGGCCTCGGGGGCTACACCCGGCGGGTGCGCTCGCACGCACCCACCGAGGCCTCGAGTACGAAATACCATCCCGCCAGGAGCTGCCGCGAGCCAAGTCTCGTCAAAACCTCAAGAAGAGTGCTCACACTCTCCCCGAGGCTCGGGGGGCTACTGTCGGGTACCATAAAAGGGGGTCCCCTAAGCAAGAGCCAAAAAAATCGCTTAGACCTTGTAAAAAATCAAAACTAAGAGACAACCACCGGTAAACCCCCACCTTATCCGAGGCTCGGCTGGGCCGCTTGGCCCACCTCGAACAATATCTAGGCTCACCCGAAGCGGGCTCGGCCCAGAACAAAACCACGAGGCCTCGGATGAGGTACTGACTCTCCGCCTCACTCGAGGCCCCAAACCGCAAGGCCTCAGACAAGGTACCGATTCTCCAACTCGCCCAAGGCCCCGCGCAAGGCCTTGGATGAGGTACCGATTCTCTGACTCGGCCGAGGCCCCAAACCACAAGGCCTCGGACGAGGTACCGATTCTCCAACTCACCCGAGGCCCCGCACAAGGCCTCGGATGAGGAACCAATTCTCCACCTCGCTCGAGGCCCTAAACCACAAGGCCTCGGACGAGGTACCGATTCTCCGCCTCGCCTGAGGCCCCGCGCATAAGGCCTCGGACGAGGTACCGATTCTCCGACTCGCCCGAAGCCCCCGCCCGTAAGGCCTCGGACGAGGTACCGATTCTCCACCTCGCCCGAGGCCCCACGCCACGAGGCCTCGGACGAGGACGTCACATCCAACCAACGCGTCCAACCACTCCCACGACGTCAGCCGAACGACGGCTCGATACAGCGGAGTGGCCGACGGGATAGGAGTCACATCGATGCCATGCCATCCGGGACAGGACGGGGCAGGGGTTACCGGTCGCTGTGCTCGGTGCTGTGCCCATGACTAACACCCGTGCTGCACTGTGCTGCCTAACCCCACCTGCTCCAAGGACAGCGCGGCGTGGAGAGTCAAGTCTGGGTCCCTGTAGCCTCGGAATCAACGCACAAGACTAACAGCTCCCTCCGAGCCTCGGCTATCCGCTTCTGGGCTCCTGTAGCCTCGGGACTCGCGCCCGCTGAGCCCCCCACAATAGTTCGGCCTCTGCACCGACTGGGCCTTGGCTCTCTATGTTGTCAACATACTGCGACGGGCACGTCGTCCACAATATGCGCCATGCCCTACACCAAGCCATCACAGGACCTTCCACGTCGCACAGGATCGGGCGTGACCGGCACGTCGCTCCAGTGCACCGAGCACAAGACCACTCCATCGACCATACCGCCACAGTGACCAGCTACAGGGCTCGGACATGCCGCCTCTGCTCACAAAATGCCACGTAGCAAATCCATGTACCGCCCCCGTGCCTCCCTTCGACTATAAAAGGGAGTGACCGGGGCCGCTTCTAGGACGAACAGAGACTCAAGGAGACTCACAGACACACACAGATACACACGGATGAGCAACGCACAACGCTCTGTAGCACACACTCCTCCGCACTGCAAGAGATCAACATCTCAAGCAACCCACGCCACTCTACGCAGAGACCTGGGACTAGCTCCCTCTCTCGCCCAGCTTGTAAGCCCCTACTACAAGCACCTCGGTGCAAGGAATACGAGATCACTCTATCAAACTGGACGTAGGGCACCTATTGCCTGAACCAGTATAAACCTTGTGTCTCTTTGCATCACCATCCAGGATTAGGGGCACGCAGTACACTTTTACTAGTCGGTTGAGGGCTCGTCGGTCCAAAACACCGACAAATACTCCATGCATGTGTCGCAAGATTCGATGTGATAGTTTGGGGTGAAAATTTTTGGGAACTAAACCAGGCCTTATCTCTCTCTCTCTCTTCCATGCTCGGCGCTAGATTTCGCGGCGCCGAGTTCGGCGCCATATATTATGGCGCCGAGGTACCGACCACGTAGGATTTTCTTCTGTGCACGGCCAGGTACCTCGACGCCAAGATCTGTGGCGCCAAAACGTGTTACCTCGGCGGCAGGACTTATGGCGCCGACCCCCATGGTCCAAAGATGAGTTTAAGTCTCTCAGGGGGGCAAACGTAAATTTTATTCAAAAAAGGGTTAAATAGTAAAAAATTAGGGCTCCGAGCGCTTGCTTCCCCAGTCCACGAGTCTACTACGTACGCGAGCGACCAGGGCGAAGGGTCACGGTCTTAGGGAGTCTCGGAGAGTCGGAGATAGAGCCACGCCGCACTACCGCCGGCCGCCGCGGAGAGCCAGAAACACGGAAACGGCGCACTCATAGGCTCGAGTCGACGACAACGTGATCAGACGGATCAGCCGATCATTAGTTTATCAATCATCATTTCATCGGTTCATCAGCCGATTAGGCCCTGCACCTAGGTATTTTTTTCCATGATCATTTTTAATTCAAATTAATTGTTTCATACTTCTAGTATTCGAATTCATATAGTCACGTTTTTTCTTTTAATTTAGATGTTAGAATCTTAGAATGTTACCTAAGAAACAATTGTCAGGGTCTCAGAAAAGAAAACAGAAAAATCTAGAAGATAAATTTATTGAATCTTAGAAAGGTGCTATACATAAGTGGACATTATTTATCTTAATACCGTCCTTGATGATTCTACATCAAGAAGTGTCCGAAGAAGTATCTTTTTATGAGAAGCAATGGGTATTATGGAGTTCTATTCTTCCTTGGGGTAATTATATTAGTTTTAGAAGTATAAATATACTATTGTTTTAGTTTACTTTTTTTACGGTCACTGGTGGAGTATTCGTCCCCCCGAATTTTATTTGGCCTTTGTGGACCGCGATAATGTTTACAAAATATTTATGTTTTGAGAAAAAATAGAGTTTACAGGCCGCTCCCGGACCATTTTAGTTTACGTTGTTCCTCGATAACCATTAAACATGTTAAATTAAAAATATATCACTGAATTTGTTTTCGCGTTATAACAAAAATTAACGTCTATATATTATAAGATTTTATACGTGGTCTGGAGCGCCTTCGTGGCCAGTTCGCTGATGGCCCTCAAAATTTAGGACCGGCAAGCGCGCGGTAGTCTTCGGACGCGAGGCACTTGAGGTAGTTCACGGCGTACCGCACGATCTTGGGCACGTGCCCGGAGTCGGCGCCGGCGCCGGTGACGTAGAGCGTCTGGATGCGGAGACCGAACTCGAAGACCACGCCGGCCGCGGCGCGCGCCAGCGCGCGCTCCACCTCGCGCGTGCGCTCGTGGATGGCGACCAGCGTGGTCGACTCGCTGGTGAAGAGCTCGTCCAGGCGCTCCCGCTCCCGGACCACCGCGTCGAGCATGTCGAGCAGCTTGAACAGCTTCTGCGGCTCGCGCGCCGCGGCGGCCACGCCATCCGCGAAGCGGAAGAACGCCGCGACGATGCGGGCGGCGATCTTGGCGAAGCACTCGGGCCAGACCGCCGGCGGCAGAGGCTCGAGCACGCGCGCGCAGAGCCGGCGCTCCGCGACGAGCACGGAGGCGATAGCCACGTGAAAATGCGGGCCCCATAGCGCCATGGCCGACTCCAGCGACTCCCACTCCATGGCGTCAATCTCCTCCGGCGTGTACGACTTGAGGTACGCCGGGTTGAGCCGCATCATCGCCTTGGCCGCTCTCCTGTACCTCGTCTGAGTGACATCACCCACAGTTATTTCAGTTACTCACATCGCAACTGTCACAGCAAGAAAGAGCTAGGCTGTAAAGGTTAGGAAAATGAATCACCGTGACGTAGATGTCGAGGCAGATATCGAGCAGTCGTTGCCGGCGAGCGTCATGGCCATCCTTGCGTTGGCCTCCACCTCGTCGTCAGTGCCCAGCTCATACCCGGCCGTGCCTCCCTCGACGCCGGCGACGTCGTCGTCCACGGGCGCCGGGTGCTTCAGCCTGAGGAGCACCGCCTCGAAGAGCTCCTGGAGGCCGAGGATAGCATCATCGAGGGGCCCCTCGAAGCGCATCTCCTCGGCTTCCGTCTCGTACACCGCGCGCAGCGCCGCGGCGGCCACGGTCAGCCTCCGTACGCGGCCTCGGCCGGCCGCCTTGGTCCGACCCAGGAAGCCGACCGCCTCCTCCACCCTCCGGACGGCCTCTTCGCCGCACGCCACCACCTTCTCGATGGCGTCCCGCAGCTGGTCCACACGGTCGACGAACGCGACCGCGCTCTCGGCGTCGCCCGGGTTCGCGGGTGGCGCGGCATCCTCTGCGAGCGCGGACACGCGGCGGAACGCCGCGAGGAGGGCTCGGCCGGCGCGACGGCGCGGTCGATGCGCGCGCTCAGCGCGCGTGCTGCCACGGCTTGGGACTGGAGGTTGTGGGAGGACGACGGCGAGGCGCTGGATATGAGCTCGTCCAGGCGGTCACCGATGGCGTCGATTTCGACCTCAGCCTTGGCCGCGGCTGAAAGCACCGAGACGATGGCAGCTCGCGAATCATGAAGCTTTGCAAGAACAGTGGCGCCCGTGTCGGCGTCAGCGTCGGCATTGCCGGTCGCCGGCGTTGACGCGTTGGGGCACATGGCCGGCGGCCGGCCGGTGTTTGAGCCTAAACACGCGTGTATGACGATGTCTCTCGCGCGATTGGCGCCTGCCTTGTATAATCACAGTATGGTGATTAGGACAAATTTGGTTGGGACGAAGCTTTGGTTAGAGCAAAGACCTTGGAGCTTAGCTGCCACTTAGGACAAGGACAAATGGCCATCTTCGGAGATTGCACCTCATTGTTGCAGAGTACTAGTTGTGAGAAAGCGAACATTTTACATTTGTCCAACTGTGGTTTGATACAAGGTTCTGGAATTTTACAATAAATTGCTGGCGCGAAAATAATGCATCCAAAGGAAATTTGGTCTGATTTACTTGACAGCGAGGACTACAAAGCTAAAGGGAATTATAATTGGGAACACTGAGGGTGCATCATACACTAACTAATGTTTATATAGTTCTCGTATGAGAAATTAGAACAACGCTTATTTGCACATATTCCACAACAGTACTCATTTTGGACCAGTGGATGTATAATATTGTATAACAATGACTCATTATGAACCGGATAAACGCTCCACACATACAAAGCATGCAACGTTCAGTGACAAAAGGTTCATCTCAGAACTAAGAAATAGTGTTTCTTTCATTAGTAGACAAATTTGACAACAACAATGCTTGGGGCCAATGCATACCCAGTCCAGGTTGAGTCTGCTCAGAGTTGCTAGTAGTTAGATAATCCCAGGTTAGCAAAGGCCAATTGACTAATACTGCAAATCATGAGTGCAACCAGCACAAGATGGCCTTGTTCTCTCCTAAATGGGATTTTTTAAGGAGAAAAAAATGTTGAAAATCCCACACAGCACAACAAATTTATTCTGTAACAATGCAAGAGCCTGACTTCGTCACGTTCCTGCTAGGCATGTAGCCGTGAACCCAAAAGAAGGTCCTTCCATGCCTCATAAAACATCCAGGTGACACCGGACGTTGGCATGACCTTCAGGGAGCTCGCCACCCATCCTCGGAAAAGCCCCTTGACGCCCTCCTCTTGGACCACCTCAGCTAATGCTGCAATCATGTGGGGTGGGCACTTCCCTTGTAGGGATCCCACCATAAGCCGCTTTCTTGCCACTTCTAGAGGGAAGCTGATTGTGCTTGCAGTTAGACCTAGAAGGTTCAAACAACTATGAGACAAGACACCTAACTTGGAATATAACATTTCCTAATTTGTTTCAAGAAATTTAGTGAATTGTATGTAACACTTTACATGTAACTGAATCTGACCTGAAAGAGCCCCAATAACCAGCAGCTCAGGACGGCTCAAAGATTTCTTTTTATGTGCACGGCAGTAGGAAGTCTTGATGGTCTCGTACATGAAATAGTAGCATGTGCTATATGGAAACATGCCAACCAACGTTGGGCAGAGGCCAGCATAAAGACCACCAATGCCATCAGTCCGGTAGATCTTGTTGATGGCAATGGCAATACTAGGATAAGCCTGACGATTGACAGTCATGCGATCCTGCAACAAGGAGAATAGTAAAAAAGTAATCAAGAAATTAAATAAGAGGCCTCACAAAGTTCTATGAAGTTTGCTGGTTTGCCATTTATTTGGAATAGGCAATAGAAGTTAGAAATATAAACCAAACCCCAAAAAGGAAATAAAGAAAAGGGACATAACATTCCATGAATAGTGCCCACAGATATTCAACATGCAGATTTAGCTCTGAAGTACCTTAAGAACCTCAAGAGGATGGCACACTAAAGTGCTAGCTATTCCAGCTGCTGCACCTCCAATTGCAATCGGCGATAGTAAGTGAAATGGCAGCTCGATTTTCAAATTGCCAGGTTGTATCTTTGGGCATCCATCCTCTTTCCATTTCTCTTGAGCTGATGCCATACTCCTTTTGACACATTCAAATGTCCCGAACTCAATTGCTTGAGTTGGGATAATCCGGAGCATATTTATTGTATTACCCGCCCAGAGTCCTTGCCAGCCATTATGTTCAACAATCTCCACAAAGCTACCAAAAATATGTTTTGATCCTACCCCTACAACCATTCTTGTCCTGAAATCGAGCAAAGCATATCAGATTAATCTTTTATAAGTAGAAATATCACTTTTGATATTCATCCAAATCAATGGCAACAGACAACAAAATAATTGTATATCATTTAGCTAAATGGGCTTGGTGTAGTAAATTACTTCAATTAGAATAGCAAGTGGTATCACTTCACTGAAAGATATATACTAGTTGTCGGGGGCCAATACTGGGGTACCCGAAGAGGAGGAGCTAATGGTCATCAACATTGATTCAACCGAGCAGTCAAGAGCGCGCCTACAGCTCCAACCGACCCCGGGGTGCGCGGGCTCCGCCTCGCCCGACCTCCGAGGGAGGGCTCCGCCTCGCCCGACCCCGAGGCCGCGATCTCCGCCTCGCCCGACCTCTGGGGGCGGGCTCCGCCTCACCCGACCCTGAGGCCGCGGGCTCCGCCTCGCCCGACCCCGAGGCCACGATCTCCGCCTAGCCCGACCCTTGGGTTTGTGCTCTGCCTCGCCCGACCCCAAGACCGCGGACTCCGCCTCGCCAGACCCCTTGGGTGTGGGCTCCGTCTCGCCCGACGGGGACCCATACCGTCGCCAACCACTACAGGTCCAAGCGTATGGGCTTGGGTCAAAACTCTGGCACCAAGGAAGAGACCGGCACGCCCCGATATAACCCGCGGCCACGACGGGCCATACCTGAGGATTCACATCAAGAACAGCGTCGGGCGTACCGGTGTTGTTCTGCCTAACACTCGTACGAACACCGACAGGCGCGTCAGTTCACCACGACGTCCGCCAGGACGGAGTGAAACGCCATGACCGGCGGATGACGCCTGCGCATGACGCCAGTGGCGGACAGGACCGCGACGTGGAGCCATCCCTGTTGACATCTACAGGGCCGGCGGGACCCGCATGAAGGAGAAAAAAGACCCGACGATCCTGGAGGCCTTCCTCTCTCTCGTTTTTCTCCTTTCCCTCCACTATAACCCGCGCTTTCCCTTGGCCTATAAAAGGGAAAACAGGGCGCCCCATGAATGAGATCCTGAACCGATCGACCCATCAAGATCCGATACAGATCCGCATAAGAAGCACGACACGAACGCACAACTGAGCAGCGATCGAGCTCTTAGCACCCACTCACTCCTTTCTCCAGAGACTTGGGATCCTTTCCCTCTGTCGCCCGTTTGTAACCCCTACTACAAACTTTCGGTGCTAGTAACACGAGCAGCAGCGACGAACTAGACGTAAGGACTTTCTGCCCGAACCAGTATAAACCTCGTGTCCTCTAAGCACACCATCCGAGCCAGACGCGCAATAATACAAATTTACTCGTCGGTGGTACCTCGAAACACCAACACTAGTATCATAATATAATCGGTAGATCATTAAAAATTGTAAACAAACTCATTTCCCAGTGTGGGGGACAAACTTTCTCATGCAACCAAACCAATATATTTTGAAATAGCAAGACGCCAGACTTAGAACTATGAATAGACAAATCTGGAGAGCAAAAACTACCTGATAGTTTCTAAGGGAGCAAGAACAGCCTTAGTCATTGCACCAGCCAATGCTCCACTCACGGATTCCGCGACTTCTCTATTCCTCAGAAAAGTCTGAATCAGATAAAGTCTTAGATCAATGTCTGGTAACTCCATCATTTAGCAAGATTTGAAGAACTCAAGAGAAACTCAAATCACTGAAAACACTATTTTCAGGGAGTTCCAACTCTGAAATAATCCTAAGAATCCGCAAGTGTTTAACGTGGTAGGAAATGCAATAGAGAAGCTGGAAAAAAGAAACTCCCATACAATATACAGCTATTATTAATATTATTGTTCCTTTTGATTTTCAGTGAGAAGGGCGGGCCTGGTGCAAGTGGTAGAGTCTTACCGCCTGTGACCGGAAGGTCCCGGGTTCGAGTCGCGGTCTCCTCGTATTGCACAGGCGAGGGTAAGGCTTGCCACTAACACCCTTCCCCAGACCCCGCACAGAGTGGGAGCTCTCTGCACTGGGTACGCCCTTTTTGATTTTCAGTGACAGTAGCAAAGCTATGTGCATTTTGCATATTGACTACAGCATCACTTGTCGTTTTATTAATATGACATAGGTACCAGTGTATTCCCAAGTAACTTGGTGAATGCTGTCCAAAGCTATTGTTAGCCTGTTACTTCATGCATTTTGTCAAAGCCTAATCCAAATTGCACTATTTTCTTTCTTTAGGAAACACCCTCAGTCGATAACTCTGACCAAGTGAACAAAACTGTGATGGCTAACGATTACACATTTACACTGCAGCTCAATGGGTTGCATTCACCTAGCTGGTGGCATGAAAGTTCCTAGGCAGTAGCAACATCACAAATAGCTGGGAAGGTTGGATCGTAGTTGTTTAACAATATTGGTCCAACTTGGAAGTTGGAAGTGGACAGGGAAAGGAAAAACAAGGGAACTTAACTAAAACACAGGTATATTCTACACGGGGTAGATGCATAAAAGACCAAGAAAAGTCTTGGGTTCCAAACGACAAACTTTTGTGTCATTTTTGAAAGGATCATATCACACAAACATAACAGAAAGAAAATTGTGGAAGCAATCAAATTTACTCACCAAGGCATATAAGCAGGTATGTCACTACTTGGCTTTAATCAAATTGAAAAATAGCTAATGATACAAAACGGCAGCATCTGTCGGAAGCTTCCCTACACCTCCACAGCTTTTTAAGTGCAAAGGAAAAGAGAAATAAAAAGGAATTCCACATAGAAGGCAAAATTATGCTCAATGAGTATAGCTACAGTGCATCTATAGCTTTCAACTGGTCAGCAGTCAGCACCAGGTCTGCTTGTGAAGAAATATCTACCCAAGATAAGTACAAAAAAACATCCAGCAGGCATGGGACACCGGGCACATGGCAATGGGACCCATGCACACATCAACATTATCCTACCTTTAGAACTCCTTAACTTCATCTGTTCTATGGACAAAAAGAAAATACTGATCTGAGTTAATTATACTTTTCATCTCAATGAGTTACCAGGAACAATTTGGGATGCCCGCCTAGATCGCAGCACAGTACGAAACTTCCAAACGACCCCCAATTGTTAAACAGTCAGCTAATCAACTACTATTGGAATAGATAAGGAGGCGACTCTAACATCTATATGCATAGGAAGATCCCTGGATAAAGAATCGAAGTAAGCTAGCAACATCATGCTCGCAATATTTTAACAAATCAAATAAGTAGTTTGAAACTTCTACATCAAACATTTACAAGATCGCAGCATGAACCTTCAAGCATGAGCGACTGTTTGCCGGTTGAATCATCCGCAGAATATACATCAGGTCATATAACAATGAATAATAGAAAAAGATATCGCCTTTACAGCAAAGCCGTTTTTTTTTCAAAAAAAAAATTCAAATCGCTCACAAATCCTATCCCCATGCGAGCAATTCAGCAAACAGGCACCACACTTTGAACAAGAAAGCAAAACTCCCGCCTCTGTGCCGTCTGCCCGTGTGCCCAACCAATCCGAAAGGTGAAAGCGTTCCAATCCACATCCACATGCTCAGTGAAAACTAACTAAGCCACCATCACACTCACAACACATCCATCCATCCAGATTCCAGAGCACAACAACAAGCACGAAACCGAGACAACCGAGATCTGCAGACGAGACCAGTGACTCACCCTAGCGGCGGCTCCAACGTCGGGCAGCCTGGCGGCGAGGTCCCCGACGACCCGGGCGGCGGCGTCAAGGCCGTCGTCCTTGGGCACGGGGAGCCCCACGACGAGCAGGCCGTCCTTGTACCCGGCGGCCGCCCCGGGCACGGCGGCGCCCACGCGGACGTCCGCGAAGCCGATGCTCGCCAGCGCCAGCTTCTTGCGCCCCGCCTCCTCCACGCCCATGGCTGCTCCGGGCTCCGGCCCGGCCTCCTCGCGGGTGCGGAACGCGAATGCGCCGAACGGGAGGGGGCCCAAGCGGCAAGCGCAATAGGGGGTCGGGCACTCGGGCGGTCTCCTCCTCGTCCCCGCCGCTTCTCGCGGCTTTTGTAGGGAAGGCCGGAAGGGGAGGGAGGAGGCGGAAAGGGTGGTGGTGGTGGTGGTGGCGGCGGGCGCCGAAGAAGGGATTCTCCGATTCTGCGTAAAAGCGCTCAGATGCGACGGGCGACGGCAACGGCTTCACGCGGGGTAGCGTACTATTCGGAATGACAGTGTACGTGTCCAGGGGGAGGGTGTTGGTGTATCGATTCGGTCTCTTTTTCATTTTCTTGTGTGAATTTGAAAATGATTTTGAATTTTGCTTTCAAGGACGCGTGGAGGATTTTTTGCGCGTTCATGATCCATTGTTGTTTTGTTCGTTTTTTTTCTCGCGTGCTTTTGGTGTGCATAAATAAACGGTGGATATTTGTTTTCCTGGAATTTGGGAGTTTCCGTGCGTGTTTGGCACGCTTGTGAAAAAGAGAACGTATTGTCCTTTTTGTTTTTGGTAACTCGGATTCTCGCTCTCGGTGGCGGGTGGCGGACTGGTGCGTTTATCTCGTTGGCCAGTAGAGACGTTAGAAATAGGCGAGAAGGTGAGGGCTAGGGCACAAAACACAGGGTCACTTCACTTTCCCGAGGCGATGACCTTTTGGGCCCACCAATAATACGCTACAGGTAGGATAGGATCTAGCGCTAAATGCGCGCATGACCCAGATCATTTGTTCTTCGCTTCTTTTTTTTAACAACAACCACTTTTAATTATAATATTAAAGCACAGTATACCAGCGTGGAAAATAAATTCCCACAAACAGGTGAAAGATACTGTAGACGCGGCGGAGTCGCGCCGCCCGGGACTCGGAGTCGCACAGCTCCGCCGTCATTTCCGCCTGCTGCGACGCAGCAACAGGACCTCACCGCAGTGGGGAGCCGCCGATGTCGAGGACGCACACGGCCGCAGGTAAAGACTCAGCGGCAAGCAGCTCGGGGAAGGCCGCCGTCTCCTGGCCCACGCCGTCGCGGTGGCACTCATGGCCACCAGTAACGGGCTAGGCCCAAAGAAGGCAGTGATGGCCGCCGCCGAGCCGTTTTCGCCGAATACCGAAGTGGAGGAAGCCCGTGCGAGCCGTCGTCGTGACGAGCAACAGCGCCAACTCGGGTGGCGCTCCGAGCTCGTCGATGTCATCCTCCTTCCTTGAAGACACGCCCCGGCCTTCCCGCCGCCGTACGCCACTGCGGCGCCTATGGATTCACCACCAGAGCTCCGGAAGGAGAACCAGCGGATTTGGGAGCTCAGCAGGTACCGGCTCGGGGACGAGGCCAAGTCGGGGATGGATGAGGCCAACAGCTCTGTCGCGCTGGCGCACAGCGGTTCGGGGTCGCCATTGACGCACAGCGGGTCGAGGTCGCCGGAGTTAGTGTAGCTGCTGTGATCTGTACTACCTCCTTGGCTCGATTGGGATGTGAGCGGCACCATGCAGCCCACTGAACCGTAGAGCCGGCAAGGAAGAAGCACAGGAGATAGGGAGGGCCTTATTGTAGTGCTTACCCCGTCGTTTTGAGGGAAGCTTATTCCGGTCGCCATGGCCGCAAGAAGCTTGCCCACCCCCAAGAAGACGAAGGTGAGGAGGACAGGAGTCCTCAAAACACCCATCCGGGCGCCTTATTCCACTAAGGGAACTAGTGAAGGGCAGGGGGACCGGCCTGCCTACCCTCGTCGCCGGCGAGCTCGTCGGAGAAGAAGGGTAGGGGGCCGGAGGAAGGCTACTAAGGGCACTCGCTCACTAGGGAGACTCTCTGGGTCCGAAGCAGACGACTCGTTGGTATGCTTCAATGCTTGGGCCAACCAAGATCTGGTGTCATTTGTTCTTCACTTGTTCGGCCCCTGGCTAGTACAGATAGGATGAATTGATAGAACAAATCGGGAGGCCCATTCAAAAAGACGGGGCAAACCAGCCCAAGATTAAGTGGCCCATGACATCATTGCAACTTTCCATATGGGCTTCACTCGGCCCAGCGTCGTCTTCGTGAAACTTGCTGGCCCAGGGAGAAGCTAGCGCCCGGACGTTCGCACCGGGGCTAGCATTCAGACACCCACGCCGCACGCTTGCTTCACGTGGGGGCCCGCGCTGCTCCATGTCCACGCCCGCTCCGTCTCGATCTGTGCCCACACGGTTTTTCGCGCATGCGCCCTCCATACCCACGCGCATGCAGTCCAGCCCAACAGCTGCAACAGGCGGTTGCTGCAGATTGGGTCCACTACAACATGTGCAACACTAAATCTACTTTTGCAACATCTAGAGAAAACATCTATAACATATGTCCGAAACAGCTGTAACATTTACAACATACGTCTGAAACACGAGGGAAACACATGTTGAAAACATATGCAACATCCGGATACAACACTTGCAACATAAGTGTGAAACATATGCAACACCCAGATAAAACTTGCAACATAAGTGTGAAACATATGCAACACCAAGATAAAACACGTGCAACATCCGTCTAAAATAGCTGAAACATTTGGAATAGACGCTTGCAACAGGGATGGTGCCACATCATGGTCTTGTCCATCAGTGGCACCATGCGCAGGCGTCGTTTGCTGGTCACGGCGCTCCACTCCGTCCTATCGGACGTCGTGGTGAACTGATGTGCCTGTCAGTGTTCGTACGAGGGTTAGGCGGAACAACACCGGTATGCTCGACGTTGTTCCTGATATGAATCCCTAGGCATGGCCCATCATTGTCACATGTTACATCGGGACGTGTCGGTCTCTTTCTTGGCATCAAAGTTTTGACCCAGGCTTATACACTTAGACCTAGAGTGGTTGGCGGCAGTATGGGTCTCCGTCGGACGAGACGGAGCCCACGACCTTGGGGTCGGGAGAGGCGAAGCTCGTGGCCTTGGGGTCGGGTGAGGCGAAGCATGAACCCAAGGGTCGGGCGGGGCAGAGCGTGAACCCAAGGGTCAGGTAAAGCGGAGCTTGTGGCCTTGGGGTCGGGCGAGGTGGAGCGCGAAACCAAGGGTCGGGCGAGGCGGAGCCTGCGGCCTGGTGTAAGGTCGAGATGGCGACTAGAGGGGGGTGAATAGTCATTTCTAAAACTTAATCGCGTCTGCTAACCGAAATACGTGCGAAATTAAAACTATCGGTCTAGCCAAGACTACACCCCTCTATCTATGTTCTCTAGCACATTGCAAAGATCATAATTAACCAACAAAGGTGCCAGGCTAACTAGAGCTCACCTAACTAATTCTAGGAGCAAGGTCACATAAACCTATGCCACTAGTATTTCAAGCAATAAGGGAGCCGTTGTATATGCTAGTAAGCAAAAGCACAAAGCCAACTAAACTCACTAGCAATGCTCAATAACAAGGCAACCAATGCTAAATTAGAGAGCGCAAATACTTAGCTATACAAACTAAGTGTCAACAGAATATCGTCGGCAGTCCTCCGAGGGGTATCCCACGAAGGTAGATTGATCGGCAGAGGAGCGTGAGATCAAGAACAAGAAGGCAACAGAGACACACGAGTTAGACAGGTTCAGGCCATCAGTATGATGTAATACCCTACTCCTTTGGTCTGTTGGTTTATATTAGCTATCGTATGATATGCTGTGATTTTAGAGGGGGTCCCTGCCCACCTTATATAGTTCGGGAGGTAGGGTTACAAGTCGGTTAGATCTGAGAGATAACCGAAAAGTAATAACTGATTATAGGAATCTTAGGATCATACATATCCTAACAGATCTCGTAGTATCTTTAGGATATCTTCCCGGTGTCTTGCGAGAGGCACCGAGCAGAGTCGTGCCCCACAAGGCTTCGTCTTGTGGGCTAGGCCATCCCTAAGGGCGCAGCCCATGTGGCCTACCGTGGGTATCCGGGGTCATACACCCCATAGCTAGTCCCCAAGCATCTTGTACCCGTTGCGCAACGCCATCTTGAGCTCGTTGAGCAGGTGCGGATAACGCCGAGCAGTCAAACTCATGGTCCAACCACCGTGTTGAATTGCTGAGCAGCGTGAACCGTCGCCGAGCAGCGTAACCTGTCGCCGAGCAGCATCGACCTGGAACATGCCACTCAGCACGACGGCAGGCGGCAACGTCCCGACACCGTCATCCAGAGGTGTAAGGCAGCATGGGAGAACTTCAAGACCTTCAACAGCGATGCCATTACGACCGTCGCTACCCATGTCCTCATGGTTGTTTGGTCCCATTACCCAACCATCGACCTTCAGTCAATAGGGGGTGGGTTCGCCGAAGGACTGAGCGACGCGAGGACCCAGCAGCTAGAGGATGAGGCGGAGGATGCAGCGAAGATGCTGGCCGGCGATATAGATCTGTTTGGTGAGACGGATGGTAATGGTGGAGCTCAGTAATCTGCTCATAAATTATCATCTGTAAAATCTTGACAGTGTAATTAGAACGCGCGAAAGCGCAAGAAACAATTATTTATCGAATAAATGTTATAAGGTGCATGTATATGCAATATATGCAGTTTGCTTGTATTTCGGCGAAAAAATCTTCGCAGTTTCAATCCTGACGTGATTATGCATAGTTCAAATAACGTCCGACTAGTTGGTCTGCTACTGATCCCTATGGCCTTGGCCAGCCCATAGTCCATAATGTCGAGCACGGAGCCCGTGCACGTGTAGGAGTAACAGGCGTGACCTAGGAACCACAGCCGACCACCCATGACGCAGAGCATGAAGCCCGTGGCACGTGGAGGGAAAGATCGGTGACTGGGTCTTCTCCATAAAAAACAGCGCGGAACGTGTACTGCTCGGCAGTTGTTGTATGAACTTGGAGATAGGGTAGCATAAGCAGCGTCCGAGCAATGCATTCTATGTTGAACTCTCGGCCTTGGCTGACCCATAGTCCATAACGTCGAGCGCGAAGCCTGTAGACATGTAGGATAAACAGGTGTGACCAAGGAACCACAACCGACCACCCATAACGCAGAGCGCGGAGCCCGTAGCACGTGTAGGGAGAGATCGAAGACTGGGTCTTCTCCGAAGAGAACAGGAAAGAAAGGATGTTGCTCTCCGATCAGGAAAAGTGTTCGGCAATTTGGAGAAAACATGTTCGGTGACAACGTTTGGAGAAATCGTGTTTGGTGATTTTGGAGAAAACATGTTCGGCGATAACGTTTGGAGAAATCATGTTCGGCGATTTTGGAGAAAACATGTTCGGCGATAACGTATTGGAGTTCGTTATGAAGTAGCATGGAGCTTGGCGACCACAAGTGGATGTTAAACCACAATAGAGACAAAATGGAGACAAGTTATGGAGACCAAAACTTTACTGAATATAAAATTGGAGAGTACATATCTAGAGTGTTTCAAGGATAGAAACGTATAAGGTGTTCGATGTGCCACGAGTTGGGAACATTGACTCCTTCTAGGTCACTTAGGTGATAAGAACCTAGTCGAGTAACCTCTTTGATGACATAAGGCCCTTCCTAAGGAGAAGAGAGCTTGTGCATCCCTTTAGTTTTTTGTTTTCTACGGAGAACGAGATCACCGACAGCAAATGAACAACCTTTGATGTTTCGGTTGTAGTACCTCCACAAGCCTTCTAAATATTTAGCTGTATGGACGTAGGTGATTAGGCGTTCTTCCTCGGCCCTATCGACGTCCTTAGACCGAACAGCCTTGGCCTGCTCTTCATCATAGTTTTCACTCTAGGTGCTCGGAAAGTAACATCCGCTGGTAGTATGGCTTCTGAGCCGTAGACCAAAAAGTATGGAGTCATGCCGGTGCTATGACTAGCTTGAGTACGTAGTCCCCAGACTATAGCTAGAAGCTCCTTGAGCTATCTACCCGGGTGCTTTTCTTCTTTCTGATATAGTAGCTTCTTGAGGGCATCAAGGATCATGACGTTCGCCCATTTGACCTGGCCGTTGGCTCTTGGATGGGCAACGGAGACATATTTGATGGAGATGCAATGGTCTTCATAGAAGTCCCAGAAGTGATGGCCAGTAAACGTAGTTCCGAGATCGGTGATGATGCTGATCGATAGACAAAATCTGTGGTTGATATCTTCAAAGAGCTCAACTGCTTTCTTTGCAGTGGCCAAGACGAGCGGTTTATATTCAATCCACTTGGAGAACTTGTCGATGGCGACATATACGTACCAGAAACCACTTGGTGCTGGTTTGAAAGGCCCGATCATGTCCAGTCCCCAGCATGCGAAGGGCTAGGAAGCTGGGATGGTTTGCAGCTCTTGCGCCGGCATGTGTATTTGTTTAGCGAAGAATTGGCATCCTTCACAACATCGGACGAGGTCTTCTGCATCATTGACGGATGTGGGCCAATAAAAACTAGCTCGAAAAGCCTTGCCGACCAGTGTTCTCGAGGCCACGTGGTTGCCATAGGAACCAGAGTAAATTTCAAGAAGTAGCTTTGCTCCCTCTTCTTGGGTGATGCATTTGTGCAGTATCCCTTCCTTGGCACTTTTCCTCATCAAGTTGCCCTCCACCAGCACATAAAGCTTGCTTCGACGAACTAGGCGTTCAGTTTTAGTCTTGTCGGTGGGTAACTCGGTGCTGGTGAGGTACTTGATGAATTGCTCCCTCCAATCAGCGACCGGCGAAGGTACCGCAAGTACCAACTGCTCGGCAGGGGGAACCTCTTTGACTTCCTTATCTTCTTTGATGGATGGCGCTAGGAGATCTTGAACAAAGACCCTCGGTGGGATCGCGGTGCGAGAAGAGCCCAGCTTGGATAATTGATCGGCGAGTTGATTTTGGTCACGTACCACATGGTGATACTCGATGTCGTAGAATTTTCCATCAAGCTTCCTGATTTCGGCGTAGTATGCATCCATCTTCTCACTAGAACAGGACCAGTCCTTGTTGAGCTGGTTGATAACCAACGTAGAGTCCCCATACACCATGAGACGTTTGACGATGAGCTCGACGGCTATACGGAGACCATGGAGACACGCTTCGTATTCCGCGGCATTGTTGGAGGCCAGAAAGTGTATCCGGAGAACATAGCATAGCTTGTCTTTGGTCAGCGTAATGAACAGAATGCCCGCACTAGCACCATTGATGTTAAGGGCACCGTCGAAGTACATCACCCAGTGTTAGGGGCAAGTAGCAGCGATGGGCTCTTGGATCTCGGTCCATTCAGCGATGAAATCAGCAAACGCCTGTTACTTAATGGTAGGTCTGCTTCTGAATTTGATGGAGTAAGTACAGAGCTCAATGGCCCACTTGATGATGTGACCGTTGGCCTCCTTGTTGCGTAGAATGTCCCCCAGAGGGAACTCAGTGACCACGATGATCTTGTAATAGTCGAAATAATGTCGGAGCTTACACGACGTAATTAGGATTGCATATAACAGCTTCTGTACCTGAGGATAACGAGTTTTGGGCTCATTAAGTACCTCGCTTATGAAGTACACCGGACGTTTGAAAGCTCTAGTTTGGTTTTGGTTAATTGATGAAACCCTAAGTGCTAACCAAGTTTATCAAGATGATTATGAGATAGGTAGCACTACTCCAAGTGATGAAGCAATGATGAAGATCATGACAATGGTGATGGCATGGTGATGGTCAAATGCTTAAACTTGGAAAAGAAGAAAGAAAAAAACAAAAGGCTCAAGGCAAAGGTATAAAATGTAGGAGCCATTTTGTTTTAGTGATCAAGACACTTAGTGAGTGTGATCACATTTAGGATAAATAGCCGTACTATTAAGAGGAGTGAAACTCGTATCGAAATGCGGTTATCAAAGTGCCACTAGATGCTCTAATTCATTACATATGCATTTAGGATCTAGTGGAATACTATCACCCTTGAAAATGTTTGTGAAAATATGCTAACACATGTGCAAAAGGTGATACACTTGGTGGTTGGCATATTTGTTTAAGGGTGGTGAAGTTTGGGTGCAAGGGTAAGAAACTCCACCGGCGGAGTGTCCGCCCGTAGAGTGCGGACAGTCCGATGGTGCCACCGGCACCCTAGACAGAAAAATTGGAGGTCACTATGAGTGACCAGACGCTGATCTTGGGTGGACCGGCGCGTCCGGTCAGGTGTGGCAGAGAGGTCGCCAGTTTTGGTGTTGCACCGGACGCTGGACCTGAGATGCACCGGACGCTAGTTTCTACGTCCGGTCAAACTAACATGGCAACATAGTGACTAGGGTTTAGCACTGGACGCTGGTCTGTGTCCGGTCAAGGTGGACCGGACACGTCCGATCGAAGAAAACCAGATTTGGACCCTTACTGTAAACGACGGGACGCTGGTGGTTCAGGGTCCGGTCAGTTTTGCCAGAGCATCTAGTCAGTTAATAGCCTTTGTGATCTGGCGGCTCAAGTTTAACTCAGAATGACACGTGGCTTACATCTATGGACCAGACGTTGTGTCCTGAGTCCGATCAGTATGACCGGAGCGTCCGATCAGAGCGCGTTTTACCCAGTGAAGGGATACAATGGCTCTATTTCATGGGGGCTTCTATTTAAGCCCCATGGCCGGCTCAAGCTTACTCTCTTGCATATTTTTCATTGACATAGCAACCTTGTGAGCTTAGCCAAAGTCCTCCCACTCATCTCCATCATTGATTCATCATCTTTGTGAGATTGGGAGAGAATCCAAGTGCATTGCTTGAGTGATTGCATCTAGAGGCACTTGATATTCGTGTTGCGCTGCGGATTTCGCTTGTTACTCTTGGTGGTTGCCACCACCTAGACGGCTCGATGCAGCGGTGGAGGATCGGCATGAGTTGGTGATTGTTTGTGGCCATCTCGGGTGATTGTGAGGGGAGTTGTACCTTCCCCGGCAGAGCGCTGAAAGGTAACTCTAGTAAATTGCTCGTGTCATTGAGTTACCTCACTTGTGGGTCGATTCTTGCGGTGTCCATCATGTGGACGAGGTTTGTGAAACACCTCTTAGCCGTCGAACCACCAAGTGTTGGTCGACACAACGGGGACGTAGCGTGTTGGCAAGCATGTGAACCTCGGGAGAAAATCGATTGTCTCTTGTCTTTTGCATTCTCCCGATAATTGGCTTAATCTTCATCTTGTGATTGGTTCATCCCCTACACGTCGTTGATACAAGCTCTTTAGTGTAATTAGAATTGAGAGCTTGCTTTATTATTGTCATTCATCTAGTTGAGCTCTTTAGAGTAGCAAGGTTGAGAGCTCTTAGTGAGTAGTTATATAGCAAGTTTGTGTGCCTAAGTAATCATTGCAACTAGAATTGTTGGATAGGTGGCTTGCAACCCTTGTAGAGCTAGAGCAAGTTTGCATTACGCTATTTGTCACACTAATCAAATTGCTCTAGTTGATTTGTAGATTTTTAAATAGGCTATTCACCCCCTCTAGCCATATTAGGACCTTTCAACGTTGCACCTTGTAGGCGTGCCTGGCTTCCTCACGTTCGACGACAATAGCTGTGCTGACGACACAGGAAGTGGCGGCGATGTAGATCAATAGGGTTTCGTCTGGTCTTGGTGCTATCATGATCGGCGGCTTTGTTAAGAACACCTTGAGCTGCTCAAAAGCTGAGTCTACCTCCTTCGACCAGGAAAAGCGCTCGGAGGCCTTGAGGAGCTTAATGAAAGGTAGCCCTTTTTCACTGAGGCGTGATATGAAGCGACTTAAAGCAGCCATGCAACCTGTAAGCTTCTGTATATCCTTGACGCATGTTGGCCATTTCATATTGGTGATAGCGAAGACCTTGTCAGGGTTAGGTTCGATGCCTCAAGCACTAATGATGTAGCCCAGCAGTATACCGGATGGAACTCCAAAGATGCACTTTGAAGGGTTCAACTTCCATCGGTATTTGTTCAAGTTGGCGAAGGTTTCCTCAAGGTCGACGATAAGATTATCTACGGCCTTGGTTTTGGCGACCACATCATCAATGTAGGCTTCGATGTTGCGGCCGATTTGTTGGTCGAGGCACATCTGGATGGCCCTTTGATAAGTTGCTCCGGTGTTCTTGAGTCCGAAGGACATAGTTTTGTAGCAGTAAGCACCGAAAGGCGTAATGAACGACGTCTTGATCTGGTCTTCTTCCTTGAGGGAGATCTGATGATAGCCGGAGTAATAGTCAAGGAAGGAGAGTAGTTCATAGTCGGCGGTAGAGTCTACAACCTCGTCTATCTGAGGCAAGCCGAAGGGGTCTTTAGGGCAGTGTTTGTTAAGATTAGTATAATCAACGCACATTCTCCATTCTTTATTCTTTTTTCGAACGAGAATAGGATTTGCTAACCAATCTAGATGATACACTTCTTTTATAAACCTG
Source organism: Miscanthus floridulus (assembly GCF_019320115.1). Classification (NCBI taxonomy): domain Eukaryota; kingdom Viridiplantae; phylum Streptophyta; class Magnoliopsida; order Poales; family Poaceae; genus Miscanthus; species Miscanthus floridulus. The sequence continues at coordinate 82,642,695 of NC_089592.1, read as the reverse complement.
ACAGCTAAGAGCTATTTTATTCTACCCTAATAGCCTCCTTCTTGTCTGGCGTGAATCGATGAAGTTTCTGCTTGATCGGTTTGGCGGTCGGAGAGACATTCAAGGAGTGCTCGATCTTCTCCCGTGGTACCCCCGGCATGTCTGCAGGTTTCCAAGCAAACACATCGGCGCTGGCACATAGGAAGAAGATGAGCGCGCTTTTCTATTTGGGATCAAGGTGAGCCCTAATCTTCACGGTCTTGGAGACGTCGTCGAGGCCGAGGCTGACCTCCTTGATTTCCTTGGACTTGGCAGAGGCACGAGGAAGCTCCAACTCTAGGATCTCCATGTCATTGGCGGGCGCTGTCTTGGCTTCGGTGACCACGCTAGCCATCTGGATGGAGAGGTCGGTGGCTTCGGCGAGAGCGAGACTCTCTGTCTCGCAGGCGTAGGCAATGGAGAGGTTGGCCCGCAGAGCCAGGACTCCTACAGGCGAAGGCATCTTCATCACCAGATATGCGTAGTGTGGTACGGCCATGAACTTGGCCAGAGCTGGCCAACCAAGTATGGCGTGGTAGGCGGTGTCGAAGTCGGCGACGTAGAAGTTGATATGCTCGACGCGGTAGTTGCTTGCTGTGCCGAACTGTACTGATAGGGTAATCTCTCTAAGTGGTCTGGATTCCCTTCCAGGTACCACACCCCAGAAGGAGGAGTCCGAGGGTGTGAGATCTGTTATTGCGAGGCCCAACTCCCTTAGGGCCCCAGCGAAGAGTAGGTTCAAAGCACTGCCACCGACAACGAGGACTTTTCTAAAGAGCACCTTCTGGACGGTTGTGTCGAGGATGAGGGGGAAATGCCCTGTGTAGGGTATGTCTGCCCACTGGTTGGCCTTACTGAAGGTGATGGGGACCTCGGACCATGGGCGATAGCTTGGGTGGGCGGTGGTTTCCTCTGAAGTGACGGCGAGCACTCGTCGGGCGGTGAGCTTCCATTCTCTTCTACTCTTAGTGGAGGCAAGACCCCCAAAGATGGTGGCGACCACCTTATCATGGTCCTAGAAGGCATTGTTGTCGCCCCCAGGTGGTCGGCGACCTCCGGCTCCATCGTTGGCGTCGTCATCGAGCCTCTTGTCCTGGAACTCCTTAGCCAGGCCAATGTAGTCCTTCATCTTGTTTTTGGCGTTCTTGTGAAGAGGACACGGGCTATCGAGGATCTTTTGGTACTGTTCATCATAGTTGCGCTTGGCGCAAGGTTGACTGACGGCGGCGATGATGTGTTCTGGCCAGCGGCGGTGATTTTGGCTAGGCCTATGTCCTCCTATCCGATCACAGCCGCTGTCGCGATGGTAGCTACGGTCGTCGGGGCAGCGGTCGCTATGGCGCCGGTCGTCAGGGTGATCGTCGTAGCGGTGAGATGGGCGATGAGTGCCTACATCCTCGTTGAAGCGCACCTCAGCTTCCTCGGCATCGACATACTAGTTGGCGGTAGTTATCATTTTGCCGATACCGGTGGGTGGCTTGCGGTTGAATTTGGAGCGAAGCTCGCGATGGTGGAGTCCTCGGATAAAGGCGGTGATGACTTCAGCTTCTGTGATGTTGGGAATAGAGTTCCTCATCTCAGAGAAACATTGGATGTAGCTACGGAGGAGCTCGGATGGCTTCTGGTTGATGTGGCTGAGATCGTGCTTCATGTCGGGTCGAGTACACGTGGCCATATAGTTGCCGGTGAAGACTTTCTTCAGCTCTTCCCATGATCTGATGGAGTCCGGCGCAAGGCTGGTAAACCAGCTCATGGTAGGTGGCGTGAGCATGAAAGGGAGATAATTTGCCATGACGCTGGTGTCTCCTCCGGCGGCACGGACAGTAGTGACGTAAGCATGCAGCCACTGAGTTGGGTTCATTCTTCCTTCATAGGGCTCGACCCCGGTGATCTTAAAACAACGGGGCCACCAAAGCGTTTAGAGTGCCCTTGTGAAAGCTGGAGGCCCCTCAGGGTTGTCGACACCGTCGTCTACGGCATTGCGGTCGGGGATAGGCTCGAGGGCTAAGTCCGGGTTGCCGTACTCCTTTTTGTATTCCTAGCGGTGACGCACTTCGTCTTCATGGTGACCGAAGCGACGTTGCTCAATATGCCGTCGCGTATCCTGGAGGTTGTTGAGATGCACTCGAGCGTCCTGTTCGACCTCCTAGTCGTGTTGGTGATGGTGTTCGACGCGATGCCCCCCGACTCCCCCCTGGAGAGGTAGCGACTGGTCAGCGAAATGGCTTTGACTAGGGCAGCAATTGGATCTCAGCACAACTGATCAGTGAATCATGCTCATGGAGCATGAAGGTCTCTGATCCTCGCGAATCTCATTGACCTGACAGTGAGCCGCTTTGAGCATGGCGGCGATCTTGGCGAGCTCGGGCGTTTGAGGGAAATGAGCGAGCTCATTGGCGGCTACTGCCAAATTAGCGCTTGGAGTCTTGAAGACGTCGTGGCTGTCAACGTGGAGAAATTCTTCGTCGAGGTTGTGGTGGAGCGGGAGCAGTCTTCCTTGAGAATCAAGCCGGTTATTCTGAGCAGCCTCGGCCCTCGCAATGGCTGCCTCATTTTCTTGCCGCTGCGCGCGGTTGATGTTTTGGTTCTCCCGAGCAACATGCTCCTCCTCGGTTTCGCCGTTCCAAGGAGGGCTATCGATACTGACGTTGAAGATCGCTCCACCCCGGAAGGGTGGACGGAGAAATTGCTCAGAGAAGGTTTCGACGAGGGTCTCCATAGAGCCATGAGACTCGAAGCCCAGAGTTTCTTTCGGAATGGTCTGGAGGGGCACCCTGGGGCTCTAGCCTAAGTGTAGCATGTTGATGGCTGACAGAAGCTCGATGGCGACCTAGTCGGCGAGTAGACGGGCGTAGTCCACCTGGTCAGCGAGTTTGCCCCTTAGGGCATGTTGGTAAGCGGTGGTGGCATTAGTGAACCCGAAGGGTAGGGCCATAACCCCTATAGTTTCCCGGGTGGCCTCTGATAGATCTAGATCAGAGGGTGGTCGGCGCTGAACCAGAGTGTCCAGAGCCGATTCGACGATGGAGAGACAATCGGCGAGCTTTAGGCCGACCCGATCGATAGATTCGATCAGATCATCATTGTTGATCTGCCTCCTCTGGTAGCGAGGAAGCGGGCGGTGAGCCGTTGCTGAAGGAGACCTCAAAATCGGCTCCGAGATCAGATCTATAGTTGCAGGTGCGGGGGTGGTCGGTGCAGAACCAATTTGCCCCGGCTCGAGGAGCTCTCCGACTCCATCAGCGTTGATGACCCACAAGATGGATCCGACCGTGAAGATCTGGTCAGGCTGCGGAAGGGACGAAGAGCCTGCGGAAAAAGCCATCTTGTTCGATAAGGAAACAGCACGCACACCCCTACCTGGCGCACCAACTATTGATAGAATATTATCGGCAGTCCTCCGAGGGATATCCCATGAAGGTAGATTGATCGGCAGAGGAGCGTGAGATCAAGAACAAGAAGGCAACAGAGACACACGAGTTAGATAGGTTCAGGCCGTCAGTATAACGTAATACCCTACTTCTATGGTCTGTTGGTTTATATTAGCAATCGTATGATATGCCATAATTTTAGAGGGGGTCCCTGCCCGCCTTATATAGTCCGGGAGGTAGGGTTACAAGTCGGTTAGATCTGAGAGATAACCAGAAAGTAATAACTAATTACAGGAATCTTGGGATCATACATATCCTAATAGATCTCATAGTATCTTAAGGATATCTTTCTAGTGTCTTGCGGGAGGCGCCGAGCAGAGTCATGCCCCACAAGGCTTCATCTTGTGGGCTGGGCCACCCCTAGGGGCATAGCCCATGTGGCCTGCCGTGGGTATCCGGGGTCGTACACCCCACACTAAGCAAAATGACTAACAAGGTTACATGAACCAAATTAGCCACGTAAGGGAGCTACTTCTATGCTACATAAGCAAGAAGGTAACTAGTGAGCTACACAAGCTAACTAATTACAAGAGCAACTACGTAAGCACAATGTATATAAAAGTAATCACACGCTTGTGTAAGGGGATTGCAAACCAACGGGAAGAACAAGGTTGACACAGTGATTTTCTCCCGAGGTTCACGTGCTTGCCAACACGCTACGTCCCTATTGTGTCGACCGCTCACTTGGTGGTTTGGCAGCTAATTGGTATCACCCGCCAAGCCCACACGTAGGGCACCGCAAGAAGCTACCCTGAAAGTGAGGGTAGCTCAATAACACATTCAACTAGAGTTGCTCTTCACGGCTCCCGTGGGGTGAGCACAATACCCCTCACAAAGCTCTTGTCCGGAGCACCGCATAAGCTTCTTGCGGGCTTCGACGGAGACCACCACCAAGCCATCTAGGAGGTGGCAATCTCTAAGAGTAACAAGTACCACTGGCTTACAACTCGATCACCTAGTGCCACTCGATGCAATCTCACAATGCAATGCACTAGAATCACACTCAATCGCAATCGATTCGCACTCTTGCAAGCACAAGTGAGTTAGAGGGCATCCAAGCACTCCTACATAAGCCACATAGGTGTGAGGGTGCTCTACAACCAGCCCAAGGCCAGCCACACACTCCTTTTATAGCCCCAAGGGCTAAAATAGCCGTTACCCCTTCACTAGGCAAAACGTGCACTGACTGTACGCGTAGGTCATAACGACCGGATGCACAGGTTGCAGAGTCCGGTCACTTACAGAGAGGTTCCAGAGACATTTTTCAGCGACCGGACGCGTCCGGTCATCACTGACCGGACTCTCCTAGCTCCGGTCGCTTCTAGACATGCTAAAAACATTGACCGGACGCTGTGATCGGACTCGTAGGTGCTGACCAGACGCATAGGTCGCCGAGTCCGGTCGTAGACCTTTCAGCGCTAAAACGGCTATAACTCTTAGCTCCGAACTCCGATTTTGATAATCTTGGACATTTTGGTAAGCTTACTCAGAGGGCTACACATCCTACATGCATACTTGATCCAAATCATAATGGATCAAAATAGTATTCCAATCCAAGGACCATCCTATAGTTCAGAGTACACCAAAAAACCTTTTTCTCTTCTCTAAGTTGATTCACAACAACTCTAACTTCTTCTCCTTTGCAAATGTGCTAACACCACCAAGTGTGCACCACTATGTATATGTGTGTTAGCTTTTCACAAACATTTTCTAAAGGATTAGTCACTCAACTTGCCACGCCACTCGATCCTAGCGACGATGCAAAGTTAGATCACTCGAGTGGCACTAGATGACCGATATGCAAACAAGTTTGCCCCTCTTGATAGTACAGCCATCTATCCTAAACCCGGTCATCAACTTCTCTACACACCTATGACTGGTGAAATGAAATGCCCTAGGTTATACCTTTGCCTTGCGCATTCCATTCCATCTTCTCCAATATCGATGCAACACATGCACCTGCATGATCAACAATGATATGATCCACTTCATATCATTACGTGATCATATTGGTTCATCAATCTTGACTTCACTTGCTTTTTACCGTTGCCTTCGTCCATCGGCGCCAAGTCTTGCTCAAGCTTCACCACCATGCGGTCTATCACTCCAAAGCCTCCGACTTGCCCTTCGCGCTTGCAAATGGTCCATCAAGCCTAGTCTTGTCTTGATCTTCTCCACCTTGATCACATGACTCAATGTCATGTCTCATGTTCAATGAGCTCCTTCATCATCACATGTGTGAGCTTTGCAACATCACCGAGCCATTTTCACCTCCATGGCATATGTTGCTCACACATATGTACATGTGGACTAATCACCTGTGTATCTCATATAAACACAATTAGTCCACCTAGGTTGTCACTCAATTACCAAAACCATACAAGGACCTTTCAATCTCCCTCTTTTTGGTAATTGATGACAACTCTACAAAGATATAGAAATTAAGTTCTTTTGGATTCATGTTGCTTGCCCAAGCAATTTTACCATGTGAAAATGATTTTGGACAAGTACCACACATCTGAGATGGTAGTATTAGCTCTCCCTACATATGTGCTAGAGTGTTTGATTTGAAGTTCACACATATGCATAGAATCGAAATGTGGGAGAGTAATTACTACCAAATGATGCTAAGGTGTATAGGGTAAACCTTTGAAGCGTGATACCAATCGGAGTTGCACCTTTAAGTTCATCATTAGCACCATGGTTTGTTAGATATCACTTAGAAATAAAATCACTATATACCTTGTGAGATCAACATTAAAAGCACGGTACTAGCTTTACTTGAAAAGCATACCAAGTATCTAGCTATCATCCTATGCATGCTAGTTTTTATTTCATCAATCAAATTCTACAACTAGCATACACCACACAAGCATGCATATCGAATTTAAAAGCTTATGCAATACAAGCAAGCACATGAATATGCACATATCAAATGCAATCAATCAAAGTTCATGAGCTTGCTCCCCCTACTTATGTGCTTCTCTTGTCCAAGAATTTTGATACATCTCTTTTCTTCAATGTTGCTCCCTCTTTGTCCATGTCCATGTCCAACCTCTACTTCTTTGTTTCAATCTCTCCCAAAGCTTTCATATCTTATCTCTCCCCCTTGTACAATCTCAATCTTAAAGCTTTCATATCTTTGTACAACATCTCCCCCTTTGTCATCAATTTTCATAAAAGGTGTGCTTCTCATTGATGCAAAGGTATACATTTGGGGTAGATGGTTAAGGCTTGAATCTTGCATTTTTTATGGACATCACTTGATTGTTGGAATGACACCACTTGTAGATACCACTTGTAACTTGTGCCACTTGTATTTTGTGTAGGGCTTCTTGAGATACCACACATAGGATCTTTGATCTTGATATCAATTAGTGGGACACCTCCCCCTATGTGATAGTATGGGTCATCCATTTGATACACTTGAGCTCTTGTAGGTGAGTGATGCATTCTTCATTTGATGATCACTTAAAGTTGAGGATCACTTGTGGAACCATCGTCTTGTATGATTGATATCATCTGTAGATGTGATACCACTTGAAAGAATCTTCTAGTATGGAACCATTTGTTGGATTTGTCAATTTTGACCATTTCTTGAACATTTGCTATCTTCATGAATACCTCTTATAGGATATCACTTGTGAGTTGATCTAAACATCACTTATGAATTTTTGATGAAATACTTAAGTCTAGATACCACTTGAAACAAACAATCTAGATATCCATTTGCATTGTTGTCTTGTGCTTGTACTCTTGTTACTTATCATGAGCTTCTAAGTTGACTTGAACTAAATTGATTTGTCTAAGCTTTCAATCCGGTTTGAACCAATGACAAGCTTCTTCACACCTCTTGCAAGGGATATCTTACCAATGTTGTACTTGTCACTTGTTGGCAATCTAAATTAAATCAAGTACTTGGGATTACTTAGCTCATGAACAAATTCATATACTAACCACTAGATCAATTAATCATTCAAGCAATAGTGGTAGGCTTATAAATTTAAAACTTTCATTTGTTATGCATGATCCTATAAAGTATGTACTATATGCATTAATCGCATACTAGTAAGGGATGAAATGATCATGCACATTATAATGATACCTTTGCTATATTGGAGTAGAAGATAGTCACATAGATTCCAATACATTCCTCCAATAGCAATGTGAAATCCAATTATAAGCTTGGTGAAGACCAATAGATGCCATTTTAAATTCCATTCTTCACCCATATGAAATAAATATCACTTATGATCAAGTGCACTTTCTTGTTGTGGTTGGCTTGCTTCATCTTTTGATCAATGCTTGCATGAGAGCATCAACGTGAAGATACCACTTGAAATATCATGATTAGCTCTCTTTTTGGATGTTGCTTGCTTTTCTTGATCAAACCTTTTGATTGCTTCAACTAAGCATCTCAAATGTCCCTCGGATCACCACTTTCATGTTAGCCTTTCAAGTACTATACTTAGTTTACCTACACATAGGCGGTAAGCCCCTACACTAGGGAGAAGTGATCTCTTTTCAAGAACCATTCTTGAAACTCACTTGAAATATCTTGATTGATTGATCCAAGTGAAGGACTTGACTTGATGAGTAACCTTGATTCCTTCTTTAAATCATTTTATTTCTACCAAATGATTTTCAATAATATTTAGAACTTAAACTTTATCTTCATCTTGACTTTGATCTTCATCTTCTAATTTGAGTACTAAATGTGTGTAAAGTACACTTCACAATCAAATGTCCTTGTACTCTTTGCTTGTCATGCTTAAATATCATATTAATACCAAACTTAGGTGCCTCAATTACTTATAAACATGTTTCCAACTTGAGGACCTTTCAATCAAAGTGACTCTAGATCAATCCAACATTTGTCACTTTTCTGACAGATTTTGTACTCTTCAAAGAAAAATACATATCTCCCAAAGTATAAATCCAAAAGCCACGAAATTTTGTGGAGATGTGCTTAACTAAGTTATCTAGTAGCTGTAAAAAATTGAGTTTCATTTGACTTCTAGATTGCTACCAGATTTTAATTCTTTCACCACTACTACATGCTGAAAACTTCTGCACTATAGCTGACAAAATTCACTCCAAAACTGAAGCATCTCTTATCCAATTCTCATGAAATTTATACAACATCTTATACCATAAGTCTAGAGCATGTATGCCAATTTTTATGTCAATCCAATAAGTTTTGATCACTCAAATATGGCTAAGATCACAGCTTACTCAGATTTTCAATATAGGACATATTTCAATCACTTGAGCTATACTTCATCAAATATGAATCAAACTTGAAACTAACTTATTTGAATACTTTCACAAGATATAAATCCATTCAATCCACTTACTAAATGTCATATTATGAATTTATCCAACACAAATCAATCCAAACTTGATTACTAATCAATTCATCCATTCAATCATCTTATAGCAAACAACATTGCATATTTATCAAATTCAATCAACTCATATGCACCCAAATAAAATGATCAACAAGAGATATATCTTGGTTAGCTCATGATCATCTAACTAGCAAGCTTCAACTCAAATATTTGCAAGCCATCTAATATATCCAATGGATCATCAACAACTTGAATATGACACTTGTATGTTGTAGCACTTTTTGGACTTCACTCATTCTTGGCTTGGCATTGGGATAGAATTGCATTAAGCTTCAATGCTTAATTCAACATATGGTGATTAATATGAAAACAATTGAATCAAGCCTCTAATGCCATGGTACCTACACACATTCATCCACTTTTTGATGGTACCCAAATAATTTTGGATCCTCTCAAGTTAGGAGCAACATACTTAGGCAATGCCTTAGTATGAATAGCGGAATGTTTTACAATAGCAACCATAGAGGTACCATTACCATTCTTCCTAAGCATAGAATAATCATCAATTGAAATAGGCTTAGGAGTGTTACCTAGGGGACATGAATGTGCTATGTGTCCCCTTTCCCGACATGAGTAGCACTTTCTCTTTGCTTGAGCCTTTTCTTCCTTACTCATGTTGTGCTTCTCTTTGCCTTGCCTCTTATAGATTGCTTGAGCCTTCTTCTCAAGCTTGGTAGGACACTTAGATGCAAAGTGTCCTATACTTCCACACTTGAAGCACTTGATGTGAGCATAATCTTTCTTCTCATCTTCATTCTTGCTCATCATCTTGGCATCTTGAGTTTGCATTGGATGTCTTGCCTTTCCACCCCTTTTTGTTTTCTTCTTCTTTATCATCAAATTACCACCATCTTCATGGTTGATCTTGATTTGCTCTTGGGGTGTCTTCTCTTGCTCAACTTGTGGTTTTGGTTGAGGCTCTTCTAGTTGCTTCACTAATTGCTTGGTTGGGCATATTGAGGTAAGATGACCCCAAGTGCGGCACTTGAAGCACTTCACATGCTTGAGCCTCTCTTCTTCTTTTTACCTTCTTGAGCTTCTCAATGTTAGGGCAACTATTTGCAAGGTGTCCTGCTTCATGACACTGGTAGCACATGGTATGAGAGAGCTTTCTTTGTTGTAGCTTCTTCATCTTTCTTTCTCTCTTTCTTTCACCCTTAATCATCTTCTTCTTGAATCCAAGGCCACACTTGTCACCATAGTTTCTTTGAGTCTTCAACATGAGCTCAAAGGTGATTTTTGAGTTGTAGCATCTCTCTAACTTGCTGCTCAAATTCTTTACTTCATTTTTGAGCTCATTGTTCTCCTTCAAAAGATTAGTCTCACAAGACATAGAAGTAGAACAAGCATCTATATGTGAAGAACATGGCATATTTAATAAATCATCACAAGAGGTGGATACATGCTTCTTGCCTACATCACAAGGGTTAGCAACATTTTGCAATTTATCATTTGATCCATGTGATGAGCTCTCATTATTTTTAAGTTTCTTTGTAAACACTTTAATGAGATAAGCATGTTGTTCTAATAATTCATCATGAGATGCAAGTAGTGTCTCATGATTCAATTTTAGCTCATCATGTGAAGATTTAAAAGCATCAAGTAATTTCTTATGTTCTTCACAAGAGTTCTTTAGAAATGAGTTTTCATTTTCTAATTTTATTGTTTTAGCTTTCTCATTTTCTAAAGACATGGTCATGTTAGCAAGTTTACTACTAGCTCATCATATGAATCAACAAGATCAACCACATTATCATTTGATACCTTGATGTCACCTTGTGACATGAAGCAATGTGGTGATGGAGAAGAGCTTGTAGTAGCATCACAATCATGGCCCAAGCATGAACCATCATCATCAAGATCACCACCAAGTGTGCTTGAGGTAGAATCTTCATGTGCAACACTTGTGGCGTCATCATCAACCTTATCAAGTGATCTTGTGGTGGACGATCATCATCATCACTTGACCATGAGGTGGAGCAATCTTTCACAATCACCAAATTGTGATCATGCTCGACACACTCATGCGCCTCCTTCTTGGGTTCATCCTCATTCTTGAATTTGCCATCATCCCATGTAGAGGAATCACCGAAGGTGCGCTTGATGGACTCCCATATCTCACGAGCGATTCCCGTGATGTTTACTTGTTTTATCAAATCAAAACTTAAAGCATCCATTAGAAAATAATAAGCATGTGCATCAAGTTTATAGAAAACTCTTTGAGCTTTGGTGAGATTTCTATGATCCAAAACATGGGTGAGACCACTAGTGACAACCCACCAAAATTTAGGTCCCTTTGCATGAAAATGATCAAGCATGTGATTTTTCCAAAGTGCAAAGTTTATGCCATAAAAAATGTGTGTCTCACAAACATCTATCCCATTAGACGCCATCCTCTCAGGTCGGTGAAGACCACAAATGAGAGACCTTGCTCCAATACCACGTGTAAGGTCGAGATGGTGACTAGAGAGGGGTGAATAGTCATTTCTAAAACTTAATCGCATCGGCTAACCGAAACACATGCGGAATTAAAACTATCGGTCTAGCCAAGACTATACTCCTCTATCTATGTTATCTAGCACCTTGCAAAGATCCTAATTAAGCAACAAAGGTGCTGGGCTAACTAGAGCTCAACTAACCAATTCTAGGAGCAAGGTCACACAAACCTATGCCACTAGTATTTCAAGCAATGGGGGAGCTCCTACACATGATAGTAAGCAAAAGCACAAAGCTAACTAAGCTCACTAGCAATGCTCAATACCAAGGCAACCAATACTAAATTAGAGAGCATAAATACTTAGCTACATAAACTAAGCAAAATGACTAACAAGGTTACACAAACCAAATTAGCCACGCAAGGGAGCTACTTCTATGCTACATAAGCAAGAAGGTAACTAGTGAGCTACACAAGCTAACTAATTACAAGAGCAACTACACAAGCACAATGTATATAAAAGTAATCACAAGCTTGTGTAAGGGGATTGCAAACCAACGGGAAGAACAAGGTTGACACGATGATTTTCTCTCAAGGTTCACGTGCTTGCCAACACGCTATGTCCCTGTTGTGTATATCGCTCACTTGGTGGTTCGGCAGCTAATTTGCATCACCCGCCAAGCCCACACATAGGGCACCGCAAGAAGCTACCCCGAAAGTGAGGGTAGCTCAATGACACGCTCAACTAGAGTTGCTCTTCGTGGCTCCCGTGGGGCGAGCACAATGCCCCTCACAAAGCTCTTCTCCGGAGCACTGCATAAGCTTCTTACGGGCTTCGACGGAGACCACCACTAAGCCATCTAGGAGGTGGCAACCTCCAAGAGTAACAAGCACCAATGGCTTGCAACTCGATCACCTAGTGCCACTCGATGCAATCTCACAATGCAACGCACTAGAATCACACTCACTCGTAATCGATTCGCACTCTTGTAAGCACAAGTGAGTTAGAGGGCATCCAAGCACTCCTACACAAGCCACATTGGCGTGAGGGTGCTCTACAACCAGCCCAAGGCCAGCCACACACTCCTTTTATAGCCCCAAGGGCTAAAATAGACGTTACCCCTTCACTGGGCAAAACGCACACTGACCGGACATGCAGGTCATAACGACCGGACGCGCAAGTCGTAGAGTCCGGTCACTTACAGAGAGGTTCCAAAGACATTTTTTAGCGACCGGACGTGTCCGGTCATCACTGACCGGACTCTCCCAGTGTCCGGTCGCTTCTGGACATGCTAAAAACACTAACCGGCCGCTCAACTTCTTGTCCTTTACATTTTCCAAAGGTTTAGTCACTCAACTTGCCACGCCACTCGATCCTAGCGATGATGCAAAGTTAGATCACTCGAGTGGCACTAGATGACCGATATGTAAATAAGTTTGCCCCTCTTGATAGTACGGCCATCTATCCTAAACCCGGTCATCAACTTCTCTACACACCTATGACCGGTTAAATGAAATGCCCTAGGTTATACCTTTGCCTTGCATATTCCATTTCATCTTCTCCAATGTCGATGCAACACATGCACCAACATGATCAACAATAATATGATCCACTTCATATCATCACGTGATCATATTGGTTCATCGATCTTGACTTCACTTGCTTTTCACCATTGCCTTCGTCCATCGGTGCCAAGTCTTGCTCAAGCTTCACTACCACGCGGTCCATCGCTCCAAAGCCTCCGACTTGCCCTTCACGCTTGCAACCGGTCCATCAAGCCAAGTCTTGTCTTGATCTTCTCCACCTTGATCATGTGACTCAATGTCATGTCTCATGTTCAATGAGCTCCTTCATCATCACATGTGTGAGCTTTGCAACATCTCTGAGCCATTTCCACCTCCATGGCATATGTTGCTCACACATATATATATGTGGACTAATCACCTGTGTATCTCATATAAACACAATTAGTCTACCTAGGTTGTCACTCAATTACCAAAACCATACATGGACCTTTCACCTGAGGGTCGGGCGAGGCAGAGCTTGTGCCCTTGGGGTTGGGCGAGGCGGAGCCTATGGCCTCGGGGTTGAGCGAGGCAGAGCCCTCCCCTAGAGGTCAGGGCGAGGTGGAGTCCACCCCTAGAGGTCGAGCGAGGCAGAGCTTGCATGCCTAGGGGTCGGTTGGAGCTGTAGTCGCGCTCTTGACTTCTCGAATGAATCAATATTAATGATCATTAGCTCCTCCTCTTTGGGTACTCTAGTATTGGTCCCCGACAGTAGCCCATGAGTCTGCGGAGGAGTAGAATACTCTTTCGAAGGCTTTTTTGAATGGGAGGACTCTGATGGCCTTGGCCTTCTTTTATCGCCCACAACATGTCCTAGGGACAGCGATTCCCTTTCATCGTGATCAGACCCCTCGAGGGTATAGCTGTGAGGTTTGGTGGGTTGGAAAAGGTCTTCCCCTGATTTTGACCCCTACGGGGGTCTGTCGTTCTGCGACCGTGCGTTTGGTCTCCTTGCGAGTCCAACTTTCCTCGAGCCCTCGCGTGTAGCGGGGCACCAGTCGAGGGTCGGCTCATCTTTGTGATTTTCACCCCGTCCACAGTTTTCGTAACCGGAGGGGTTGAGCCGTGCCATGATTTTCCTCTATGGACGAGCCACGGTGTTGAGCGAGCTGTTAGCTGGCTAGTTCGAGTGGGGCCCCGGCATCCCGTTCGGGGGGATCTGACTCGGGTCAGCCGGTGACCGACTCCATGTTCTCAGCGGTCAATCCATATAGTTCTCGGGTCCGTTCGACCGGTCCCGAGGGCTATCTGCTTTTCTTCGAGGAAAAACCGTGGATCTTATCCGACCAAGACTCGAACGTGGGCCGGGATGCCCACGACGCTCGTGCGCCCAGGCGTTGGCCGCTAGCGGGCCCATCCCGTTCCACCCCTCGCTCTTAGGGTACCCGGAGCAGTTATCGAACCCATTGATGGACCAACCTTCGAACTCCTGGGCCTAGACGGGTCGTAGGAGTGTTTTTAGCTTCGTATCCCTTTTACCTGTGACGGGTCGTGGTCCGTTCAGAAAGGTGAAACGTCCGGCGAGTTTTCCGAGAGAACGGACACATACTACGTGCTTAAATACATGGTATCCTAGAAAATTTAGATTATTAGATAAAACAAATGACGCATGTAACTCTCCCTCAACTCTAGAGAGATCTCGTGTTTATCATATTTTAAACCTGGTGGTACACTCTAATGACAGTTATGCATGAGATTGGTGTTTTAGGGATTTAACTCACCTAAAATATCTTATAATTGGAGACAACTTTTGAATACTTCAATGCCTTATATTTCACAATGGAGGGAGTACAACTGAAATTGAGTATATTTAGATAAAAGTTTTTGTAGAAGAACATTTTCCATACTGAGGTGAAACATTTTGTTTTTGTCACGTGGGACAATGTTATTATTTAGATTTAGAGATAGATATTCCACGTCCACAAGAAAAAAGTGTTCGAGTTGAAGAGAATAACTTTCAGATTATGAACAGAAAATTGTTCTGGTGGACTGTTCTAGATTCACAAGAAAAATGCTCTAGCTTTGAAACAAAAATGGTTCAGGTTCAAAAGGAAAAAATGTTATAGCTCATCAAAAAATGTTAAGTAAGCAAAGCTCCGGCTTTACCAGACAAATATTCAGAAAAACAAACAAAAAATAGAAAAAGGAAAGGGAAAAGTTCACGCAATGGAGAAAGATTAATGAAAAGAAAAAAAAACTAATAACCCATTTAAACACCACACTACTTTTTTTTTAAACTAGGAACACCACACTACTTGGATAAACATACACTCCCTCCGTCCACGAGAGAATGCAATTCTCGCTTTTCGATGAGTCAAACATTCTAAACTTTGACTAAATTTATATAAAAAAGTACAAACATTCATGACACATAAAATATATTTTCATAATAAATTTATTTAGAGACATAAATACTAATATTATTTACTATAAACTTGGTCAAAGTTGAACTAGTTTGACCAGCACGGATCCTGTAATTGCATTCTTTTATGGACGGATAGAGTACAATATATGGGCCGTACTAATAAACACACAAGATAATTGAAACACATGGTACAATTTTGAAGATGGAATGGAACAAATGATTTTTAGCGAAAGGGAACTATACTAATAAGCACCCTGATCTAGCAGTCAGGTAGGTTACATTTTCCAAGACAGCCAGAAATATCATATGTGACTGGAATGCATCACGTGACATTTTGTGGAGCAATTTTCTTTTACACATGTTTTCTTCTGTTTGGCTCGGCTGCGGGCGCCACCTGCGAACTGTGATCAACGACATGGGGTGCGCTGGCACGGATCGTGACGAGGACAGTGAACAAGCTGTTGTCGAGGTAACAAAAAAAATGCTTAAATAAATGACACAAACAACAGAAGTCAGACAAATCATTCACTATGGCAAATGTCCATGACTGATAGATGAATAGAACATGCATTTTAGGACAAACAATCCAGAATGACCTTTGATTGAAACAATCAAAGCAAAAGCAGGAGAGACTAGCAAGTAGCAACACAAACGAAAGCACATGTTGCAGATATCAAAGCAGTTCGCTTCGTAGGTTGAAGGTTTCACTATGACAAATTTCCATTGATCGATCGAGTAAAACCATTTTCATGTTCAGATATACAAAGCATCAGCACATGTTGCAGATTTTGACTCCAGTATCAAGGAAACCTGCTCATGGGCTCTACGATTTGGAGATCTGGGTTCTAACAAGACGAGACACCCAAAAGAAAAGATTGATTTCAAAGCTTCCAACATTTTAGCAACACATGCATACTAATGAACCACCAGACTCCCTGATCGATCAAACAATCCTTCAATTTTCTTCAAAAAAAAAACAATCCTTCAATTGATTAAGGAAAAAAATCAATAAAGACAAATGAAACAGACCAGAATACCGGGATTACAAGTGAGACTATATGGTAACTAATTTTGTGACCTCTGAAACAGCAGAGGCAGCAAGCTCTCTAGGCGAGTATCTGGCTTCAATCCAGCCGTTGCTTCCATGAACAGGTCGCGAGCAAGGATCGTTGGTGCCCTCGCCAAATTCCAATAGACCCTGGAGTCCCTCTCCTTCAAAAATAGACACGCCGCAAGCAGGAACGATGAGTCAAAACCATTACGCACAGCCCTAGCCACCAGTCCACCATATCGTCATCCACAATGGAAGCCATGGCCGAGAGGCCGCTCGGCCGAGCGGCTCCAATACCCTGAACAAGACTTGTCACCCAAGGAGCAAGCGACAGTTGTTTCGAGCACTGATCACAGAGAAAGAAGATAGAGAGATGGAAAGCTACTAAATTTGTAGAGTCATCATAGAATTAAAGAGTTTTTTCTCTTAATAATACCCAAATTTATACCTTTACAAAATGATTTAGCTCTAATCTTTGAAGGATCATCTCAGTTGGTATCAAGTTCCTGAACAACCTCCTATTTTTTTAAGGCAAATCCCCTTCCTCCACCGGCCATCTCGGTTGGTCCTTTCCTCCACCCGTCGGTCGTCTTGGTGTTGATGTTGGATCCCTGAACCACCTCCCCACTCCTCCACCCGTCGGTTGTCTCGGTGTTGATGTTGGATCCCTGAACCACCTCCCAAGTCCTCGCCGTCTTCCTCCTCCTCGTCCTCGTAGAAATCTGAACGACGGACGTACATTAATTCTTTCTCCTACGTACTTTACTTCTTTCTCCTGTTTGACTTCATCCTCTTCGACGTCCGTGGAATCACCGCTTGTGGAAGAATCACTGGATGTAGAAGTAGAATCATCGCTTGTGGAAGAATCACTGACTGTAGAAGTAGAATCACCGCTTGTGGAATCGCCCGGCAGCTGCTCATTCACGTTTCCTGCCAGAGCCCCTTCGCCGTCACCGCCGGCGCCAGCCACCACAGCATCAGCGTGCTTCTCGCCGGGCGCCGGCTCTCCCTCCCTCCTTTTGGAGGTGCGCCCCTGCGACGGAACCTCCACACCCCCGGTGGCCGCATCCACTTCGGCCTTCCTTTTGGTGCAGCACGCCTTCATCGGGCCCTCAGCGACCGACGCCTCCTCCGACGATGACAACCCCTGCGAACCAAACCCACTGGCCATCGCAAGATCTGAGCGCCGGCCACTGGCCTCTCCGTGCGTGTGACTCTTCGCTTGATTCCAATTGGAAGCTGGATCGATGGAGATTGTGGATGAGAGGAGGCTGCGGTGCTCTCTTTCCAGGTTATAAAGGTGGCACCGCACACAACCCTAGCGTGGACATGCTCCGGTCGGACTCGGCCCGCGAGTCGAAACGGAGAAAAGGGTGAAGTTCTTGAAAAAACGGCGGCCCGCGGGTCGACCTAAAACAATACGGATCACTAGTGGGATGCTGTGCCGCCGTCCGGGGCCGTGGCGGTGGCCGGCGGCCCTGCGGCGGCTGTCCCGGCTGGCGCCGCCGGCTCCTGCGGCTGCCGACCCGGCGGTGGTCCGCGTGGACGCCAGCAACGTCGCGCGGTTGGGGGCGCCCAAGCCCGGGCCGAGGCCGCGGCAGCTGCTCTCTCTGCCGCCGTTCCCCGCAGGGCCGGACCCTCTCCCGGGAAGGAAGGCGGCGCCGCATCGCGTGACGGCGGTGAGCTGGGTGAAGCACTATTTCGCCGACGTGCCGCAGGAGGCTGTGCAGGCGCACTTCAACAGGAGAATGGTATCTCCCTTCCCTTTTTGGACTGGGCGACTGGCATTCCTGACCGTTGCAGCTTTGATTCAGTGTGATCACATTTTTCTTTCGATTAGTATTGATTCAGAATTCTTCGACTACTAATGTTACCATAAATTTCAGTTACTTGCATCAGAACTTGCCTTTCTTTTTTGATAAGAGCAACAGAGCTTCTTTGATATGCCTTTGCCAGAGTGGTTGTATCTTCATAGGATCAGTTGAACACATATAACTTTCCTGAGTTAATGTCATAGCAGCCTGCACAACCTGTAGCTGTAGTCATCTTTGGTTCAGCATCTAAGATGAAAACGATTTGCTATTCAGGTTTTTTCTGAGTGCTCTGACCACGAGGTTTCAGCTGACAGCATTCGAACTCAGAAGCATCATCTGAAAAAGGTGGCAGTGAAGTGTTTGCTCTATAGTAACTCTTTTTGTATGTTGTTGTGCTTTGTGAATAAAGTAAATATGGCCCTCAGTTTGTTGCAGATTAAACATAATGATGCTATGGAGCCTGGAATGAGAATTCACCTCCCTGTTTCAGTGGCTGAGGGTGAGGTAAAGAAGCGTTATGAGACCATTCCGACTGCCACCCTTCATCCTAATAAAGATGAGATTGAGTACCTGAGGAGGCTTGTCATCCACAGGGTAATTTTGTTTGTAGGTTGTATTGCTAATTTTTCATGGACATATATAGGCTACACGACTCCTGCATTAATAGAGAAAATGTTGTTTTCTGTGGATAATTGGCCTCTGTATGTCAGTATTCCCCAAATTGGACATATAGTAAATAAATGAATACATCAATCTGTCTGCATATGTGTTAATAACTAGAAAAGACTACTCATGATTTGTTAAGCTTGTATGTTGATAAAGGTGTAAGCTTGTCATCATTTTAGTGTTTCAGATTTTACTGCTTTCGTTTTACATGATTCAGGTTCAACGCAATAAGCTAAAGCTTTTCAATCACAGGACTCTGCTATATTGGTGCTTAACAAGCCCCCCAAAGTGCCTATGAAAGGACATTTGCCAGTACATAACAGCATGGATGTGCTTGCAGCAGCAGCACTGTCATATGGAAACGAAGAGAGTCCAAAATTGGTGAGCTCACGAGTTGTTTCTGTTTGACTTTTGGTCACTGTGTATAATCTTAGGTTTTCTGAAGATCTCTTTTCCCTGTGTGCTTGTGAGCTCAGGTCCATCGACTGGACAGAGAAAGCAGCGGTTTGATTTTGATGGGCAGAACAAAAGAAAGCTTTACTCGGCTGCACTGGCTTTTCACTAGTGTAAATTTAGCTAAAACATCTTCTCAGGTAATCATCAATTCCTCGATTACTAAGCCTTTGACTTAACATGCCATGTTCTGTCTAAATTATTGTGATGAATTTACCTTTTCTGATTGCTGCATACTAACTAATATCTTGTATTATTGGCATATTCAGACATGGAATAAAGCCCGTGAAGCATACATGCAGAAGTATTGGGCACTAGTCATTGGTACTCCTAAAGAAAGGGAAGGTGTTATAGCTGCTCCTATTTCAAAGGTATTTTTATTTGTTAGCTATTACTTGCAACATGAAGGGCGGGCCTGGTGCAAGCGGTAGAGTCTTACCGCCTGTGACCGGAAGGTCCCGGGTTCGAGTCGCGGTCTCCTCGCATTGCACATGCGAGGGTAAGGCTTGCCACTGACACCCTTCCCCAGACCCCGCACAGAGCGGGAGCTCTCTGCACTGGGTACGCCCTTTTTTAGCTATTACTTGCAACATAAAACAATAAATGATCCCATGTAGGTTAACTTCTTATGTTCCAATCTTTTCACTTAAATCAAACTGGATTTTCTGATTCAGGTACTTCTCGATGAAGGGAAAGCTGAGAGGATCATTCTGGCACATCCTTCTGGCATAGATGGTGCACAAGAGGCAGTAACAGAGTATCGGGTGATGGGGCCAACCATTAATGGGTGCTCATGGATCGAGCTACGCCCATTGACTGGGCGGAAGCACCAGGTATCCTCATAATGTTTGGATTTTGTTTGTTCTATATTTCTGCAAAATGTATGGAGATGATCCACACTTTAGTATATCCTATCAATTATCATGCCTTTCATTTGTTCTTAGAAACATGGAAAATAGATTCATATATCTTGCTTAGGAATGGACATTTTCAACTGTAAGCATCAACCTGTTCTGTTTGCAGCTCCGAGTCCACTGTGCTGAAGCCCTCGGCACTCCCATTGTTGGGGATTACAAATACGGTTGGTTTGTGCACCAAACGTGGAAGCAAAATCCCCAGCCTGACTTTGAACCGTTTACTGGAGAGCCATACAAGCTGAGACGCCCAGAAGGCTTGGAGATTCAGAAGGGCAGTGTTCTCTCAAAAGTCCCTTTGCTACACCTGCATTGCCGGGAGATGGTCATCCCCAACATTGCAAAGTTCCTGAGCAGCACTGGAGAATGGCACGAAAACGGCGCCCCATGGACCAAGGAGAAGCCCAACCTCCTAAGATTCGTCGCACCAATGCCTCCACACATGAAAATTAGTTGGAATATTATGTCTTCGTACCTTGTGTAATCTCTGTATTTTTGCCTCCATGCTTCTCTTCTCTAGTTTCTCATCTTAACCCCAAGTTCCATAGAGATATACTGCTGCTTAGGTAGTTAAGTTGTTTGTTGAAGATTCTGAGATTGTTGCCACCATTTCTGAATCAATGTACAAACTATTGATGCAAGTATAAATCATTTTCCGAGAGTATATAAATTAGTCTTGGTATGTCCGTTGCAAACTCCTAGATATATGAAGTTGCTGGCAAGCACATTTTAATCACTGAAATTTACAATCTAGCACTACACTACTGCTAATACTGTTACTGAACTGTTTAGCATATCAGTAGTTCCAGAAAACTTGGCTTCTCCTATGCTGCTTCCTGAGGTAGACGCCGAGCAGCTTGTAGTACGTCCACCGCCTCTTCCCGGCGGTGGCCTCCAGCAACACCTCGGAGCTGGCGTGGAAGCCGCCCTTGCCGAACGCCTCGGACACGATGGCATCCGTGGCCACGACGGGCTCAGCGTTGCCGTCAAGCCGGTCGAACGCGAACGTGAGGTTCCGGGCGAGGCGGCGCTCGAGGTAGGCATCGACGAAGCAGCCGTGCGTGACGAGGTCCGGCGCGACGCCGTCGCGGCGCATGTGGTTGGCGCTGAGGTGGAGGTCCCAGAACATGCACATCTTGGAGAACGCCGCGGCGCGGATGTTGAAGGTGGTGAGGTCCGGCTGGAACCCGGCGGCCACCATCTCCAGGAACGCGCGCTGCAGGGACTTCATCTTGAAGTTGGCCGCGAAGGAGAGGAGGTACAGGTTCCAGAGCAGGTTGCCGGCGTCGCGCCGGCGGAGGCCGGCGTCGGCCACGAACGTGCCGAGCCTGTAGTACTTCTGCTGGGAGATGTAAGCGGACGCCACGGCGCGGATGGCGCCACGGGTGATGAGCAGCCCGGTCTTCTTGTGCCTGCGGTAGGCGGCCTCCATCTGCGGGATGGTTCCGGCGGCCGCGTAGGCCCGGACGAAGGCGTCCCCGGTCGCGGCGTCGACGCGGAGGCCAAGGCGGCCCATTTCTAGCACGGCGTCCTCCATGCGCACGAGCTCGCCCGCGGCGCCGAGGCAGGAGACGGCGAGCGGGTAGAGCAAGCGCGCCGCGCCGCGGTCCCGCGCGCAGAGCTCGCGCACGGCGAGGAGGATCTCGTCGAAGCGGCCTCGGCGCGCGTACGCCGGCAGGAGGCGCGGCGCCGCGGCGGGGAGGCACGGCGCGGCGGAGCTGTGCAGGAGCTGCGCCCAGAGGGACCGGGCCTCCGCGAAGTCCCCGGCCTCGGCGCGCGCGACCATGAGGGCCGCCACGTCCATGGCGTCCGGAGTGGTGGCTCTTAGACGGGGCGCGGCAGCGGGACGCCGAGGCGGAGTCTGCGCGCGCGTCGAAACCTGGCGAGCGGAGGACGGAGAAAGACGATGAGTGAATGGGAGGGAAGGAGAGGGTGCAGGAGGAAGCGGCCGCCATGGTGGAAGCAGCAGCGAGCACATCTCATCGTCTCCACGGCCTCCACGGCCCAGTCCTCTGGTGAAGCTGTCAAACCTTGCTGTCCACTTATGTTGAGAACTCGATCTTTAGCAGATACTCAGAATGATGCGATGAGGATAAAGAAGATCATAGACGTTTTGACTTTTGAGAGATGTAATAAACAATAATCCCATATATAATCCCAGTTAAACAGTAAATGTTCGTAGGCATATCTGCAGTCCAGAAAATAGGATTGCAACTACTGAACCTTCGGTCACAGGCATATCTCAAGTCCGAATTTCAGTGTGAAACATCCAGTGATGATTGACGTCTGACGGAAAACTGGCAGCTCTATGTTCCCGAGAGGCTCTCATGGCATCTCTGATTGCAAAACAATTCCAGTCCAGCATCCTGTATTGACTCAATATGGCCTCGCTGCTCTGAAATTGGGCCGTCCGCCCAGCCGTTCAGCTGCCCAGACCAGCCGTTAGGTTGGCCTAGAGAAATCAGCTCGCGCCCTCCTCACTCTCCCCCTCTCGCATTCGCTCGTGCCGTTAGGGTTACGCCGCTCCCACGCTCCCGCCGCCGACGCGGTGAGTTCTTCGCCCGCCCGCCCATTCCCGCCTCGCCGCCCGTCCGCCCGCTGTCCTTCTCCTGTCCCCCTCCCCCCCTCCCCCCTACCGGAGACGGAAGCCGCCATCCACCTGGCCCGTGTCACCGGATTCGGTGTGGCCTTGCCCTACCAGATCCGTCGCGTCGCCCGCCCGTCCGCTGTTCTTTTCCCGTCACCCCCTCCCCCCTGCCGAAGACGGAAGCCGCCATCCACCTGGCCCGTGTCGCCGGATTCGGTGCGGCCTTGCCTTACCACATCCGCCGCGTCGTCCTCGCCTTGTTGCTGGACAGATCCACCCCCTTCGTCGGCTACGGCCTCACCTCCGACCACTCCGGTAAGTACCCGACTTGCTTCAACGTTCTGCTGACTCCTCTATTTGGTGTCGTTCCCAGATCTGACTTGGAGTCGCTGCATGTACATTAGATCCGTCGTTTCATATCCCATTTTTTGCTACAAACTTGTAGATTTGCTTCGTTAGGGTTGAAGTTCCTGCTTCCAAGTGTGGATGCCTATGTAGAGCCACATTGTTAGGGTCACCTAGTCCTTGCACATCCGCTGCATTGAGGGTTAGTATAAACGCTATTACTTTTTACTGTTTTCCTTTACACTTTCCTCCCGTAGTTTCTCATGTAGTCTACTGTTGTATGCGTTGTATGCCTGTAAATCTGCCAGTTCAGCTTATGGCTTATGAATAATGCATCAATGAATGATTCACGATGGTCTTCCTCGGGTTGCTTCAAATTATTTATTGTTCATCACATTACTAACTTTTAGGGTCATGCGGTGCTGCTTGTGATGTAACTCTAGTTGGTTCATTGCGTTCATGAAATGCATTTTAATTTCAGTCATTAGTCTACTTCTTTTATCCTGGCTACACTCTGTTGTCAGGCCAGTTCGCACACAGTTTGTGCTCCTAATGTAGACAATGAGACAAGATTACTTTTGTTCGCATAAAGCTCTGACAGATTCATATGTTTGTCATGTAGGTTTGCTGTTTCCAAGTCTATATACTGGCACCGTCGTCAACAGCTTCGTGCTCCCCGCCGGAATCCCCCCGGTACAACTTGCGTTCCAAGCGCGTGAAGCGAGAAATCAAGACAAGTACACAATTCTGTCCATTAAATCTTGTTTGAGTTATTTCGTTGATTCCTTTAGTTTTTTTTTTGGTACCGTTACTACGTCCAGCCACAAACGACAATAGCCCTTCCACATTCCAGCAGATGCCTCCAAAGCGTGCAACTTAGACCGAGGATGAAACCAAGCTGTTGCTAGACCTCTGTCTTCAAGAGAAGGAAAAGTGTAACTTCACTCAGCAGGGTCTCACCACGGCTGGCTGGAGCAACGTTTACACTAACTTCCTCAAATTTGATAAGAAACAGTGCAACAACAAGCTAGGATACCTTGAAAAGGCCTACTAGACATGGAAAGATGGGCTGACAGCCACTGGGCTTGGGAGAAACCCACGTACGGGCTCCATTGAAGCTGAGAGTGAGTACTGGGAAACTCAAGAAGGTTCCCAACCCATGAACTCGGTACGTTATCTTATTAACAGTTCCGATTACATCGGCTATACTGTTTAACATTATGTCCTATTTTTTTGTTTATTTTTTGTAGGATGATAGTCAGGTAGAGGTACAACGTGGTAGGCAACCTCGTTTCCTAGACCAACTGGAGGCGCTGTTTGGGGACCGCAACCGGAGCACGGGCTGCTTCGTGTCTGCTGGTGGTATTCGGGAGTCAACGCCCCCTGCTGCTTTCCGTCAGCTAGACTTAGGCGGCCCTTCCAGCAACCATCCTGGTTCGAAGAGGGACACCAGGGACCATGTTGTCAACAGCCCAGAGAAGAAGAAGAATTGCAATGTGGGGGAGTACATTGCCCGATTGTCTGACAACATTGCTGCAAGGAGCGCATCAAGGGATAGGGAGCGGACCCGTGAACAGGTGGAGGTGGACGAAGTTATGCAACTTTTACGAGAAGATGGTGTGCTAGCCACTTCAGACATGTTCTTCTTGGCAACGGATTTGTTCAATAACTCAGTGCCCAGACGGGTGTTCAAGAACCTGCTGACAATCGAAGAACGTATGGCTTGGCAGACATATCAAATGAACAAGAACAACAAGTGGTTCAGCAGCTGGGATGTTGAATTTGGTGTGAAACAACGGTGGCATTTCAGTGTCGGCATTTATCCTTTGGTGGCATTTCAGTGTCGGCATTTATCCTTTAGATTCGTTGTTGTCCTTTAGTTTTTTTTTGCGGTACCGTTACTTTCGAGCATAAGCGAACATAGGCATGCAACCATAAACAGTAAACTACACATGACAGACACATGAACCAGAACACCAGTAAACCATAACAGCAAACTACGGATGACATAAATAAACAGTAAACCTTTCAATGTCCAATCGGACCAGAACACCAGATCATGAACCATCCCAGCGACCAAAGCCGATCCCCAGGGGAGCATTATATTAATCAATCACATAGAATACATTTATACATCTCTTACTCTGTTAAAGTGACTACTCAACAGAATTAGACAAGGAAAATGGTCAATGGTACAATAAGAAGATAGTGGCACAATCCCGCGGCGAGAAGAGAACAAGAACTCTCACACAAATAGTACATGAACCACAAAATAAAAAACAGGGCGAGGATGGCCAGGCTTGCACAAAACAAGCTGAACACTACAAACGCCTTCCTCTTCAACTCTAGTTGTAGTACATAAGCTGCTGTGCTGATGACTGGTTCGGGTAGCCATCGTAGAGGGCCTGGGAACCAGCAGCAGCAAGAAGACCTGCAGAAACCTGACCCGCGAGGCCATGCTGGCCAGCAATCTGCCCGGCTGCAGCCTGGCTTAAGGCAAGCTGCCTCTGATAAGCAAGAAGTTCTGCTGCCGTGAAACCTTGCGGGACACCTGGCATTGCTACAGCAGGCTGGTATGGAGCAACTGGAGGGGGTAGGGGCTTGGAAGTTGTCCCAGGTGGAGTTGGTTTGTTACCCCATGAGCACTACAAGAGAACACGGCAGTTAAAACCATTAGAACAATTACATAAAGGATCATGTAAGCAGGAGGCATTTAATGCTTTGGATCTTACCTTAATTGGTTTCCCACGGACTACCAATCCATTGCCCATCTGAATAGCTAATGCTGCTTCCCCATGGGTGCTATATCTCACAAATCCAAACCCTTTATCCTGTTGAACACGGATTTCCTCGATTGCCCCGACCCCCAAGTTATAGAAGTGGCGGTGAAGCTCGTCACGGTTAACCTGGCGGTTAAGTGAAAGATTTAGGTGCTACAGTTCTATGGTCTCTAGAGAGCTAGAAAAAAGTAATGAGAAACATTCACTCTAATCTCAGTAGGCACTAGCAACAGTGGAAAAGTCTGGAAACTAGAACAAGTTGGGACGATGAAAGTGGTTATGCAGCAATTTATTTGCACCTCATGTCCAAGGTTGCCAACATATACAGTAGTACAATCAGGATTGTTCTCTGGGTTCTCTTTACTTCCAGCATCCTGGCTTGCATCCATTGCTGCAGAATATAATCAAGCAAATGGCAAAATCAGCAGTGAGGAAGATCCTTATTGGCTCAAATTTTTATCACTAATTATGTGGCATGATCTTCATCTCATGCCAATAATTCAATATAAACATGGTAAGGTTGACAACCTTAAAAAGAAAACACTGTTGTTTTTCTGGTCAGGAAATCATTAAAAAACACCAACCTGAACTGCTGGAACTACCATTTGTTAGTACAACTGCGTTATGATTGTCAGTTTCTGGTTTCTCTTCTGAATTGTTCTTTGTTGCCCAGTTGCACCTTATTTGTCTGCTTCCAAGCCATTTTCCTACAAATTAGTTTCCAAAATTCAGAAGTTGCAGCAACATAATATCAGTAGACTACAGTCATGAAAAAAAGTAGTGAATATTGTCATAGGAACTGACAGCATGCTTACCAGTCATTTCAGTAATAGCAGTTTCAGCTTCCTGCACCAGCAAAGAGAATAGTACAAGTAAGCAAGTGTAACACTGATGGAAATGCCAGTTCATACTCAAACTTCATGTGCATGGTATATGAAGTATAAACTAACACATTACGGTTTGAATTTTAACTATGGATGACAAAAGGAGCCAGATAAAAATTTTAATCAGATGCACAACCAATGAAGTCTCACAAGAACATTTTAGAATTTAGACAGTAATGAGAAAATAGCATTATAAAATTATTTCACACAAAAATGGGGTCCAAATATATCAAGAAAAATAGAGATTTGAAGCATGAGAAATTAACATCACATTTTGTCTTAAACTAGCAGTAATCTGCAAACAATTCGCTAATTTAGACTATAATATTGCCTTTAACAGAATTCAGGCACTGAGAAATTCATCAGTACCAAACATTTAAATACAAAAACAATAGGAAAAGAAATGAACTGTGGTATCAAGGCACACGAATGAAAATGGTGACAGTTCTGCAAAATTCAAGGAAGCAAAGTCTGAGTTGTCCGTGCCTGTTGATTACGGAAGGAGACAAAACCATAACCCCTGGAGCGTCCAGTTTTGTTGTCCCACATGACTCGAGCATCACTGCACATAAACGGTACAAATAAAAATCTAAAAGGCTACAGATAAGCAAAAAATGGTAGAAGCTAAGAGAGAAGCCATAGTGTCCAAACTCTATCGTTCTAAATTGAATAACACAAGAAATAGATAGATTGGAGATAGCATATTGTGAAATTTGAATAACAAGTCAGCATTTGAAAGCATAGGCTGTAGGTCAAGTTCGTCAGAGATGCCATCATTATACAAAGAACTAAGGACTTACGAACAAGAAGGATATGCTGAGAAACAGGCATAAAGAGTTGCATCATTCACTTCAGAACTTAAATCACCAACAAAAATATGGAAATGCCCTGGAAATAATTCAATGGGCACTGTTAACCAAACAAGGATTATAATATGAGAAGAAAGAGACAACAGGAATATTTTTTTTAAAGAATATCTCACCTGACGTATCCTCCCTCTGCGTACTTGCATATGCCCAGTTCACCTTGATTGCTTGTCCATATCTGTGTAAGGATTGCAACAATAAAGAACACCAGAATTTAAATCTCTGAAATTTGTGTTGTTCAAAGTAGTATAACAGCAGAACTTACATGTGACGCCCATGAAGGGTCATGATGGCTAGAGCAGCAGATCTTCGATCATAGTAGTCCACAAACCCAAAGGAAGACTACAGAAAGAGTTAATGCTCATCAGATAAATGCAATTGACTCAAAACAGTATATACACTGTGAAATTATCAGCCTGAGAAAAAGATCATAAGACTTCTAGGCTGTAGCATAAAGCATACTGGAAAAATTTACCATCACGTATTCAAGTTACAGCTATATATATATATATATAAAGCACTAGTGGTACTCGGGGTATCTATGTGCTAACACACCAAGAAAAAAAATGTTGGGATATTGTTTTCCTCTAGCGGTTCATAAAACCATGGGTTCAACACATAAGCACATGTGCCTTCATAAAAGTTGGAGGGCTATTTCAATACAATAATTTCTGATGCAATATCACTTGTACTCCAAATCTTAAACATTGACTGCAGAAGTTCACCTTCTCTTTCCGTATGAGCTTGCATCTTTCCACAAGGCCAGCACTCTGGAAAACTTCAATCAAAAGGCTCTCCGTGACGTTAGGGTTCACATTTCCAACATACCTATTCAGCAAATCATCATGACTTAAAATCATACTTTGGAAAAAGAAGATAACTACATAAAACTTCAAGGTAGGTACCATAAGACTGTATTTAGATTATGCAACTACAAAAGGGTACCACAGAAGCAAAAAGGCAAGTTTTATAGGATGACGATTAGACCTGCTATGTTGTATGGTGCAGAATGTTGGCCTACGAAAAGACGACATGTTCAACAGATAAGTGTCACGGAAATGCGTATGTTGCGTTGGATTTGTGGTCATACAAGAAGGGATCGAGTTCGGAACGATGATATACGTGATAGATTAGGGGTAGCACCAATAGAAGAAAAGCTTGTCCAACACCGGTTGAGATGGTTTGGACATGTCCAACGGAGACCTCCAGAGGCACCGGTGCGTAGTGGAATCCTAAGCCAGGATAGTAACGTGAAGAGAGGCAGAGGAAGACCAAAGTTGACTTGGTTAGAGGCAATAAAAGGAGACTTGAAAGGATAGAATATACCCAAAGACTTAGCCTTAGATAGGAGTGCTTGGAAAACAGCTATTCATATGCCTGAACCTTGATTGCTTCTGCTAGGTTTTAACTCTAGCCTACCCCAACTTGTTTGGGACTTAAAGGCTTTGTTGTTGTTGTTGTAATTAGCTACAGATTTTAGCACCAGCATAAATGTGAAACTGTGCATCACCTAAATTTGGTTTTCGTTACCTTTTAAAACTCAAGTTTTTTTATTTTTTAAAAGAACAACATAGTTGCACAGATGAAAAGGGAAAAAGGAAAAGTAAGCTATCAATCACATATGAAAGTGAAAACAGAGAAGAACACCAAAAGCACTCACACACTGCGACAAGTGGAAGGATCAAACCCAGGTGGAAGGTTGCCATTGGAAATAGGTTCCATCTGCAAAATATAAAATATAGAAGAAAATAAAAAAGAAGATACTTATTGCGAAACAAGCTAATGACAAGCAAATCAAAACAAAGTACAATTGTGCACTACACTTATTGTGAAACACGCTAATGACAAGCAAATCAAAACAAAGTACAATTGTGTACTAAAATGTAAAGAGAATATAAACCCAGTTCTTCTAGCCATATTGTATCCCATTGGCCATAGAATCTGTGATTGCATACAATTACTACCAAACATCTCTTCCCAACTAGAACAATGTTGCTTTGCATATGCAGCAATGACTTTGTTTTCATTCCTTAGTTTAAGGAACAAAAGTCAGAGTACAACTAACTATCAAGAATAATATAATGCAATTATAACACACTTTATAAAGCTGGGGATAATAAAGTACAGGATGTATAGACTGCATTATTCCAATAAAATAAAAATACCAATAAATGCACTAAAACCACACCCAAAACAATGGTATGCGGGGCAACCTAAGCAGAATGCTCGAACTCAATGCACACAACATTCTAGATTCACGAACAGATCAGGTCATCAGTTGTGTTACCACCCAATCCACAGCCGATACAAATAATAGATGGGAAAATAGGCTGTAGACCGTAGTGGTACGGGGCAAGCAAAGACAAGAAAGGGGGCACAAAAGAAAAAACAACATCCCTTTAGCTAAAAGCATGAAGAGAGTGAGAACCCAATCCTTCCTATCCATTAGTAGTAACCGTCTTCCGAGCAATCACATCCAAACGCCTTCCTTTATTAACAAACTTTCTTCCAAGTCGCAACAACGATAGAGGCAGTAGCACAAGCATCTCGTACGCGACCAGAAACGTATCACAAACAACAATAACACGCAATCAGCAGACAAACTTGTGCAGCAACAGCGCTTGCTCTAATTCCACTAAAAAATGAGCTAGAAGAAACCCAATCTATCAAGCTGTAACTTGTGCTGCCGCTAGCCCGCCCGCCACCAAAAAAAATGTCCAGTAACCCAGCGAGGCAGCCTAAAAAAAAATGCTCAAAGCAAGAAAACAATCTCCCACGCTCACAAGCAGATCGGCGCGCATTACTGCCGCCCGATGCGCACGCGGACCAGCAGATCGAGAGGCGAGGATCCGGGGGCACGACCTGGGTCATGGCCGCCGCTGCCGCGGCGGCGAGGACGCCGGACTGGTACTGCTGCTGCTGCTGCAGCGCCTGCTGCATCACGAGCGCCTGCTGCTGCTGCTGCTGCTGCTGCCGGAGCCTCTGCTGCTGGTGGCTGCCCCCGGCGCCGTTCATCTCCTCCTCCGGCGAGGCGAGGACCAGATCGGAACCCCGGGGCGGACCGAGCCCGAGCACGGATCGATCCACGGATCGGCGGACTGGGGAGAGCAGATCGATGGATTCGGGGGCGAATTCCTCGTCGGGGATCGAGCAGGGGGAACGCAGGAAGAGGAGGTGATTTTTTTTTCCTCCTCTGTTTTTTTCTCCCCGTCGTCGCGCTCCTCTATCGAGATTAGAGAGCGGAGGGGCAGGACGGGGATTTTGCAACCCGTGACTAGGTGACGTGGAGCTTTCCGTCTGCCCGCTGAGGCTCACTGCCATGTGGGCCCGGGCCCATTCCTACCTGCAAGCTGCTCGCTCAGGCTCGGGGCCGCCTCGAGTTTGGATAAGGATTTTGCTAACCGTGTGCCTGCGTGTTTTGAGACTCTTAGATCAAACTTTTTAAAATTCATCCGTTTCCATTGCGAACACCATGTTTTTTTTTTGTTCAAAGGAGCAATGTGTGCATAAGTAGATCTACAAAATCTTTTTAAAAGATCTAAAATATTTTTTTATGACCGCACTTGTGAACAAGTGAAGATTGACGGTTTTTGGCATGGAATGGTTTTGATTCCCTCCTAAGTTTTGGTTCAACATGTGTTTTTCGCGAGAATGATACACTACGGCGTCTGGATGGACGGCCGACCCATCCGTGCCGCTCACTTGCGTTGCACGCGGGCCTAAACCTGTGTCGGCCGTCTGCGTCGCGCACCACGCACCCTCGCCCCACCTCTGCTCGCTGCTCACGCCCCACTCCGCCTTGCTCCCTCCATCCCGTCACACGCGCTGCCTGCCCCGCTGACTGTGACAGAACCGTTCGAAATAACATATTTTTGGAGGCGTTCGTCTTCCGCTAGACATTAAGCACCTCGAAAGTGAGTTATATCGGACAGTTCCATCGAGCACACCCCAAGAGAAAACTCGACACAATCCACGTTTTACATCCATAATCCAATAATAAGTACGAGCTTACAATATTTAGTCAATTTCATAAAACAAAAGTTCTTATAAATCATTTATTACAATACCAGAGTTCAGAGTGTGATAATTAAACAGCGAAATAAAAATATAACATCTAGCGGAAACGATACAAGAATTCGTCTGTGCCCACCAGAAGAATTTTCCACACAAGAGCTACTCCTCAAGCTGCACCTACAACATGGATAAAATAAACCCTGAGTACACAATGTACTCGCAAAGACTTACTTGACTAGTGGGAATAGTTTCCCGACTCTCAATGATATGATAGGCAATATGTGTTTGTTGTTTTCTTTTTGTTTGCGGAAAGCCTTACTAATAGTTCATCCTTACAATCAAGTTTTATTAGCAGTCATGATTACTTCATTAGCTAACCATTCTAGATAAACACCTATTCTATTTTTAAGCAACGGTTAAGCAATCAGAACCACTTCACCATCTTTCATCTTTCAGTTCTTACTACGGTGCTAGACCATAGCTAAGTCATACCATCTCACAGAAACGGCGATTCGTGAACCAATGTATCCCAGCTGGGTACCCCGTTTATACCCTAGGCACAAACAAGACCAACCCGTTCCACTCCTGTTACGGGGTCTAGGTCCCCGTCCAAACTTGGACTCCAAGCCCCCACACTTGAGACCCGGTCTCAACATGGTGCTTAGACCTCCACCTTTTCCCGCCTTCGATCAGTCGGTCCGGAAAGAGCCGGAACCCACGACAAAGAGCGTAACGAGCCTTCCCGCTCCCATAAGCAAGTATATGCTCAGGATAAAAAGTCTGTAACCTGACTACCATCCACAGCAATGGATGGTCCTTAATCGACACAAACAGGGAAAATAGTGTAACCAAGCTAAGCTCCGTTAGCCACGGGACACAACTCGTTACACCCACCAATATCCATACCATATCCCTATCCGGTCTCTATTTTCTTTTCATCATTTTATTATGAGAGTAATAATAATCCCCTATTGTGAGCAACGACAGGTTACTCACGCTACCAATGACCTAAGCATAGCATCTACTCGAACCTGCACTAGTAAGACTCTTAGACAGGTATATCTATGCATGTGGTTTCCATAAAATTCCTATAACGTAAATGCACATAACATATATAAACAGTGATTATAAAAAATAAGAGGTTATGCACCGAGGTTTGCCCTTTGTCATGGCCGAGGCGCGGCCTTAACGGCACGCCGGTGAAAAGGAGCCAAATTGGCGCTTGGCGGGGGCGTTATCATGGTTGTGCGGGGTCGGGCGACGAGAAGATGGGAGGGCGAAGGTGCCGACGAATGGAATTGAGTAGAGGTGACCGCTCTATGGCTCGCACATGGGCGTGGCTCGATGTCGGCAGAGAGAAAAGAAACAGAGAGAGGGCGGTGGGGTACGGTCGATGGCTCAGTGTGTGCGCGCCTTGACTGGATGTGGTTGGCACGACCGTGGAGACCCACGTACAAGCGCTAGCAGACAAGCGCGTGCGTTCGCGACCGGCATGGCCCGTGCGCCGTAGTGCCATCAATGGCATGGCGACACCAAGCACGGCCACATGTGCACGGAATCTAACCAGGCCAGAGGCGTAGGGCAAGGATGATGCGACAACAACGGCAGCCAACCGAGCCAGAGGCGTAGGGCAAGGATGACGCGACGGCAGCGGCAGCGACTGTGTCGCGACGCACGATGGGCTGGCAGTGCGGCAGCGCACGATGAAAGGTTCTTGTGTGGTTTTGGTAATTGAGTGACAACCTAGGTGAACTAATTGTGTTTATGTGAGATACACAGGTGATTAGTTCACAGATACATGTGTGTGAGCAACATATGCCATGAAGGTGACAATGGCTTAGAGATGTTGCAAAGCTCACACATGTGATGATGAAGGGGCTCATTGCACATGAGACATGACATTGAGTCATGTGATCAAGGTGGAGAAAATCAAGACGAGACTTGGCTTGATGGACCGGTTGCAAGCGTGAAGGGCAAGTCGGAGGCTTTGGAGTGATGGACCGCGTGGCGGTGAAGCTTGAGCAAGACTTGGCGCCGATGGACAATGGCAACGGTGAAGAGCAAGTGAAGTCAAGATTGATGAACCAATATGATCACGTGATGATATGAAGTGGATCATATCATTGTTGATCGTGTTGGTGCATGTGTTGCATTGATGTTGGAGGAGATGGAATGGAATGCGCAAGGCAAAGGTATAACCTAGGGCATTTCATTTCACCGGTCATAGGTGTGTAGAGAAGTATATGACCGGGTTTAGGATAGATGGCTGTACTATCAAGAGGGGCAAACTTGTTTGCATATCGGTCATCTAGTGCCACTCGAGTGATCTAACTTTGCATTGTCGCTAGAATCGAGTGGCGTGGCAAGTTGAGTGGCTAACATCCTTTGGGAAATGATTGTGAAAAGCTAACACACATACACATGGTGGTGTACACTTGGTGGTGTTGGCACATTTACAAAGGAGGTCTCGGCGGGATTCGGCGCTTTCGGGAAAATGGAATGCCTATTTTCTATTGCGCCGGATGCAAACTCTTGGTGGTTGGCACATTTGAGCAAGGGTGAAGAAGTTAGAGTTGAAATGGAGTTGGTCGAAATGTTGCTGGGGTCGGTCTACTGACCGGACGCTGGGTCACTCAGCGACCGGACGCTGAAAGGCTGCGTCCGGTCGAGCTGTCAGACGGCACAGTGGCTAGGGTATTGCATCGGACGCTGGTCTGTGTCCGGTCAAGGTGGACCGGACGCGTCCAGTCGAAGAAATACGCCTCGGGGAGCTTATTGGAAATGACCGGACGCTGGGGCTTCAGCGTCCGGTCAGTTTTACCGCTGCGTCCGGTTAGGTCAAGTGACCGTTGGGATCGGGACGCGTGGCCGTCTGCGGGTGACCGGACGCTGAGGTCCAGCGTCCGATCAACACGACCGGAGCGTCCGGTCGACTTGACAGTTGCCTAGTGAAGGGGTAACGGCTAGTTTAGCCCTTGGGGCTATAAATAGAAGTGGCCTTCGGCCATGGCTGGTGCTGAGCACCTAAGGGGACTTAGTGTCCATGCTTGTGAGTGCTTGGGAGCCCTCCATCACACATATACTTGATAGTGATCATTCGATTGTGTGAGTGAGCGATTCTAGTGCGATTGCATCGTGAGGTTGCATCGAGTGGCACTAGGTGATCGAGTTGCAAGACGGTGGTGCTTGTTACTCTTAGAGGTTGCCACCTCCTAGATGGCTTGGTGGTGGTCTCCGTCGAAGCCCGCAAGAAGCTTGTGCGGTGCTCCAGAGAAGTGCTTGTGAGGGGCATTGTGCTCGCCCCGCGGGAGCCGTGAAGAGCAACTCTAGTAAAGCGTGTCATTGAGCTACCCTCACTCAAGGGGTAGGTTCTTGCGGCGCCCGATGTGCGAGCTTAGCGGGTGATGCTAATTAGCCACCGAACCACCAAGTGAGCGGTCGACACAACGGGGACTAGCGTGTTGGCAAACACGTGAACCTCGGGAGAAAAATCATCGTGTCAACCTTGTTCTTCCCGTTGGTTTGCATCCCCATTACACAAGCTTGCAATTACTTTTATACATATTAAGCTTGTGTAGTTGCTCTTGTAATTAGATAGCTTGTGTAGCTTGCTAATTACCTTCTTGCTTGTGTAGCATAGAAGTAGCTCCCTTGCGTGGCTAATTTGGTTTTAGTAACCTTGTTAGTTACATTGCTTAGTTTGTGTAGCTAAGTATTTGCGCTCTCTAATTAGGCATTGGTTGCCTTGTTATTGAGTATTGCTAGTGAGCTTAGTTAGCTTTGTGCTCTTGCTTACTAGCATGTGTAGGAGCTCCCTTGTTGCTTAAAGCACTAGTGGCATAGGTTTTGTGTAACCTTGCTCCTAGAATTGTTTAGGAGAGCTCTAGCTAGCCTGGCACCTTCATTGCATAATTAGTGTCTTTGTAAGGTGCTAGTGAACATATATAGAGGGGTGTAGTCTTGGCTAGACCGATAGTTTTAATTCCGCACTTGTTTCGGTTAGCCAACGTGATTAAGTTTCAAAAAGGACTATTCACCCCCCCTCTAGTCGCCATCTCGACCCTTTCACACGGGATAGGGCCAGCGCCGCACGGCCGCGCGAGTAGCAGCGGCGGCCCCACACCACAGCGCCCCCGACGGACCGGACGACCGACAAGGCTAGCCAAGGACGGACAACGCGTGAGCGCACTCAAGACGCACCGACATGACTAAAAGGACCTAGGATGCCGCCTAGAGGGGGGTGAATAGGCATTTCTGAAAATTAACACCTTTAAATGCGAAAACGATTAGTAGAGGGAGTTTCTAAAATAGAAACTCCAAATAAGAGTAATACCACCTCTCACAAGTTAGCCACAGAGTATGTAAAAGATACTAAATAAATCTAGGAGCCACAATCCTGCAACATAACGATTAGTGCATGGATTAAATAATTTCAGCGCTGAACTCTAATACCGGACGTGTCCGGTAGGTATACCGGACGTGTCCGGTGTACACATGTTCTACAGAATAGCCTGGCACAGTGATCAATACCGAACGTGTCTGGTATACATGGTTGCAGTGGAACAGCCTTAAACTTGCTCCTTTCGATTTCTAACTTCAAACCAAATTGCAGGTACCTACTAGAGATAACAAGATTTACAGATAACCTGCACAAGAGCTAGAGCAACACAAATATCAAATAAAATGTGAATTGAGACACGATATTTGTTTTACCGAAGTTCGGACTCGTTTGAGTCCTACTCTCCGTTGAGGGGGCTATGGGCGACCCAACGAAGGTTCGCCCTAGAGGGTACCATGAAGGTCACTCTAGCCGGAGTCTTTTCCAACTCTTTTTCCTCCTTCCACTAGTTGATTTCGAGGTGGCAGAATCAACCATTACAAACTTTTCGAGGCACACCATAATCTCTTGGGTGCTCTCCGGTGACGCCTAGCTATCTAGGACCGAAGAGTCCAAGAGTAACAAATGCAAATCACAAAATAGACAATATGCACAAGTGCTCAAGTGGTTGCTTTCTCTCTTTTTCAAATTCTCTCTTAACCCACAAATGGATTTTACGATTTGGATCACACACTCACTAAGAGAGGGTTTGGGAGAGTTGGCAAAGCTCAAAAACATACTAGAGGATCAGTAGAATCCTTAGCCTCCAAAGGTGTAGGCTTGGGGGTATTTATAGCCCCCTTGGAAAAACTAGCCGTTTTATAGCCTTTGCCATACCGGACACGTCCGGTATGACTTACACTACACCAACAGTAACTGAGTTACAGTAACGTTGTGAGGCGTCAGAACTCCCAGTGAATGCCAGAACTCTCGACTGTCGGAACTCCCGACTCACGTCGGTACTCTCGACCCTCAGCATATTTGAAAACTATGGTAACTGAGTTAAAGTATGTGAGGTGTCGGAACTCCCGATGCATGCCAAAACTCCCGACCATCGGAACTCCCAACTCACGTCGGAACTCCCGACCCTCAAGGTATTTGAAAGCTAGTCGTTGGCATCTGGCCGTCCTGAATACCGGACACGTCCGGTATGACCAGGACAGTGAACTCTCCAAGTCAGTTAAGCGTGAGACATCGGAACTCCCGACCATTGCCGAAACTCCTGACTCACGTCGGAACTCCCGACGAACCAACCCGAGAACAATAACTTTTCCATTACTGGGCAAATACCGGACACGTCCGGTATTGCCAGACCAGCAAAAAATAGGTTAGCTCTTTTGTCTCTCAAACACTCAAAACTCACATGGGTTGGCATGAGCACTTATGAATAATTATCTATCAACATGATGCATCCCTCTTAATAGTACGACATACCTATTAAACTCAAGATCAAATGAAAAACAAATTTATACCGCTTGAGTTGATCTCTTTCGAATTGATGCCGTCTCTTTCAATCTTCATCAGGTACGGTTGCCAACATATTGATATTGATCTTTACACTTGAGGATAGCCATCTTGAGCACGTGACTTGATTCCATTCATCAAATATGAATAATCCCAAATGTATCAAGTCACTTCCATCAAATACTCTAATAGTGATTTGATCCTCCATATTAACATGACCATCATAGCTTGGTTAGTACCTCAACTAAATGCAAGTACTTCCTTCTTCACCCTAGCTAGGTTCTTCGGCCGCCAAGCCACCGGTTGCCCTTCACCCTTGCTTAGTACCTCAAAGCCTTTCCTTGCTATCTTCACCATCTCATGCCATCAAGTCACATCTTGTGTTGAATCATCCATTCATTTGTATTGTTATCTTTTTCATTTCAATTTAGCAAGCATCAAATATGAGACTATTCTATATGCAATCCCTCATGTCTCATTAATTAATTCTTACGAGCTCGCTTTCACATAGTACATGGAAATCCCACAATAAATAAGACTATGCATAAATTCCATTTGTATTGTTGTCATGTGCTTGAATTAGATTGTTTATACAACAACATATTATTTTGACTTTCATTAAGTACCTATGAGATGACCTATTACCTGTTCACACTTAGCAAATGGGTTAGACCTTTAATCACGTTGTCATTCAATCATCCAAAACCCACTAAAGGGCTAGATACACTTTCAATCTCCCCCTTTTTGGTGATTGATGACAACTTGATTAAAGCATACAAATGAATATAAACATTTAAGCTTTTGGGTTCAATGATTTATGAGAGACTCCCTCTTAATATGTGCTTATGATTAGAATTCACAAAATGACCTCAAATATCAATTGCACATGCTAAAATAAATAGGAGACTACCCCTAAATCATTGCATCTATAGGGTGCATGTGTGTGTGACAAAGAAAAAACATGATGCATATGACAAGATATATCACACAAAAATAAATATAAAGGCATCACATCAAATATTTTCATTCTAGCATACATAGTCCTTATGAAAATAAATACAACACATGTATGTCACACATAGCACTCATTACACATTTTCTCAAGTTCACAAGCCACTAATATATAAATAAAGATCATGTCTCAAGAGATACATAGATAAAACATAAGAAAAAAATCTCATCTCTCACATGATATAATCTATCTCAAACTCAAGATACTTAAGATACATCAATGAAGCTCAAAACCTACTATAGCTGTAGTACACATCTCTAGGTACAAAGATAAGTAAAAACAAACAAATATTTTGAAGCTTTGATCAGTCACTATCCCCCTTTGTCATCTATCACAACAAAGGTCCAACAATGACATACTAAGGACAAAAGGACTATAAGCTATCTCTAAAAGTTGCGATCACTCATCACCATCTTCATCTCCACCAACATCTTCATCATCTGAGCGTGGAGCATTGACTGGACGAGAACCACCCGCACTAGATGGGTCATAGCCACCAGACCCGTAGTAGCCGAAACCACCTATGAGGTCACTCCACCAGTCTGAAGCATACTCGTCTGTAGCACTAGGACGTGCCTGAGAGTGAGTAGGCACACGAGCCTATAGAGGTAAAGTGTTAGGGTGCTCTGGTGCCTGCTGCTGCTGCTGTCGCTGGAGAAACTCAGCATACTCTAGGTCATACCTGGCCAACTACTGCTCCTCAGTCTCAGGCTCACTGGCTACCTCATCTGATAGTGGAGACCTAGGAGGATCAAGCTCAAGTCTAGCAGCAATCTGCTTCAGATTCTAAGTGTCTTTCCTCCTAGCCTCCCTCTCCTTCTGCTGATAGGTCTGGATGTCTCTGCACATCCCAAATATAGCACTAAACATCTTACGAATAGGAGAAGGAGGACTGTGGCGACGTGAAGAAGAACATGAAGGAGCATGTGGTAGAGGGGAAGCTCCTGCTGCTGCTACACCACTTGTAGGTGCATTTGCCTCTGGTGCTGCTCCTGC
Source organism: Miscanthus floridulus (assembly GCF_019320115.1). Taxonomy (NCBI): domain Eukaryota; kingdom Viridiplantae; phylum Streptophyta; class Magnoliopsida; order Poales; family Poaceae; genus Miscanthus; species Miscanthus floridulus. The sequence goes on along the minus strand of NC_089592.1, from coordinate 82,603,246 downwards.
TCCTCCTGGTCCTGCTAGAGGTACCCCAATCTTAGGCAAGTCTACAACAATCTTCAGGGCCTTATGTACCTTGTCATACTCAAAGGTATGACATGTGACCTGCTCAGTCATGTGCATAATGTAGGGAGCAAAACCACAGCCCTTGAGAGGCCTCTCTCCGACACTCCTGATCTTGCACCAAATGAAGTCAAAGACACTGAAGGGACTTGCACCTAGAGCCATCCTGTGGAGCAAGTTCCTGGAGTAATCTACAATGTTGCCCTTGTCTCCACCGTTGTAGTCAATGGTCTTCCTGAACATCCTACCCAGGTATCTATAGGTAGGGTGAAGACCTAGAACCTTCTCCATTGCTCCTCTCTCACCTCCTAGTGGATACATGTAAGCGACCTACTCTAGAGGCAACACCTACTCTGTGTGGATCCTGTATCTCTGAAGATCATCATCTGAGAAGCCAAGTAGAGCTACGAAAGCATCATAATCAACACTGTACCACTGGCCCTCAAGCATCCAGTGCATATGCCTCTCATCCTCCTCAACATACAGAGTGACATAGAATTAAGCAATCACATCTGTGTTCTAGTCATGCTGGAACTCCATGATCTCATATACCCTTGTATGCTCACAAATAGCAATAGCATGATCAATGGAGGACTTCTGTAAATCTCTGATGTACTGCCAGTCAATCCACTGAGACATGGCAATCACTGGGTTCCTAGTGAGGATCACACTGGTGTAGAAGTCCATATGAAAGGCTGTCTGAAATCGATGATCAAATTGAATCCTAGGCAAGCCCATTGGATCAATTCTCCCCTCATCTCTGGCTCTTCTGGTCATGCCTTTCCCTTGATAGTCAACTCTAAAAACATAAGAGGGTACACTAGGTGGATGTGTCTCAAGTAAGCCATAGTGTATACCCTGACCTGGCTGGTGCTGAACTAGAGGTACACCTGCTCTTCCTCAATCTCTTGCTCATCATCTGAGCTACCACCATCTAAACCTCTGCCAGTGCTCTTTCTCTTTCTAGTACTGGGCTCCACTCTATACTCCTCTGTATCTATGTTAGAGGAAGAACTATTGTCTCCCTCTCTGTACTATGGAGCACCCCTAGTAGCTCTAGAGAGTCCCTTGCTGATGCCCTGCTCCTACTGACTGTATCTGGGATGTATGTTGTAACAGAACCGACTAATTATATGAAATTAAGTAAGAAAATCATCCACCAGAGCAGACGGTTTAGCAAACTTAAGCCCGTATAACCCGGTAGTCCGTGAAATCACGAAGGATTTCAAACCAACTTCCATTCCAGCCAAGATCGTAATAAGTTTAGCGGTCACCATCACATATTACATAAAAAGTTTGCATCTCAGATACATCAGAGTTTAAACATAGTTATTACAAAACGAGTTCAAATAAAAGTAGCAGAAGCCATTTGTTCAAACCACACACACTCACACGGAGTTCAAATACAGTGCCAGCTAATGATCATCTCCAACAAAAGCATCAGACGAGACGTAAGGAATGACCATGCCCATGGTCCTAAGCATCACCCATCACAGGATAAAGGCAGTTGATACAGTAGCCGTAATACATCTGCCCATCTGCAACAAGTGGGAATAAAACCCTGTTTACGAGAAGGTACTCAGCTAGACTTACCCGACATAACCGAAAATAAGTGACACCAAGGATTATGAAGGGCTTTATAGTAGGGTAGCTGACTCATTTACAAAGAGAGCATTTTTAGCATTTCAAAAACCTTTCTAAAGACATTATTGCCAAGTTAATTAATTATAACCTGTCGACTAGATTTGCACCTATACTAGAGCAAACATGTGATTAAGCCAATAATGATAACCAATGATCATTAACCACTTCCATATTGTCATATGCATTATAGCTGTCCAAGTGTTCCATTAACATTACTATGATGAAGTAACTCAAGTCAAGTGCTCACTATCCAGGAGCGATGGCGATTCGAATCGATTCCTAACCAGCTGGTGATTTATTCCTTACACAAATCTCACTCACCCGCTAAAGTGAGATATTGATCACCGAGTCAACTATCTAGGAATCTCGAGTTTGCCAGGAACCACATGTACCCGGGGGCCGACCGACTGCACTTTGGTCTTATCATCTCACCCCCGTGTCCTACCACACCTGCTCCAGCACAGTGCGCTGCGGGCAATCTACTCGGCCCGAATAATCTCCCAGCTTCGCGGTCGGAAGGTACTTTATCCGGCCAGCTAAATGTAAGGCATGCGTTCAACATGACTCGAGGCCCAACAACGGTCGGTCCTTAATCGACATAGACGGAAAGCACTATAGTCCAAAACTCTGTAAGTCTCCGTCCGGTCTCAACTTCATTTAACACTTAGCTATACCATGACTTCATAGTCATCCAAGCAGATCCAGGTAACCACCTATAGCTCGCAGGTGACAGGAAATCACCCGACTTCTACCGGTCTAAGCCAGCTAAGCATTGACTCGACTGCGGATACCAGGGTAACAAGGATATAGTATAACAAAGGTAGACAAGGTATAATGCAGCAACGGTTGCAAACAACTCCTGAACGTAATGCATCAATTAAAGTAAAGCATTTAATTGCAAACTAGGAGAAAATGCTCCGGGGCTTGCCTCTCTTGAAGGAGCTCGGGCGGTGATCGGGGCACTCCGGAAGTTCCTCAACGTCCTCCTCGTCGGCTTCGGGCACTTCCTGCAGCTGCACTTCGAGCTGCTCCTCGGGCTCCTCGGGTATGATGACTGGGTTCTCGGTTTGCGATCCTGTATGATGCAATATGCATAAGTGCTTATGCAATCGGTGCATCGGATGAGATGAATACAATAGATATGCTTGAATGCAAGGTAGTTAACATCATCCAAGAACATATACTACAAGCACATGTCATCTACTGCATTCTCTTCTACTACTAATATGCTAAGTCAACACATCTTATTAAATGCTTCAAAGATACACCAAAGCTTTACTAATTCCTTAATCACACATAAAGCAACACTTGATTAAACCCTAATTAATAATAGGTTTGAATAGTAACATCTATTTTTATTGCTTAGAAAAATCTTAGAAAATTACCACAGCACAGTACTACCCTAAGTAGTCTAACATCAGATTTTCATGGTATTTGAATGAGTGGATTAGCCTACACAAAAATAACAAGCTATGGCATGATTATGAACATGAAAATACTTTGTACTGTGAAAAGTGTCAAACAACAGAGTTAGTATTTTTCCTATGTTCTACACAGTAATTAATCACTGCACAAAAATTATCACATGCATGTTTTATACAAATTTTGCTCTCTAGCAAAAATAACAAAAAAATCAGCTATTAAAGGTACTTGAACTACACCTCAAAATTTTTCTACAGCACATGCATGACACATATTTTTCCTAGGAAGTACATTACATAAGAAGATTAACAAACTTGGAAATCATATTTTTCTGAAGCTTATAGGTTTTTCTACACATTTTCAAGTTATCGGCAATATCCATGATTAAATAAAGTTCTACAGAAAAGTATCTCAAAAATGACATGCAATAATTTTCCCAAGTAGATCTGGTGATAAGGAACCTAGCAAAATTTATTTCAACAGATTTGGAGCAAATTTGAGTATCCAAACATTTTCCAAATTATTTCTCTTTTCAAATAATAAAGAAAACTAAAAACGAAAACCTCCTATTGCTATTGGGCCGGCCTGTGGGAACCAGCTGGCCCACGGCCACACTCGGCCTGCTCAAACCGAGCGAAGGGGAGTGCGGCGGCCTGGCAGGGGCTTTGGCCCATGGCCACTTGGCCCAGCTCGGCCGAAGCAAAGGGGACACGCCCCGCCGGCGCACCGGGCGACACGGCGGCGCGGCATGCTCGCATGCGGGCACCTCCCGGCCACCGCAAGGCATGGGGGCGTGCACAAGATGCGCAAGGGCAAGGCGGGCACGGTGCGCATGGAAGGAGGGAGATAGGAAGGTAGAGCCGACTGTCCGCACGGGCACGAGCTCCGGCGAGCTCGGCCACGGCGGTGCGGAGACAAAAAACCGACCACAACCGCCTCTCACCTCGACGACTATAGCCGAACATAGGCGCAAAAGATGGAGCTTGACGAGGCGGAGCTGTGGACTAGAAGTAGGCGGTGGAGGTGCGGTGGAGCTCGCGCGAGGCGGCGGTGGAGGGGGTGCTCTGCTCAGCGGCGCTGTGCTCTACCGCGGCGAGAGAAGGGGCAAGCACGAGAGAGCGGGAGAGCAGGCGGGAGTGAGTGGAGAGGAGCGCAGCGTGGTCGGCAGAAGAAGGCGCGTGCATGGAGCGGAGTCAGGCCGGCTGCGACGCGCGGTGGGCGTCGCCGGCGCATGGCCGCCACGCGGCGGGCGTGTTCTGCCGCGGTCGGAACGGCGAGTGGGAACGGGCGCGGCGCAGCGCTGGGCAGGCCAGACGCGCGCGGGGCTAGGCTGGGCCGAGGCGAGGTGGGCTAGCGCGGGCGTGGGGGTTCGCTGGGCCGGCTTCGACCGTGGGCCGAGAAATGAGGCGGCGGCCCATGAAAGGAGAAAAGTCTTTTTCAAATTATATTTTCAAGAAATTTTCAAATACTAGCTTTCAAATATCATTTTGAGCAAGAAAATGACATCTTTTGAAAATGTACCAAAAATGAAAGTTGCTTAGAATTTAATCCTCTACATCTTTTCTTTTATGACCAAAGTCCAATTCTATCTAGATTTTGAATTATAAAATTAAAGTCAATTTTAACTCAAAACCCTAATTTTGGAGAATTATTTTTAAAGCAGAATTTGGCAATAATTGCAATACAAACTTTGCTCCAAAAATTGCGCTAAATAATTCTAGATGATTTACAATCATAACCAAACAAGTTCTACTAACCTAGCAAGCATGATTAGGGCAAAAACAACCCTAACAAGTGTATGCAACATTTACGTTTCACAAGCATGTTTCGTATGTTTCGAAGCAGGGTTTCAATTATTATTTACATGATTAGGTATGTATGATTAGGATGCTTGATGATGCATAATATGCATGATCTGCGGTGCCTAAATGCTGGCATAACACCGGGGTGTTACATATGTCCTGCCTTGTCTTCTTATATTTCTCTAGTGCTGGATCATGCCTATGCTTGGACCTAGGCTCCTGTCTTCCACTCATGGCTGTTGTCCTATATCCAAAGATTTGCAAGGAATTTTAGATACATGCCCAAGCGATAGCTTATTTTAGTTGAAATATAGAAATAAGAATAATTATCCTATGCTTTGCAATCACCTCAACCAAACTAGGTCACAAGGTTCACAAAACATAATAGACAATTAAACTTAGTTCTAAGAATCAACCACTGAGAAGATTGAAACAAGGGAGCAAAACCTACTCTGTTGTTGCACGGTATGAGCGAACAGCAACCCTAATCGGGGTCCTTCACTCAATCTTCAACCAATCCAATCCAAACTCTGGGCATTGCTTCTAGATAGGTAATATAGCTTCTCTACCAAAGGGATTTCAAAATCATGCCCTAACCGCTTAGATCGGATGAGGTCTGGAATTAGGGTACCTTGAGAGAGTGATGAAGATACGATTGGAAATCCAAGTCCTAGAGCCTTCGATCTTGATGCAAATCTCCTCCGATCTAATCTCCCTCTCTTCTTTTTCTCGGTGGAATCACTCGATCACCAACTCGGTGGAACAGCGGTGGCGGCATCGGCTTAGAGGAGAGAAAAGAGAGATAGAGGACCAGGGCCAAAGGGGTACGGGCCTTTTATTGCCCTGCGCATACCGGACACGCCCGGTATTTGTGGGCTGGCTATTTTTGTTCCAAAAATTCATTCTCTTGATTCCAATCCCCTTCTCTATCATTACTCAGTCAAAAAGGTATACAATCTTGATCCAAGCTGAAAATCATCAATATTCTTATCCAATGCCATTAATTGATTTTCTCTTTTCCAAATATATGGCATAAACATGATTTTACTTACTTGAGAGAGATATAGTGATACATAGTAGAGTGTGGACTTAAGAAAGCCATGTCATGTATAATTAGCCAATCAAACAATCAAGGAGAGCTATAATTATCACATGACAAAGCTAGGTCACAAAGACCAAGATTCAAATACTTTTTCAAATTCACACTACCTACACATGCTAGTTATGGGTTTTGAAAAACATCTCTCCTATGTCACACAAATGCACATTCTAACATATAAAGGGCCTTAGATGAACTTACAATGCATGTATGTAAATACATACCTTTGCCTTGAGCCCACAAGAATACCACTAAGAAGATACATAGCATGATAATCTTTATGTTGACCTTAATTGCCAAATAATCATGCTAGATACGAAATCAAATTTTCATCCAAAGGACTACAAAGAATGCTAGATAAATTTGTTAGTCCACAAGGTGCAAAATAGAAACTGAGCTCTCCCTAAATAAAGTGCTTTAAGTAATTTGAATGACTTTCAACTAGCACTTTATTCTATTAAGAATTTGGGAGTCAATTTTCTATTTTGAACCACAACCAAATAATTTGCCATATTTAAATTTGAGTTCAAGAGATGCTTACAACCCATTAAGATTGGGTAAATTACAAGCTTCTGAGTAAATTAAGGATATATGAAAATATATAGATCAAAGACTCAGTTGTAATCCAATTAGTCTTCTAGTTCCTGCAATACCGGACACGTCCGGTAGGTATACCGGACACGTCCGGAATACGCAGAACAGAAACACTTTCTTTCTGTCCCTAGCCATACCGGACATGTCCGATAGTAATACCGGACACGTCCAATAGGTGCAGGACAGAAACAAATAACCCACTGCTTGTGATTCTTTGTTTTAGCTATAATACTTATTTTATGCCCTACATCTCAACAAATAAATTGCTCTACTAGAGAGCCATTAAAAGCATCATATGACAAAATAAAATACTTTTCAATTGAATCTAATTAGCCACTTTTAATATATCACAAATATGCCTATTTGTGAACTATTGAACACAAAACGAACAAAGTGGCTATCCTATAAGGTTTAGGTACTTGTTACCAATGGTGAGGATGAAATAGATGATATATTCATTAAATTATCTTTGAGTCAACCATATAAGAGATTATGATAAGAATTGGTGGATAGATTGAGTGAATATTATCAATTTGCTTGCTCAACCACCCCGAAGCCTTCATCTCATCATCAAGTACCTACATTATTAACCTAAGCACACTTTGGTACCCAACTCTTATTGGGTCCTTTTGGGTTAGTCAACAAGTGCTTAGGCACCCAAATGGCTTTAGCACTAGTTTGTGATGAGCACATCACTTTGCTAGTGCTAACTACATTTGTGGTCTTCCTAAGCATATCATTATAAACAAATATGTTCGGCTTAGGAGTGTTACCATTTGGGCATTTATAGCTTAAATGCCCATTTCTTCTACAAACATAGCATATACGACCTTTGTTTGCTCTATGCTTGCTTTGCTTGTATGGACATCTATCAACCTTGTGTCCCATCTCATTGCATCCATAGCATCTTCTTGTTGCAACTTGGGCTTCCTTTCTTGTCTCTTTGTACATTGGATATTTCTTGGTAGGATGCCTCAATTTCTTGCTCATGTGACAAGCGCTTTGTCCATGACTTTTCTTTTGGTTAGCCAACTTATTTGAGGCCTTTTGTTCGCCCGCTTCACACTTGTCGGCCCAACTCTTGTGTGGACACATAACCCACTCATGTCCATATAATCCACAACCATAGCATAACCTTTTTCCATGTTTCTTGCTCTTGGTTGTGTTGACCTTGCTTGAGATGTGATTCTTTTGTTGGGCTTTGGAGGAAGCAAGGTTTGAACCCTTCTCAAGCTTCTTCACCATGCTATCACAGTTATCTTGAGAAGGTTGTGCTTTCTCCTTACCCTTCAACCGAATCACATCTTTCTTTAATCTTCCCACCTCTTCTTTGAGCTCTATGTTTTCTATGAGATTTAGCTCAATCAAAGATTGGCTTGCTTGAGGAGCACACTCATTAGTACAAAAAATATTTAATTGAGATGGTGTACTAGTGAGTGAATGTGTGAGAGGTTGAGAAAATTTGACCGATGTGATCACAACCTCATGAGCTACCTCAAGCATGATGCTTGATTCTACTACTTCCTCATGAGAGCACTTTAGATGAATATAGTTTGCTTGCAGCACATTATACTTGCTTGATAGTCCATCTAGCCTTGCCTTGAGCTCAAAGTTTTCCTTTTCTAGTTGTGAAACACTAGAAGAGGAGTTAGTAACTAAAGCATGCTCAATTGATAATTTTTCATACCTTTCACTTAGAGCCTTTAGTTCTTTCATCTTGGAGATGAGAAACAATTCTTGCTTTTGAAGTGATTGCTCTTGCTTCTCAATCTCTTCTTCAAGCTCATCATTCTTTTCAACTATCTTCATGATGATGAACTTGTCTTTGTGGTTGAGATGATCAAGGTTATAGTTGTCTTCAACTTCAACATCACTCTCATCTTGATTATCTACTTGTGCTTTCTCCTTTTCTTGATCTTTCTTGTTACTCATCTTCTTGCTTTTCTTGGCCATGAGACACAAGTGATGAGTATCATGAGATACTAAGGTTGACTCATCACTTGGTCGCCACTGGGCTTGAGCCTCGTCATCACAGACTGCCTGCTGTCCTGCTGCCACGGCCATACCGAACACGTCTAGTATGTGCAGGCAGACAACATATCATGCGCTGCTTGCACTTCTTGCTCCGGCTCAGCGCTCTTGAGGTCTTGTGAGGCTTCTTCGCTGTATGAAGACACAATGGACATACTTTCCATTGACTCGATCTCAAGTGCATCATCACATTTGGATTTTCTATATAAATCAAAAAGTCTAGTCCAAATGAGATGAGCACTCTCTGGAGGCAGTTGTCAATTCAAGATTGCCTTATCTTGAACCTCTACACTCAATGTATTCAACATGACATTAATAGCTTGAGCATTGAGTTGCACGCATATCTCTTCCTCTTTTGATAAATTTTTGTAGTTGCTCCAATCAACTATAGGAAGAGGTATGCTTGCATCCACGATATGCTCAACAAGAGGACTAATATCCCTAAAAGCATTGAGTACATGAATTGACCAAGGTAGAAAGTTTGAACCATCATTTTGGACAAGCACTGGCACCAACTCGATAGGCGTTGACATCCTTTCCTCATAGCGGTGAAGTTTTAGGTGAGAACCTTGCTCTAATACCAATTAAAAGGACCTAGGATGCCACCTAGAGGGGGGATGAATAGGCGTTTCTAAAAATTAACACCTTTAAATGCGGAAACGATTAGTAAAGGGAGTTTCCAAAATAAAAACTCCAAATAAGAGTAATACCACTCCTCACAAGTTAGCCACAGAGTATGTAAAAGATACTAAATAAATCTAGGAGCCACAATCCTGCAACACAACGATTAGTGCATGGATCAAATAATTTTAGCACTGAGCTCTAATACCGGACATGTCCAGTAGGTATACCGAACATGTCTGGTGTACACGTGTTCTACAGAACAGCCTGGCACAGTGATCAATACTGGACGTGTCCAATAGCTATACCGGGCGTGTTCGGTATACATGGTTGCAGTGGAATAGCCCTAAACTTGCTCCTTTTGATTTCTAACTTCAAACCAAATTGCAGGTACCTACTAGAGATGACAAGATTTACAGATAACCTTCACAAGAGCTAGAGCAACAAAATATTAAATGAAATGCAAATTGAGACACAATATTTGTTTTACCAAAGTTCGGACTCGTTTGAGTCCTACTCTCCATTGAGGGGGCTATGGGTGACCTAGCGAAGGTCATCCCTAGAGGGTACCACGAAGGTCACTGTAGCTGGAGTCTTTTCCAACTCATTTTCCTCCTTCCACTAGTTGATTCCGAGGCGGTGAAATCGACCGTTACAAATTTTCCGAGGCACACCACAATCTCTCGGGTGCTCTCCATCGACGCCTAGCCGTTTAGGACTGAAGAGTCCAAGAGTAACAAGTGCAAATCATGAAATAGACAATATGCACAAGTGCTCAAGTGGTTGCTTTCTCTCTTTTTCAAATTCTCTCTTAACCCACAAATGGATTTTGTGATTTGGATCACACACTCACTAAGAGAGGGTTTGGAAGAGTTGGCAAAGCTCAAAAACGTGCTAGAGGATCAGCGGAATCAGCAGCCTCCAAAGGTGGAGGCTTGGGGGTATTTATAGCCCCCTTGGAAAAACTAGCCATTGCTATAGCATACTGAACACGTCCGATATGACTTACACTACGCCAACGGTAACTGAGTTACAGTAACGTTGTGAGGTGTCGGAACTCCCGACTGCCAAAACTCTCGACTCATGTCGGAACTCCCAACCCTCAGCATATTTGAAAACTATGGTAACTGAGTTAAAGTATGTGAGGTGTTAGAACTCCCGACGCATGCCGGAACTCCTGACCATCAGAACTCCTGACTCACGTCAGAACTTTCGTCTTCAATGCATTTGAAAACTAGCCGTTGGTCTCTGGCCGTCCATACCGGACACGTCTGGTATGACCAGGATAGTAAACTCTCCAAGTCAGTTAAGCGTGAGACATCAAAACTCCCGACCATTGCCGGAACTCTCGACCATCGGAACTCCCGATCGTCGGAACTCCTGATTCACGTCGGAACTCCTGATGAACCAACCCGAGAACAACTTTTCCATTGCTGGGCAAATACCAGACACGTCCGGTATCAATACCGGACACGTTTGGTATTGCCAGACCAGCAAAAAATAGGTTAGCTCTTTTGTCTCTCAAACACTCAAAACTCACATGGGTTGGCATGAGCACTTATGAATAATTATCTGTCAACATGATGCATCCTTCTTAATAGTACGACATACCTATTAAACTCAAGATTAAATAAAAAATGAATTTATACCGCTTAAGTTGATCTCTTTCAAATTGATGCCATCTCTTTGAATCTTCATCAAGTAAGGTTGCCAAAATATTGATATTGATCTTTACACTTGAGCATAGCCATCTTGAGCACGTGACTTGATTTCATTCATCAAATATGAATAATTCCAAATGTTTTAAGTCACTTTCATCAAACACTCTAATAGTGATTTGATCCTCCACATTAACATGACCATCATAGCTTGATTAGTACCTCAACTAAATGCAAGTACTTCCTCCTTCACCCTAGCTAGGTTCTTCGGCCGCCAAGCCATCGCTTGTCCTTCACCCTTGCTTAGTACCTCGAAGCCTTTCCTTGCTATCTTCACCATCTCAAGCCATCAAATCACATCTTGTGTTGAATCATCTATTCATTTGTATTGTTATCTTTTTTATTTCAATTTATCAAGCATCAAATATGAAGCCATTCCATATGCAATCCCTCATGTCTTATTAATTAATTCTTACGAGCTTGCTTTCATATAGTACATAGAAATCCCACAATAAAGAAGCCTATGCATGAATTCCATTTGCATTGTTGTCTTGTGTTTGAACTAGATTATTTATACAACAACACATCATTTTGGCTTTCATTAAGTACCTATGAGATAATCTATTACATGTCCACACTTAGCAAATGGGTTAGACCTTTAATCACATTGTCGTTCAATCATCCAAAACCCACTAAAGGGTTAGATGCACTTTCAGCGACGACGTCGTGCCCTGAGGCGTGATGACCGCGCCTACTCGGGGAAACTGGCCGAGGCCGTGCTGTGCACGGTTAAAGCTCCCACCATGACTAAACCACTGCTACAAAACCTAAACGGTCTTAGCTACACTCAAGATGGTATATGAGACTATCAAATTGAGCTATAACACTACACCACCCCTTAACCCAATCTCTCAAAATAATTTGCTAAACATAGCAATGTCTAGCTATTGACAAACTTGGAAATTTTTCTAAGTTTTTTAGCTGAACTTGATTTCAATTTACAATTTCTAGGCTAGTAGGAATATTAGTTAGTAATATCATTTTTCAACAGCAAGTATTTCACTGTCATCTATAAAGTTCATATTTCAAACTTTATTTAAGTGTCACATGTGTGTTCTATAGTGTTTTTGTTCAATAAAAATTGATTTACAACCCTACTTGTTAACTGTATGAGTTATGGAGTAACTTTTTGTTTAACACTTTTATTAATCGTTTTAATTGCAATGCTTCATCTATGCACTCCATCACATGCACTACCACATAAATATGATGCTCATAACGTGTCTTAGTAAATGATTTAGGGTGTAACACCAAGGGTGTTACACTGATCTAAGGCCGGTGCTAGTGGTGCTGATGACGGTGGTGCTCTGGCGCCGCCGCTGGTGCTAGTGCTAGTGTCGCTTGCGTGCCACCGTTTGCCACCAGCTCCCGCCCCGACACCTGGAATCGACTGGCTCCAGCCTCCCCTATGTTACAAATGCATGTCTGAAGTGTTTTAGATGTTTAAGATGTTTCATATGGATGTTGCACTGTTAATTTCAGAAGTTGCACATGTTGTAATGGTTATACACATACGTTGCACGGGTTTGTTCAAAATGTTTCATATGTTTGAGACGCATGTTGCAAGTGTTTTACTTGGATATCGCATATGTTGCAACGGCTATTTTGCAATTTTATGTTTCATATGTTTTAGATGTATGCTACATTTGTTTCATCTGAGTGTTGCAAAAGTCGAACTGAATGTAGAGTTGTTGACCGATGAAGAGAGAGCTAGCACGGGAGCTATGGCGGCATCGATGTGGGGAGGAGGTGTAGGCCGCACAATGCTAGTGTGGAAGAAGCGGAGGAGTCATCTGAGCGGCATGGATGAGGTAGGGTGAAGCAATGTGGAAGAGACGGGAGAGGCGTCGGTGTAGAAGTGTCGAGGACCTAATACCAGGGTACCCAATGAGGTGGAGCTAATAACCATCGAACGTTAACGCTTTTAGTCAGACAAGAACACTACTACACTTCTTGCCCGAATGATGGAAGATTGGTTCCACCTCGCCCGACCCCCGAGGGCTAGACTCCGCCTCGCCCGACGACTAAGGGCTGGCTCTGCCTCGCTCGACGTCTGAGGGCTGGCTCTTCCTCGCTCGAGGGCTAAGGGCTGGCTCCACCTTGCCCGATGACTGAGGGATGGCTCTGCCTTGCTCGATGACTAAGGGCTGGCTCTGCCTCGCCTGATGTCTGAGGGCTAGCTTCGCTTCGCCCAACGACTGTGCCCTGCTCCTTCATGATGACGAGCATGAGGTAAGACAGGACATTCAAGTCAACCATAGTACCGAGGACCATACCCTGCACGCCTACAGAAAAGTACTGTCAGGATACGATGGGATGAGCACATTAAGCCCTTCCAGGCATGGCAGAGCTCGAACAGTGTTGTAGGCACCGACTTTGGTCTTACAGTGTTCTGGGCGCCGCCATAAGCCCTAGGGCACGGATCCTAACATGAGCATACGACAACCACTACAATCCAAGAGGGAACTCACATCATCAATAGTAACAGGCGTATAGTCACTTCCCTATCTACTCCTCACAGAGTCATGGCTCGACACCCTAACACACCACACCATCCACTGGGGGAGGATGGGACATGACCACTTGCTGAAACAAAGCCAAAGCCTAGCCCTATCAGGATCAGTGAAACATGCTATCCCTAGCGTGGTCTGCCATGTCAGTAGGGCAGGCTCAAGGGAAAAGGTCCTTCTCTACCTTTGTTTTTTTGCTCTTTCTTCCATCTATAACCCCTGCTCCCCCTTGGTCTATAAAAGGGAGGGTAGGACACCCCACTAAGTTGATAGATCGATTCCACACACAAGACACAACCAATCAGCAACTGAGCTCTTGGCATCCTTTTGACCTTTCTATCAGAGACTTAGGACCTATCCCTCTCTCAACCATTTGTACCCCCTACTATGAACCTTTTTCGGTATTAATAACATGAGCAGCAGGAAACTGGACGTAGGGACATTCTGCTCGAACTAGTATAAACCTTATGTCCTTTAGTACACCATCCGAGACTAACACGCAACAAATATAAATTTACTAGTTGGTGTTTGTTCGAAACACCGACAGCTGGCGTGCCAGGTAGGGGCCTTTGCGCGTTCCAAATCAGGCCTCGAATGGCTAGCCATGCAATCAGCTGGGTCCCAGGTGTACATGTGTGTTTTAGTGACCTGGACTTCATCATCATGGTGGGAGGAGAGTTGGCGTTGGCCCACGCCGCCATCCAATCTCTCTCCTCCATCGGCTTCAACTATGGGAGGCTTGAGCGCCAGCCCGGCATCTCCCTTAGACCCCAACCATCTAGGGAGGACCCACGCTACCTCACCCTCTCTCTGGAACACTCTGCATAGAGCGCCTCGACAACGCTTCCATTCAGTCTCCACAACACCATGGCAATCATTAGCCACCTTGTGGTGTAGCGCACGATCCCGTCCCCCGTGAACAACGAGTTCATGGGGATGATCAAAAGTGTCATGGAATCCTTCCATGGCCTCCTCATGGAGGGGTCAGGGTCAGACTCAGGCTCTAACTCTAGCAGAGGGAGCCATCACCCCTCTCGGGAATGTTTCATGGTGGGTACCCCCGAGGGACACGTCGAAAGCATCTCCGCGGAGGAGGCTACCCCGGCAGGCAACCTTGGCGGCAAAACTGAAGGGGAGACATCGGCCCCACCTCACATGGGGGTGGAGCAGCTGAGAGCCCGAAAGCAAGAGATCGATGAAGCTGGACTCCAGCTTGTGCGGGAATACACAGAGGTCGATCGGGAGATCGAACGCCGTGGAGACGGCGGGCGCGCACGCGCCGTGGCCCGTGACGTAAACTAAAGGATCATCACCGACAATAAAACCCATCCTCACTTCGCTCGGGCAAGCCAGAACATTACCACCACAACAGCCTTGCTCCATGGCCTTCTAGAGGCCACAATGCCCGAGGATTGTTGGGCCCACAGCGAAATTTGCACGCTGCTCGAGTGTGCAGCAGCGCAGCAGGCGGAAAGCTCATTGTCTTGGTGACATGAGCTCGACCCCAGCCAGCGTATGCCCTCGGTACATCCTACCAGGGATGCATTAGTCCACCAGGCACCACAAGGCGGTAGGCAACATGCTGTGATCCTGATACATCAACGTCTCGGCCGTAACCACGACGCACGAAGCACCCTTGACGCCCGCAGACGCACCTACAGTGACCCGAGAGAAGGAGCCCACCATGGCTATCATCCTCATCGTTGCAGATGCTATGATAGTGATGAGGACTAGAGCCCAAGCCCCAGCTTGCTAGGCCCTTAGGCCATCGGCCAGCACATCCTCAACGCTGCTTTCCCACCAAGGTACCAACCACCTACCAATATCCCTAAGTACTCTAGGGAGACAAACCCCGAACTTTGGCTCGAAGACTACTGGCTTGCCTGTCAAGCCAGTGGTGCAGATAATGATGACTTCATTATCCGCAACCTTTCACTATTCTTGGCTGATTCGACACGAGCGTGGTTGGAACACCTACCGTCCAACGTAATCTAGAGTTGGGTGGATCTGAAGGAGATCTTTGTGGGAAACTTCTAGGGCACATACAAGTGCCCTGAGAACCCATGGGACCTCAAGATCTGCCATCAGAAGGCCAGTGAGACCCTCCGTGGATACATCCGGTGCTTCTCCCGATAGTGCAATGAGCTCCATAACGTCGCCGATGTCGATGTGATAGGAGCCTTCCTGTCTGAGACGGCCTGTGAGTCCTTGGTTCATAAGCTGAGACGCAAGGGCCCATGAACCACTAAGGAACTCCTAGACATCACCACTAGCCATGCCTCAGGAGAAGAGGCGGTTAGAGCGATCTTCGATCGCCTCGAAGGCAAGGCAAGGTTGGACGAGGGTGCCGGTGAAGGCACCTCCAATCGTTCTGCCAAAAGAAAGAATAAGAAGCAATGGTGTGAGGACTCACTCGTGGCCACTGCTGACCACAAGGGTGGTCGGAAGCCTGCGGAGGGC
This sequence comes from Miscanthus floridulus, assembly GCF_019320115.1. Lineage (NCBI taxonomy): Eukaryota > Viridiplantae > Streptophyta > Magnoliopsida > Poales > Poaceae > Miscanthus > Miscanthus floridulus. Next base: position 82,587,288 of record NC_089592.1, on the reverse strand, counting down.
ACTCCGAACCACTTCGAAAAATTACTCAAGGGGCCATGCCCGAACCACGCCTTTCCTATTAAGCACCTACTCAAGGACTGTAGCCTCATACGGTGGTTCTTGTCTGAAGGCTCCAACAAAGGGGAGCAGGGGAGGGACCCTGCCCCCACTATGGACGATACCAAGGAGAAGGACGATGGCTTTCCAATGCCGGATGGCTACCTTATGATCTTTAGAGGATCAGTGGCCTACGACTCCAAACGCTGTCAGAAGATTGCACGCCACGAAGTCTACACGGCCCAATCGGCCACACCTCCCATCCTCCGGCGGTCGAAGTCTGCCATAACCTTTGATTGGACTGACCATCCGGATACCATCCCGCACCTAGGAAGATATCCGCTTGTGGTCGACCTAATCATTGGCCCAAAGCGACTCACCAAGGTACTGATGGACGGAGGCAGCGACCTCAACATCATGTAAGCCAAGACGCTCGATGAGATGGGCGTCGACTGGATGCGCCTCCGCCCAACCTGAGCACCTTTCCATGGCATCATGCCCGGAAAGCAGGCCATGCCACTTGGGCAGATTGATCTACCAGTTACCTTCGGGGATCAGTTCAATTATAGGACTGAGACCCTCACCTTCGAGGTGGTTGGGTTCCCCAGAACCTTCCACGCCATCCTAGGACGTCCATGCTATGCAAAGTTCATGGCCGTCCCCAACTACACATACCTCACGCTTAAGTTGCCAGGCCCCCATGGGGTCATCACCATCGGCACCTCCTTCCAGCGCACCTATGAGTGCGAGGTCGAGTGCTACGACCACGCCACAGCAATCATCGCCTCTAGGGAGCTTGCCGACCTCAAGGAGGAGGTAGCAGAAGAGGCGCTCGACGCCAAGAAATTGACCGAGTCATTCAAGTCGGCCGAGGGCTCTAAAAAAGTCCTCGTAGATCCTAGCAGCTCCGAGGGTAAAATGGTATGCATTGGTACCACGCTTTCCTCTGAATAGGAAAGCGCGCTCGTCAACTTCATGACAACAAAGACATCTTTGCGTGGAAACCCTCGGATATGCTAGGCATTCCGAGGGAGGTCGCTGAGCATACCTTGAAGATCCACCTAGGCTCTAGGCCGGTGAAGCAATGCCTGCATCACTTTGATGAGGAGAAACACAGGGACATCGGTGAGGAGTTAGCCAAACTTTCGGCAGCTAGATTCATCAAGGAAGTACACCACCTAGAGTGGTTAGCTAATGACGTTCTTGTACAAAAGAAGAGCGGGAAATGGAGGATGTGTGTGGACTATACAAGACTCAACAAAGCATGCCCAAAGGATCCATTTCCTTTGCCACGCATAGACCAAATAGTCTTCTCTACCTCAGGGTGCGAAACCCTCTACTTCCTTGATGCGTACTTTGGCTACCATCAAATCATGATGAAAGAGTCTGACTAGCTCGCGACATCTTTGGATCGTTCTGCTATGTCTCGATGCCATTTGGTCTGAAGAATGCTGGGGCTACGTACCAGCGTTATATGCTCAAATGCTTTGGGGACCTCATCGGGTGGACCGTTGAGGCCTACGTTGACGATATCGTGGTTAAATCCAAACGGGCTGACCACCTTGTTGCCGATCTTGAGCAAACCTTAGCCAAACTCCGAGCGAATGGCATCAAACTCAATCCTGAGAAATGTGTTTTTAGGGTCCCAAGGGCCTTGCTGCTCAGCTTTATCATCTCTGAGCGTGGCATCGAAGCCAACCCAGATAAGATCTCAGCCATCACAATGATGGGCCCGATTCAGAACATAAAGGGGGTTCAACAAATCATAGGGTGCCTTGCCACCCTCAGCCGATTCATCTCGCACCTCGGTGAACGAGGTCTCCCCCTTTATCGACTCTTGAAGAAAGCCGACCACTTTGAGTGGACATCCGAGGCCTAGAAGGCACTTGACATGATCAAACTGCTTCTGATAAGGCCCCTAATCTCGGTTCCTCTGACCGATGGAGAATCCCTCCTGCTATACATAGCAGCCACCACGCAAGTGGTCAGCGCCGCCCCAGTAGTGGAGCAGGAGGAAGAAGGGCATGCCCTCAAGGTCCGATGCCCTGTGTACTTCATCAACAAGGAACTATCCAACTCTAAGACCCGCTACTCCCAAATCCTAAAGCTCCTATATGCTATCCTCATCACCAAGAGGAAGCTACGCCACTACTTCAAGTCACACCCCGTGACGGTCATGACGTCATTCCCCCTCGGCGAGGTCATCTAGAGCCAGGACAACACAGGAAGAACCGCAAAGTGGGCACCCGAGTTGATGGATCAAGGCATCATGTATGCCTCTTGAACGGCGATCAAGTCCTAGGTATTGGTTGACTTCATCGCGGAATGGACCGAGGTCCAAACACCACCAGCGGTCATTGATCAAGAGTACTGGACGATGTACTTCGACGGATCCCTGATGAAGAAGGGCGCCGGCGCGGGGTTGGTCTTCATATCACCCCTCGGGGTTCGCATGAGGTACATGGTTCATCTCCATTTCCCCTCATCCAATAATGTGGCTGAGTATGAAGCACTCATCAATGGCCTACACATCGCCATCGAGTTGGGCATCCGATGCCTCGACATACGGGGTGACTCCTAGCTGGTCGTCAACCAAGTCATGAAGGAGTCGAGCTATCACAACGCCAAGATGGCTCCGTACTGCCAAGAAGTCCACTGGCTAGAGGACAAGTTCGACGACCTCGAACTCAAGCACATCCCAAGGCGCCTCAACGAGGCGGCCGACGCGCTTGGAAAAGCAGCGTCCGGTCTAGAGCCGGTGCCAATGGGTGTCTTCACCAGTGACCAACATAAACCCTCGGTGCGCTACGAAGGCTCAGGATGGGCCGACGATGGCCCGTCTGATCCCGCCCCAGGAGCTAACCAACTGACGGCTCAGTTTGGCCCCGAGGTCATAGAGCTTGAAGAGGATCCAACGATAGAGCCCGACCCTCTGGTCGACTGGAGAACGATCTACCTCAACTACCTCCTCCATGACACGCTGCCAACAGATAAGATGGAAGCTCAATAGCTCGCACGTCGTGCCAAATCCTTCGTTCTTGTAGAAGGCAAACTCTACAAATAAAGCCACATAGGGATCCTGCAGCTCTGCATCCCCATCGAACAGGGGAAGCTTTTGCTGAGCGATATCCACTGTGGGGTCTGCAGTCACCACGCCGTGCCTAGAACCTTGGTTGGGAACACGTTCCGATAGGGCTTCTACTATCCCACTGCAGTAGCCAACGCCAAGCAGATCGTACGTATCTGTGAAGGGTGCCAGTACTACGCTCAGCAAACTCACCTCCCGGTCCAAGCACTCTAGATGATTCCTATCATGTGGCCCTTCATGGTCTGGGGGCTCAATCTGGTTGGGCCTCTCAAGAAGGCGCCCGGGGCCTACACCCACTTACTTGTCACCATAGATAAGTTCACAAAATGGATCGAAGCTTGGCCGATCTCTGTGATCAAGTTCGAGCAAGCTGTGCTATTCTTCCTCGACATCATCCATTGGAGTACCAAACTCCATCATCATGGACAATGGCACATAGTTCATCGGCAAGAAATTCCTTCGATTCTACGATGAACAACACATCCAAGTCGATTGGGCCGCCGTCGCGCACCTCCAAACGAACGGGCAGGTCAAGCACGCAAATAGCATGCTTCTACAGGGCCTCAAGCCTAGGATCTTCAACTAGTTGAACAAGTTTGGCGCATGTTGGGTCACCGAGCTCCCTGCGGTGCTCTAGAGCCTAAGGACAACTCCCAGCCGAGCCACCGGCTACATGCCTTTCTTCATGGTCTATAGTTTCGAGGCCGTCCTCCCAACCGACCTCAACTATGGGGTGCCAAGGATCAGAACATACGATGAACAGGGAGCCGAGGCATCCCATGAAGATGCCATGGACCAGCTAGACGAAGCTCGCAATGTTGCCCTCCTCCGCTCAGCTAAGTACCAGCAGGTGCTGCGTCGGTACCACAGCCGATGAGTGCGGGACTGAGCCTTCAACATCAGGGACTTGGTTCTCTGCCTCGTGCAGAGCAACAAGGACAGTCACAAGCTCTCGCCGCCCTAGGAGGGGCCATACATCATCACAGAAGTACTCCGACCAGGCGCCTACAAGTTGAAAACCATCGACGGTGAGGTCTTCACCAACGCCTAGAACATTGAGCAGCTACGTCGTTTTTACCCTTAAATAAATGCATACTTTCTTTTATTAGTCTTTGTCATAAAAAATCCTTGATCTTTTCATGACATCTGGCCCCTGCAAAGTGCGAGGGGTCAGACCTCACTCGGGGGCTGGTATGAGCATGTTTACCTTGCAAAAACATCCTCTGTGTTATCTTGCAAGCATTCTCTGTGTTTTTCCTCTCTTCTCACGGTAAGTCCTAAGGGCTAGGATTTTGGGGACAAAATCTAAGTATAACTGGTAGGACTACGGGAAACCCATGCCCCAGCGGCTACGGTCTCTTTGCTCACCAGCGTGATCAGAATTGACTCACCCACACTCTGAGTCTTTTGCGACCGTAACTATGGGAAGGGTCAGAAGGCATTAAACCTCTTTTGCCAAAAAGAGGGAGAAGAGCTGAAAAGCTGTTTGCCATAACGAAATTTGAGAACATGTTCATTTTTGCACAAATTCATCACTTACAAAGTGATTTCATCATGAAAAGGGACAGATATATTCATGAATACATAAAACAGTTCACACGGGGCTCCCCCACAAATAAAATGATTAGATCTGCTGACCATTTCTACTCTAAGTATTACTACGGTCGCCTCACCACTCTCCATCGGCAACGTCCTACCGCTCTGAGGGATCCCTAAGGGTGCCATTGTCTGCAACGTCGAGCACCACATTGGTGATCGTGGCACCTTCACCGAGGCGTCTAGGGACTACTCCATCATGATCATCTGCAACCCTAACAACGGCGCCTAGACGGGGGCGCTTCCCGTCAAAGAAAGGCCACCATGGCTGATGGATGTCTCTGACATCTCATCAAGCTTCATGAACTGGCCGATCTGAGCGGCCGCAAGGGTGAAGCCCCCATCAACGTAGTCCTAAGTGGCATCCCCACCAACAAGACTCGCCTAGAGAAGATTCGCCATAAGAGCTTCCTGTATGGCTCCATCCCAACAAAGGCCTCGCGGACGACGACAAAACCAACGACGCTCAACACCCTCTAGTGTGCCTCCTCCTTTGGTGGAAGTGACCCCTTCTCGGTGAAGGCAGTCGACACCATCTCATCTACGGTGGATGACCTCTAGCTCGACATCGTGCTCCGGATTCACGAGCGGATCTGTGAGTTTTTCTCTCCCCAGCATTACCCTCTCTCACTTAGGAACCGCTCCGATGCACGAACGCATTCAGTGAAAAGGAAGAAGGAGAGGAGGTAGCACCTCAAGAATAGGCGAAGGAATGGGGATGAGAACCCCCTCCTCCCCTATTTAAGGAGATGCAGCAGCGGAAGAAAGGCGAAAGGTTGGGATGAAAAACCCTCTCCCTTCCCCTATTCAATGCAGATGGGAAATCAATGGTGACGGGGTCCAAGGGGATGCGCCTGGATCGACGGGACGCGCTCTGATCGATGAGACATTGCCTGGTCAAATAGGACGTTGCCTAGGCATGGCCCACCACTACCGTACGCTGGGCGTGAGAATCAGGGCGCACCCGCATGCAGGCGACTCTCTGCTCCCCCAGGCAGGACCATGGAACGACCCAACGATGGAACCTCTATCAAGGGGAGCCCAACGGGCCTCCTGGGTCAATCGAATAGCACAGGTGGCCACCGAACGAACGGCCACCGAAAGATAAGCACCTTTGTTTATTTACTTTGCGCATCAATTTCACTACCGAACCTCCGACCCCAGCAATGGCAGGGGCACAGACATGGCTCAGGGGCTACCGAGAGTGTCTACTTATTTAGACATCCTCTTCACCTGACCCCTCCTTATATTTAAAACCAGAGACACGATGTACGGGTGTAAAACTTTGAGTAAAACTAGATGAACTGCTAGACCCTACGCCCTAGCGGCTACGGTGTTTTTGTTCACCAATATAATCGAATTCACTGTTCCCCGCACCCCAGGCTTTGGCATCCGCCTTCTCGAGAAGGGTTTGGAAGGGTCCTCCTGTAGAATCTCCTTCAGGGAGAAGCTGTCAGGTTGCCTAAATCGATCAAACGGCTCGGATCGCCGCCGAGAGACAAAAACAAAAAATTGCGATGCTCGTGCAGGTCATGTCGGCTCCGTCGTAAACATCGGACCCGAACCCCGCGTAGACATGTCTGGTAAGAGTTTCTTGTCGCTCATGCCACCAAGGGAACATTATCGACCCCCGCTTTCGTTTCAATTAAATCATACATTAATCCCATACATCCAAACGTTGCATATGCAATCACTGCATCTCAACACTTCATGTCGCGTCACGAAGCGGCACCCGCCTCATCCGATATGAGTGGCAACTGACCAAGGTTTGAAGGCCGGCCCACGAAGAGCTCGAGGCCGCCTGGCTTTAAATAGAGCCAGGGGAGAAAAACCGAGATGAGCCCTAGCGGCCTTGCCCGACCCTGCTCAGAAGTGGACAGGGACATCTCAACCTTTCTCATTCGATTCTAACCTCTAGCCAAACCCACTGAATCTCCATCGAGGAGAGGCCAATGGGCCACCTGAGCCTATCGAACAGCTCGGGCATCTGCCGGGAGGCAGGTTAAGAAGTAGTGGAATACCACATGAGGGCTCTACCGACCCCATCAGCGAATGATAGACCCGGATTCCACAAGAACATGCCCATTAGAGAGCTCATTGAGCGTGACACTCGAGACATCGAGTCAAGTGTCGTTAGCTCAGCCCCTCTAGTTGCGAAAGCCGAGGACGGGGTGACGTGTGAACATGGCTGACCCCTATTAGATCCCAAGGGGCTCAGAGGCTTGAGCCGCTCGATCCGAGATCAAGAGTCCGAGGTTTGAAGGCTGGCCCATGAAGGGTCCAAGGCCACCTCGCATCAAACAAGCGCCAGGGGAGAAAACATAGATGAGCCTCAGTGGCCTTTGCCCAACCCGCATAGAGGCGGATAGGGTCATCTCAACCTTCTAGTTCAATCCAGCCTTTAGCCAAGCGGCTGAGCCCATAGAATCCCCATTAAGAGGGAATCTATTGGAAGGCAAGTCAAGGAGCAATAGAATACCACCCGAGGGCTTTGCCGACCCTATCACAAAGCAACGAGATTGGATTCCATTCGAACATCTTTGTTAGCGAGCTCATCAAGCACGTCACTCGAGCCGTCGAGGCAAGTGATATCGCCTCAACCCCTCCAGTTGTGGAAACCGTGGATGGGGCGATAGTCACAAAATGAGCCGACCCTTGACCGAATCCCTGCCACGCGTGGGGTCTCGGGGAAGGCCGGGCCAGCAATGAGACCAAACGCATGGTCATAGAACGATCATTAAAATCCTAAGTAAGGGGTACCTGCGAATGCAAGAGTAAGTTTGCTACCCTCGCTTTGGTCTCTAGTAACATCTAGCCCCAGCGACCGCAAGGGGTCGGATCTCACTCGGGGGCTGATAAAGGTATAAATACCTCCTTTTTTTGAAATAGTCATTGTATCAGACCTCTTCCTCGCGTTAAGGTTGACGGCAAGGTTTGTGGGAACAGATAAACAAGCATGCTTGGTAAGACTACAAAAAACCCACGCCCCAATGGCTATGGTAACTTTGCTCACCAGCACAATCAAAATTTCCCCCTTATACACCTCAGGCCCTACAATCTTAACGAACGGAAGGATCGGATCGCATAAACCTTTTTTCTCGAATGCAAAAGGGAAGAAAGTAAGATCAAACGAACAAAACAAAATTATGAATATGTTTTCAGACACAAAAGTACCAACACTTGTCCACATATTACAGATAAATGTTTATCAAACTCATTCGACTAACTACTTCCTCAGGGGGAGAACTATGTCTTTCATCTTGTCCACCAGGTTCCGCACAATAGGAGTCATCGCCTTCTCAATCTCATCTAGCTCGGAGTTTTCATAGCCAGGCGCGAAGCTGAGGCTCATTGCCTCCAAGTTAATTTCCTGATTATAATGAGAGCGGGCAACAACAAAGGCTTGGGTGATCCTGGTGCGAAAGGCGTTCTCCTCAAGCTGGCACACCCGCGCCGTGATATCCACGGCATGGGCAACAAAGTGAGCCAGTTTCCTCCAGCCACGCCACCCCTAGGTCATCGAAAATCACCCCGACAGCAGCGCGCAGGAGATCGTGCTCATCGCTCTCGGCCTAAAGAATCCCCCGCACCTCGGCAAGCTCCATGCCTAGCCCAACAGAGATGCTCTCGGCCTCCAACCTTTGGGCCACCGTGGCTCCAAGATCCCCTCAGAGGGAGCTGGCCCCCTGATGCGCCTCATCGTGCTCTCGGACGGCCTAGTCACGCTCCTTGCAGGCCATGCCACGCTCTGAGTGGAGTCTTTCTGCAGTTTGGCATAGCTCGTCTCGCTCCCAGCGTAGCCGAGCAATCACCTCAGCATCTAGATTCGCCGTCTGCTATAGGGCCATGGACCTTTCCTTGGCTTCTAGCTTGAGATCCCGCTCTGTCTCTAGCTTAGCCAGGAGGTCGATGGCCCGCTGGTAGGCCTTGGCATCCTTCTGAAGCAGCTTGACCCACTCCTTTCGGACCCTGGCGGCTGCCTCCTCATCCTGCTGTACCCTTGCCGATAGATCCTGGAACATCCTATGGACCTCCTCTGCGTCCCGACACGCCTCGGCTTCCCGCTGCTAGGTGGCAGCAAGCTAGGTGCTCACATCTCTGCGTAGCCGGGCCTCCTCGGTGAGGTAGTCCCATTCCACCTTCTGCTTGTGGAGGAACCGGGACTTCTCCTGGCTACGAGCAATGAGGGATTGAAAAGAAGACCAGTGTCAAAAATATAAAAATACATGAAGAAAGAAGAAAGCGAGAGGGAAGATCAAGTGGATACCTGGCCAGTGGGAACAATGATGTCACGTAGGATGCCCTAGCCTGGTTCAGGACATCCATCATAGCCGAGATCCCTTCGCTGAGACTCTCCCGCTCTATGCTCTCGGTAGCATCATCGAGCGAGAAGAGAGTCGACGTTGGGTCTTGAGGATCCATCCACTAGAGCGACGACTCACCCTGCGCAGGCGAGCGGCTGCCCCCTGACATCAAGGCCAAGGGCAACCCCCCGCTGGTCCTCTCTACCACCGCCACGATGCTCGGGGACCCTTCGGCCGTATCCCCCTCTGTCTGGCCCACCTCGGGCGCCGTCGTCTAGGCCACCGGTAGCACAGATTGCGCCGCTCCCTCGAACACCACCACCGCTGCATCCGATGGCGCCTGGCTTGTCATGGTCATGGCCACCTCCGCTTGCGATGCTAGGGCCTCGGCTTGCGGTGCCGCGCCCACCACGGAGGGTGCCACAAGCACGAGCGGCGGCTCCGTCCGCTCCGACGTAGGTGGGGGAATCACCTCTGCTGCCATGTGCTCGGTGACCCCCGAGGATGCTTCTTCAGCCTGACGCCTGCTTGACCCGCCGAGGGCACAGGCGCCACCGTAGGCGGCGCTTGATCGACCAACAAGGCCGCAACATCGGCTCCGCTCCTGCCCGAAATGAGAGCGATGTTGGGCAATGGCGCCTATCCTGCCTGAAGAGCAACGCTCTTCTTGGGTGCCAGCACCAAAGAGCGGCCCCGTCTCAAGATTTTGCAAGAGTTAAAAGGCATAGGTCACACTGAAAAACAAAAAAATAGGGGAATCGGTGACTTACGCTGGAGCTGTTGGGTGGTAGGAATGTTTTTGGGATGAACACCTAGATTCCTGCTCCAATTCATCTGGGCGGGACCGTTTTGAGCCTATCCCCTGCTCCTAGGCAGAGGGGCTCATCTCCTTTGACTCTGAGGGCACAGCGGTGGAGCCACCCCTCTCAGTCGACCCCCATTAGCTCGTGGGGTGCGGCAGTGGAGCCGCCCCCCTCCACCGGCACCCTGAGCGTGGCAGCAGATCTGCCCGCTCCCACTGATCCTAGGGATGGGCCGATGGTTTGGCCTGTCTTCACCGGCCTCACAGCCTCACTTCCCCCACATGGAACGGGAAGGGTCCCTACGTGGATGAGTGGGTAGCTGTCAGTGAATCCTCACCCTATAGGACATCCCACTCCACATCGGCAACTACCTCATCATCTTCGCTATCTCCTCGCTCCGATGCCTACTGTTTCTATAGTTTCTTCTTCCACTCAGACTCCTTCGTCTTTCTCTGCCACTCGGCTATGGCGTGGTTGGCCACCGCCACGAACTTGTCCTTCAGCAGCGAAGCCAGGAAATCCATAAAGACAAGTTTCTTCGGCTGCCAGGAAATCCGAATGTCAGCACCAAGGGGTCAGGAATTCAAGTAAAAAGGAGGCACGGGGAAAGAGAACTTACGAAGTTGATGAACCCTGGTTCTGGCCGCATTGGAGGATGCCTCGGCACCAGATACACAAAATCGAGGACGACGCCGGCATTGTCCTTTGAAGGCTCCATCGCCTCCTTGATGTGCTGCGCCACTTCAGAGGGGGGGGAGCGCTTCATCGACAAGCACCGTCCCTTGCACCGTCCATTCGAGCGACGCTCCAGGCACCATCTAGTGCAGGGAAAGCACGCGCGCCATCAGCGGCGCCACCCTCCTCATGTGGTAGGCGCCGATGATCCTCGACCCCTTCACGCCCCTCTCCTTTAGAATTTGGAGGGCGGCGAGATGGTCCTTTATCTTCTTCTTATCTTTGTCCGGGACACCCCACTTCCATGACTCTGGGACCTCTTCAATGACGCGTCCAAAGAACGCTGGCAAGGGGGCGGCAACATCGTCCTTGACGTAAAACCAATGCGAATGCCACCCCTTATTGGAGGTCGACAGACGCATCGATAGGTATTCGTTCACCCAGTTGTTACAAAGATAAATGCCGGCACATCCTACCAGCACGCTCAGCTCTTGCTTCCCGGCCCGCTTCTTTAGAAGGTTGACGACAAAGAGATACCGCCACAGGTCGAAGTAGGGATCAATCCCCAAGAACCCCTCACACAGGGTGACGAACACCGCAATGTGCTGGACCCCATTGGGAGTAAGGTGGTGCAACTCCACCTTGTAGTAATCTAGCAGCCCCCGAAGGAACTTGTGGGCAGGGGTGGCGAATCCCCGCTCGTGAAAGCGAGCGAAGGACACCACGTAGCCTTCGGGCGGCGATGGCTCGTCCTCATTACCGAGCAGCTGCCACTCCTCGGCGGCGGTCAGCGGGCAAAGGAGGCCACGGCGAATGAGGCCCTCCAGGTGCTGAGGGGTGATGTTGGATCTGCACCACGACTCCATTAAATGATTGGGATGGGGTGAACACGAGCTTGATGGCGGCTGTGATGTGGGTACGGGAGGCTCAGGCGATTGGCAGTGAAGGTTATAGATGCAAAGGCGAGGAGGCAAAGTATGGAACCCTGGGGGCGAACCCCTTAGTTTTATAGGGGCGACGGATGCGAGAAGAGCAACCGCCCGCCAAGGTCTCCGATCCTGCCATGATACACCACCACGTCACGTCGCAGGATATGCGCCCCCGATCCCTATCCTTTCCCACCAAAATTGCGTCGGACATTCCTCCCTCCCGAGCAAACCAGGACTCTTTTCCCACAGAGGGGATACGAGTCAAAAAGCATTTCTCTGGCCCGCCTAGGCCCAGGAGTTTGAGGGCTGGCCCAATAGTTTCAACGGCCGTCCCAACGAGGGATGGGCTCGCGAGTGGCCAAAACTCAGGCACACGAGCCTCAAGGGAGCCTCGATCCGCAATCGAGTCCCAGCTAGGCAGACCCTAGACGAATCCCCGCGAACGAGATACTAGGGTTTCCTTTAAGCTATCCAGTTGTCAAAACACTAGATCTCATAGTCATGCCCACGAAGGGTCCAAAATACCCCCCGAGAGATTCTATCCGAATCTCCCAAGGGCTCAGGGGCTACACCCTATGGGTGTGCTCGCGCGCACACTCTGGCGAATCGAAATACCCCTCGGGCGATTCTATTTAAATCACCCGGGGGCTTGGGGGCTACACCCTATGGGTGCGCTCGCGCGCACCCTCACCTAGGGGCTTGGGGGCTACTGTTGGAGACCTAATACCAGGGTACCCAATGAGGTGGAGCTAATAACCATCGAACGTTAACGCTTTCGGTTAGATAAGAACGCTACTACACTTCTTGCCTAAACGACGGAAGATAGGTTTTGCCTCGCCCGACCCCGAGGGCTAGACTCCGCCTCGCCCGATGTCTGAGGGCTAGCTCCGCCTTGCCCGATGGCTGAGGGCTGGCTCCGCCTCGCCCGACGGCTGAGGGCTGGCTCTGCCTCACCCGACGTCTGAGGGCTGGCTCCGTCTCGCCCAACGATTGTGCCCTGCTCCTTTATGATGACGAGCATGAGGTAAGACAGGACATTCAAGTCAACCACAGTACCGAGGATCATACCCTACACGCCTGCAGAAAAGTACCATCAAGATACGACGGGACGGGCGCGTTAAGCCCTTCCAGGTATGGTAGAGCCCGAACAGTGTTGTAGGCGCTGACTTTGGTCTTATAGTGTTGTGGGTGTCGCCATCAGCCCTCGGGCGTGGATCCTAACATGAGCATACGACAACCACTACAATCCAAGAGGGAACTCACATCATCAATAGTAACAGGCATATAGTTACTTCCCCGTCTACTCCCCGTAGAGTCATGGCTCGACACCCTGACACACCGCACCATCCGCCAGGGGAGGATGGGACGTGACCACTCATTGAAATGAAGCCAGAGCCTGGCTGTATCAGGATCAGCGAAACATGCTATCCCTGGCGTGGTCTGCCATGTCAGCAGGGCAAGCTCAAGGGAAAAGGAAGACCCAGCACCTTCAAAGGACCTTCTCTACCTTTGGTTTTTTCCTCTTTCTTCCATCTGTAACCCCTGCTCCCCCTTGGTCTATAAAAGGGAGGGCAGGACACCCCACTAAGGGGATGGATCGATTCCACACATAAGACACAGCCAAGCAGCAACCGAGCTCGTGGTATCCTTTCGACCTTTCCATCAGAGACTTGGGACCTGTCCCTCTCTCGACCGTTTGTATCCCCTACTATGAACCTTTTTCGGTACTAATAACATGAGCAGCAGCAAACTAGACGTAGGGACATTCTGCCCGAACCAGTATAAACCTTGTGTCCTTTAGTACACCATCCGAGCCTAACGCGCAACAAATATAAATTTACTAGTTGGTGTTTGTTCGAAACATCGATAGGAAGAGACGGAGCCGAGTCATCCGGGCTGCGTGGTCTGTGGAGCGGAATGGAGCGGCCCAAACACGTGCGCGGGCGGCACGCGAATCCGAAAGACCAAGGCGGAGCATACACGGGCGTCCGGACACGCATAACCATCCAGACGTCGGGCGCTAGTCTTTTCGTTTTTTTCCCTCATACTCCTTATAAAATGTTACGACCATTCTATTTGTTACATCATGGTTGATTCTTGTCATTCTATGTGTTGATAAGGTGTTGATACTTGTTTGCCATTGATTCTTTGTACACCATACAATAGCACAATAGCATAAACTTATTTTTTAGCTCAATAATAGCATAAGCTTATTACTTGCACCTAAAGGTCTTATGTATCTGGCTGAATAGCAAGCGAACGCAAGACCAGTTGGTCTGGCTGTGCTTTTTGCACCTTGCCGCCCAGAGTTCGAACCCTTTCGGGGACAGATTTATTGGCCGAAGGAGGCGTAGTTTATCTGCGCGTTGAAAAAATCCCCTCGTCTATCCCACATCAAAGCATAGGTCTAAGGCCAGCCCAATCTCACGAGGAGCTACGGTGCCGCTGTGTATGGTGGGGCAGAGGTTCGGGGGTTTTCTGGACCTACGTGAGAAGATTTTTTTTAAGCATAATGTCCGAGGCTGTCTTACCCCCTATAGGTCGAGTCTTTTTTTTATCTGGCGGAGTAGGAGTATGTGCCATGATCACAATAGCAATTCCATACTTATGATAAAAAATCACTTCATTGTACAATTTTTTTTCTTAAAAAATAAATAATTTTGACTAAAAATCAAATATTGGTGAATATATTAACTCCAGCTGACCTTATCAAACACTGGTCCATGTTCAGATGGGTCAGAGAAAAAGTTCATGTCAAAATCTCTGGTCCGAGTCGGGCTCGACGCACCGATGGGTCTAAGTCAGGTCAGGCGATTTCTCAAATTTTCATATTTTTTCTACTTTGGATCGAGTTTTTAAAGATTGGATTGAGTTATGGGTCAAAAGTCACGCCTGAATTAGATCCAATATAGGCACTACTAGCGCTCGGACGTCTAGACGGATGCCTGCGGCTGTTGCACGCCTGCGCCAGGCGAGGGCTGCTCACGCCGCTCTCCGCGCTTCCCCCCTCTGCTTCCCGTGCCCGCAACCATGCAGCGCTTCGTCCCTCCGCTTTCTACACGCATGCACGACACCCCAGCAGCTGCAACATGTGGTTGTGACAGGTGAGTTATATTGCAACATATACAACATCCGATCTATTTTTAAAACATCCAGATGAAACACTTGCAATATATATATGAAGACAGATGAAACACTTGAAATATGTATCTGAAACACTTACAAAAACACCTGAAAACACTAGAAAAGCCATTGCAAAACATATGCAACATCCAGATAAAACCACTTGCAACATATGTGTGAAACATATGCAACATCCAAATAAAAACACTTGAGACATACGTCTGAAAAAACAGATGAAATAGACGTTGAGCAACATATGTGTATAGCCACTGCAACATCCCGATCAACATTTGCAACATATCTGAAACAATTAAAACATATATTTACAACATAGGGGGAGAGACCGGGGCCGATCGATTTCGGCGTCAAGGTAGGTACCGGCGGCGAGCGGTGGCACGCGAGCACCACCAGCACCAACCGCGCTCGTGGGTGCCCCTTGGCACGCCCGGGGATGACCTGAGGCACCTTGGCACGTGCGCCCAACGACCATCGGCAGGGGTAGTGGCGGCCGCCCGCGGTGGCGAGGCGTCCCAATGGCGCTAGGTTGGGGAAGAGGCCGGGGAGGCGCTGCACGAATTGAGGGAGGTGATTGCGTGGTCGGCTTAGGTGGAGGAATGAGGCAGCGGTGGCGGCGCTAGGTTGGGCTCCGCTGCTTTCAGCTGATGCAAGAGAGATGAGAGATGGAGAGGGCGAGACAAAGTGGGAATATTTTTTTCTTGAGAGAAACGGACGAGCGGAGTGAGAAGCTGCTCCGAACACATGCCGGCGGTCGGACGTCCATGTCAAAGTATTACCCGATATATTAATGGGTTAGGTCGGCCTTTGTTTCAAGTGGGTCAAATCGGTGATCTATAATCAGGTCTACTCCAATCCAGCTATGATGCCAAACATTTTAACGCTTGCCTAGGCCATTCAACGCATCAGCAGCTACCAAACTCCACCAGCTCGCAACATTACCAGAGAGGGCGCATGTCCTGTTTACTGCTTGGACATGGGCAGATCACCCACCAAACTGTCTCCCACACACAGCAAAATTTATTGTCCTAAAATAAAATTCGTCGTCACTTCTCGAGAAACAACCATTTTTAATTTTGACCAATTATATATAAAATAATATTAATATTTATAATACATAATCAGTATCATCAGTTAGATTGCTGAATATATTTTTATAATAAATTTATTTAGAAATATAAATATTGCACGTATTTTCTATAAATCTAATCAAAATTAGGAAAGTTTAATCTGCACCGTATCACATAACTACTTCTATTATGGGACGGAGGGAATATACCGGTTCATCTAGTCGGTACAAGCATGTACAGTATTTCACATTGAATGGGTTGAATCCCTCGTAAAGTTTCGTTTCATGTTTTTTTCTCTCATACCCCTTATAAAAATGTTAAGATTGTTCTTCTTTTTTTTGTCACGTTTGGTTCTTGTTTTTCGGTAAGAGACGTTTGATCCTTGTTCGACATTGGTTCTTTGTACACCATACCGTAGCACAATGATTGAAACTTGCTTCGCCTAAATGTCGATCGTTTGTATCTGGTGGAGGAGTATGTACCATGACCACAATAGTGAGTTCATACTTTCTAGTACGACACTTTTTTTATAAAACACAAAAGGTGAGCAAGTTATATTTGACTAAAAGATCTCTCAACAGTGGTGCCAAACAATCTAACAGTTCCCTCTGGCTGGATGTACTACACTTGTACAGGTCAACTCTAAAAAAAATAACTGTGGTGCTAGTGCCACTCACCGGAGGGGCCATTACGCTTTTACGGAGTATTAGAGAAAATAGAGGGAAAAAAAAACTGGCCTGCTTCCTGGACAGAGCACCTCTCGGGCTGTATAGGCAGATCCCTAGCATATCTAACACCGCAAAAAATAAATTAAAATAACAGTAAAATGCCAAGATTGACTCAACGTTTTTCAGCCATCTAATAAGTTCAGTATGCTCTTTCCATGTACGCGTGCAGAAATGCAGCAAGGCCATCGATGATGACACCATACTTTCAGATATGACCATCGATTATATAGTGAGCTTATTTCTATATTTACATAGTAACTTTTTATATAATTCACTTGGTTTCACATGAACATGTCATTATTTGATTATAGGTACAAATGTGTCTTAAAGTATAAGTCCATCAAAGTTGAACTTTTAGGTCATCGGTAGCCCGATAATATTCCATTGGGAAGGTCATGACTCTTTCATCCGAAGTGAGTTGGAGGTCCATAAGCACTTGATAGAGAGCCTATTTGATAATCTTTCAAATAGATCTAGTCCTACCTCAATATCACGTCAGCAAGGTCTTCAAATCATCCAGACATTATGCCGCTATTTCTGTCGGGTGCTACGACGTCGCCGCGGTTTTTATTTACACTTAGGATCCAGGCCCAAGTTGAAGCACGCCCCAAGAAGATGGTGAACATCTAAGAGATGCCTGAGGACGTTCTCCTCCTTGGCCACCACATTAGGAGCTAAGCAAGGGCGTACAAGCCAAGTTGGAGGCCCAATCCAAGTCGAGTTTGAGTCCATCTCGGGCTCCAGAAGCAGCGTGTAGTAAAATGGACGTCCAGGTCACATACGGACTTCGTTTTCGACGATCCACGTATGGATGGAAAGATAATTTGATAAGGTAACTAATGGAAGTGACCCCACATCAAAATTCCATCATAATCAATGGGAATAATCAAATCAAGTTGATGTTCATAATCTGTCAGGATGCTGCGTCGTCGTCGTTATTTGGGCCGTTGGGCCTTGTAACGTGTTGGGACACCTTATGGACGTGAAGAGGGGTCCTTGGGCGCCCCTTAGACTATATAATCAGTAGCCACCGCCTATGTTAGGGTTTGAGTTTTGCTTTAGATCAATCTGTCTTTGAATAGTTATCGTTATCGGTTTGTGAAACTCCACATTTGAGATCTTAATCATATATCTGCAAGTGTCACTGTACTTGAGTTGCGTGTTATCTTATTATTGCTTGTGTTCTTCGATTCGCAGCAAGGATTAGCCTTCTTGGCGAGGTCAATCGGATTGTGACACGGTTGATGATCAGAGGAGACGTGGTGCTAAGGTTGCAGGGTTCAGGTCTTTGTGATCTGAAGCTGGATCGGTATGTCGCTCTCCGACCAAATCGATAGTTATCTTGAATTTGACGGAAGATCGGGATCCCCATCTCCATCAGCCATGTCATTCACTCCAATTCGCTTCGGGTAATCTTGCACCGCGCTTTGCATTTTCTCATCTAACTCACTGCACACCAGAACAAACAAATTAGTTATCAGTATATGCTCCAAAAAGAAAAGAGGAAAAGTATCTCATATTGGTAGGAAAGAAGCTGATTTGTCCGGAATAAAGAGCAATTAAATCCTATTGGTTCATGCTCAGTTTTTACTTTAGTCATCCCATCGTACGTAATTGATGTAATGAACAGAACTTGTGATAAAAAGAACAGAACTTGCGATTAAATAGTTTCTCCTTGTTAATGGTCTTGTTCGGCTTACCTTATAATCCACACTATTCAGCATTCTTTTTTTCAGCCGAAATAGTGTTTTTCTCTCACAACAATTCAGCCAGAATAATATTTTTAGTCAATTCGGCCAAGTTTCAGCAAGCCAAACAGGCCAATGTGTCAAACAAGTTAACGCTAGTCATTTTCAAATAATATAATACACATACTCCATCTATCCTAAAATAAACCAACTTGTAGCTATGTATCTATACAGTGCCAGAAGTTGATTCATTTTGGGTGGCCGGAGTACGTACTTGGGTACACAGAATTCACGCCATTTCCTTTTGCAAACAAAGTGCAACCTCATTTGACATTTTCTTGAACATGAATTGGGACTGGTAAGGGATTCCGACCATTCCCACACGTCCACACCATCGTTAGTTCACTAAAAATAGAGCACGTGGCACATTTTAATAAACTAGCAAGGCGAGTACCAACACCCTAAGTAGCAATTACGAGTAACATAGCATCCAAAAGTTTGTCAAAAATTAGAGATGTTTCGCCGATAAGTCAGGCTGAAAAGTATTATTCGCTGATTTATTGTGAAAGAAAAATAATGCATTATAATTGATAAGCCAGACTAATAAATTGAAGCGAACAGGGCACCTGAATTGGTGTGCACTGGCGCAGGCCCACCGCGGCGAACGGGAAGCTCCATCTCGTCAGGCCACGCGGAGCACTCGAAGGTGAGCGCCACTCCAGGCCGCGCGGCTGTTGTTGCGTGCATTGGTGGCCATCGCTTGGCATCGCTCCTCCACCATCTAGCGGTTGATTACAGGAGCTGGTCGAGTGGAATGCCTGATCTGCTGCTATGGCGTTTCCTTGATGAAAGAGGTGGAGGTGAGGCTAAACTTGTGGAGGTCAAAGAACCAAGGGACCAGCTGTCAGAGCAACAGCGTGCATGGATTCTTGTTCTCATCTCATGGATTATGGATTTGATGTGGAAGTTTGCAAAGTAAGCCCGGTTACCAAGCGCAGATAATTCTCTTGTTAAATTCAGTTTGATTGATTATTACTAAGATGCAAAATGCATTTGATTGATTAGATAGAAGGGCAAATCTGTAACGCATAAACAATGACATTGTTGTTGTGTTGTACTGAAATAACAGCAAAGCTCTACTTGACATGCTGTAACTTTAGTAGGGAAGGATACATTTAGTTGTTCGACACAGTTAGAAGAGGTCAAAGACTCACAGACGCACAGTAGATTGAATGTTTGAATTGAACATTATGACAATAAATATCATAGGGACAATTTCTTTTTACGTCTGAGAGGCGAGGCGAGGCTCGTACAGCGTATCATGTCCTTGTACAAAAGAACAGTCACAAATCTTGACTGTCACGATGACCAGAGATGAACAAGGTACACAACAATGTGCATTTTCTAGCTTGCACACAAAGCATGCTTTTGCAACCGCAGGCTCACTTGGTGATAATAGGTAGCACTTCACTACCATCTGAGAATGCCATGTCCCAAAGATAATCGCGGTATAGATCATCCAAGGTTGTGTAGTTGTTCGACGGCCATTTCAAATATACTGGCTTTCCTCTAGGCCATGTGTTGCCTTTGATCTAGTCCTAGATAAATATGGCGCTAAACACCTCCTCCAGCGCTCTTCTCTTACTCAACTCAGCAGTCCATCCACCAGCTCGTGCTGCTCGCTCTGCGCGTAGTCTCCTGGTCTCCTCGTCATCTCCTTGAAGAGGATCTGACCGACTGCTGATTAGTTGGGGAGCCATACCTGTGGGGCGAGGCTGAGCCACTCCCCCAAGAACGGCGGCAGGTGCATACTGGCCCTGAACTCCTGCCCCACCACTAATACCCTGAGAACTCCCAGCAGCCTGTAACAGATTGCAAGAGCACCAAGTGTTGGCATTTATACCAAGAACACGATATCAATGCATCGACCTCAAGAAAAAATAGTATCAAAGTAAAGCAGTACAGTATAGAGAAACATAATTAAAGGAAAAGGAACTTTGCAATAGTTCTTTATGCGAGATATGTGTGAGTCAAACCAGACGAAAAACTGAACATGATCATATAAGGATACAAAGAGAAGATGACAATATCATGACTTTACTAAATTTCATTTGCGGTCATGTTGGTCAGGTAGGGCAATATCTAAAGATGTAAGACATCTATGCAAATATAACAATAGAACATGTTGATAAGATATCAAGGTGATAAATCTGAAAGCTGTAACTTCATGATTTAGCATTTCATCACTACTATATTCTCATGATGTTTATTACGTTCAAAAAAAAATCTCATGATGTTTACTAGAAGTTTTCCTGGTTGGCCTACTAAATGGTAGTGCCAAATATTTCCCATGCAAGCAGCTTACCAGTGACACCAGCATGATGGGATTGCTCATGTACTTACACAACCAGCTATCAGACAATTAGAACTCTAAGTTGAAGACCCATATTCTATTTTATAACCTTCATACTTTTTTATGAAGAAAACATATATCTTGGAAATATCTACTGACCATATCATTGGCCTCGGCCTTTACAGGGTTCATCCTGCTTGCTTTAAGTGCTGCTGCAAGATCTTCCGCCTATAAAGGAACACATTATACATAAAAGATAAATCTTTTTCGATCAGATATATGAATATGTCAAAGGTTAGAGTAAAACATTTCAACAGGAATTCCGGAACTCCATAAGACTAAATCAGGGATCATGATAAAACACACCCTTTTAGCTCTGGACAAGTATATCTGCTCCGCATTTTCCTGTTGGTATCTTGCAATTTTTGCTTCAATCGCCTCGACATCTATCCCTTCGATCAGGTTGAAAGCTTGAAAAGAAAAATCAAACCTGCTAAGTTTTTCCCAATTGATATAATTCAAGAATAATAAATTAACAAACAGGGGGAACAACTCACTCATATCCTCAATTTCTTCCAGATAATCGTTGTAGTCCTTCAGAGTAGGGAAATGTTCCTGCGTCTTGTTGAATCTAAACCCAACATACAAATAATGGTAGTTAGTAGCTTGATAGAAAGAAATCCCTTTTCTTACAGAGAGGGAGTGATTGCTTCAGGGTGTGGAGCGCACATGCTGGCTATCCTGCGGCGGATGGTCATCTCCTTCGCCCACGCATTCCCCCCGCCGCCTGACACCATCACCATCTCGCCGCCGCCGCCTAGACCACAGGATCAGCTCCCGCACTGCCTGGACTCACGCCGCGGTGGGTTCGAGCTGGGAAGTGAGCAGGGTGGCTAGGGTTCGGACTTCAGACTTCAGAGTGGGAAGAGGAAGGGGAAGAAGCGTACGCCTCAACTGCAATTAGAGAAAAAATGAGAGGTCCTACCGACAAATTACTGGTTTTAATAAAGCGGCACTCTACTTTATCAGGGTATCCTAACCTGACAATCATAGTTATTGCAATCTAACCGGACAATCATAGTTATTGCAAGTAATTTGAAATACTATTACTCGATTCAGTTATCTTTGACAACTCATTTTTTCACGTCCACGCATCTATATAATATACGTTTAGAAATCTACGAACAACCATTCATGACGTAAGGTTAGAAAGTGTCACGAATGCAGGTAACTTATACTTGCTTCTCTGATATTCATTTTTCATCAAATTTGGTTCAACCCTTTACCCTTATTTACAGGATTAGCCATTCACTTCGAAGTTATATCAATGATACATCATATATGTTGTTAGCATCAATCTTAAATGATCTAAAATAGTAGTCCCGCGGCAATGCACAAGGTATTCAACTAGTTTGTAACTGCAGATGAAGTCCATATTACATTAGAATGACAAGTCCATCCATCCATCCTATTCATCATGAGTATATGAAACTAACCAATCAAAGATTGTAACTATAGTACATAATAGATGAGTAATTAAACTACTAATCTGTTAACACAGCATACACCATGTCACCTATTTCTATCAATACATGTGAAACTGCATGCGACAGCTAAAAACAATCTGAACTACTGCCATGGCATATCTACTGCACTCTGCAACAAGTCCAAATGTTTTTTTTTTTTTTTTGCTTTTTATTAATCGTATGCAAAGCAGTATGGACAGATAGCTACATGTGTGCACCTATTAAAAAATGAAACGAATCATGCACGAATCGACTGAGACCTAAATCCACCCATTCATCAACATTTTCAGGTCGCAGGAACCTAAATGAGGGGGATTAGAGGGAGCCTGAGAAGCATACCTTCAACACTGGCTGGTCGAGCTGGAAGTAGTTGAATCAACGGGCTGCCACGGACCCACAGGTCGCAGGCCGGTCAAAGTCGTCGAGGCTGCTCGGCATCGCTGGATCCGTCGGAGGTGGAACAAGTCGCGGGCGCTTGCTGGATCTGCAGGGCGTCGACCGGCAGTCGTGGTACAGGCCGTACAATAACAAAATGGGACGAGCCCTGGCCCTTGGGCGGACGGGAACATGGGGCGACGAAGGAGCGCCGGTGGTAGGGCTGCTGCAGCTGCAGGCGGCGGCGCTGAAGTCCTAGCAATCGCCGATGCGGCGCTCCGTGCGGAGAAAAGGAGAGTGGAGGCGGAAGGGCAAGGCGAAAGGGCCGAGCGCACGAAGAGGAGCGTTTTTCGGTGGGTAATTTTTAGGAAGAATTATTTATTTGACACTCAAACAAACCGGTCTTTCATATTTGGTACTAAAAATTTTAAACTTTCTTATCTGACACTAAGTTTAAATTTTCTTCCGTAAATAGCACTACCATCTATTTTCACTTGTAACGATGTTAAATGACTTGCAAAATGACGTAAGTGCCCTGGTCTGTAGTAGGCGTTTAGAGCATGCACGCACGCTGCTGCTACTTCTGCACGCATGCTGCTGCTGCACAAGGCTGCTTGCTGCGTTCATCATGACCTTGGACTCGTCGAAGCTGAGCACGCCGTCGCCATCGAAGTAGTAGGCCAGCGCACTCGCTGCTGACGGTCGACTTCGGTGAAGAGACGTCGCTGGTGGGCGAGTTACTACTCCACGCCAGGGTGGTGTCGTCGTCATCGTCGCTGCAGGCACTGCCTAGTTCTCCGCCAAGACCGCTTGCTAGCTTCCTGCGATCTCCACCATGTGCACCGTAGCTCCTTTCGTCCTTCCTAACCTCGCCGGCGCAGACATGATGAAGAGGACGACGATGGCCACGACGCACGCGGAGGTCGCTCCTGCCGCGGTGCGCTGGTGCGACTATGGCGTGGACGATGACGCCGACATCGACGCGTTGCTTCGGGACATACACGCCGCCGTGCGCCCTCGCTGCCGCGGACCTGCCAATGCCGCCTCAGGAGTTTCTTGCGCGGTCTCGACGACACAACTATCACTAGGACTACGAGGACAGCGACTTCCAAGCCGTTCTCCACGGTATTCGGAGCGTTCGGATCCCAGCCGCCGGCTTTGCTTCGATGCCGGTGGATGCTTCTGACGGCTTCCCAAGGACACCAGCAGCAGCAGTGGTGCTTGCAGCGCCGCTCAGCTACGGCGACGATGCCACCGAGGCCGATGTGATCACCATCAAGACGTCGCCCAAGATGAAGCAGCACCATGCGTGCAGAAGTAGCAGCAGCGTGCGTGCTCTAAACACCTACTACAAACAAGGGCACTTACGTCATTTTGCAAACCACTTAACATCGTTACAGGTGAAAATAGACGATAGTGCTATTTACGGAAGAAAATTTTAACTTGGTGCCAGATAAGAAAGTTCAAAATTTTTAGTGCTAAATATGAAAGACTAGTTTGTTTCAGTACCAAATAGATAATTCTACCTAATTTTTACCAGTTGCAAGGGGCAGTTGGTCATTGGGAAATGCCGCTGTGGAAAATCTGGGCGTATGGGCCGTCCATTCGATTTTCTCCAGCAGAAGGCAGAAGCTGCCGAGAATCAGTTCCGAACAGGGCCTAAACAATTTGTAAGAAGCCTGGTACGGTGGTACCCCACTGTGCCACAGGCCATAATAATCATAATCATATCAATGAAATGATGCGCCACATTTATGCCTCCTGACGATGGCACTAAACCTATATAACATTTGCAATAAACTCATCCTGGTTGACTCATAAACGTATTGGAAACATCACAAGTTCACAACAGACAGACATGGCCACATGGGGATGCTTCACCAGGCCAAGAATGAAGGTGACTAACTCGTTGAGTGACTTCCATTCCCACATCTGAATGGACAGAACGGCATCCTGATCATCAGTTAGACTCAAACCATTGTTCTTGTTGTCACATACTGGTACGCCATTGCCTCTGCCCTGAAATCCCGAAAACAGGAGGCGATCAGGCATTGTTCTTCTTACAGCAAACGAGGAAATCTTCTGAAAATAACTGAGCAAATTTTACCTGCGAATGACAGTGGAAATCTTTTATAGGCCATTGCATTAATCCATTATCAAGACTATCCGGGACAGGTTTAACAGAATAGTCTGTGATGTAGGCATATTGCCCCTGTTACAGATCACTAGTCAGTAGACATCGTAATCTTTCGCAGTCAATACAACAAAGTTTCTGAGCACAGCCGGTGTAATGGAAAGCGCAGTTTCAAAAACATTTCTGAAGCTAAAATAAGAACTGCAGGATCCATATTCTGTTCTGAAAATAATTCAAGCATCAATGTAAAATTGACTTTGTACACTCCAGGTCGACTAATGTCTTGATGAAAAATTTTACTATATTGTAACTAGCCAAGAGGAAACCAGATCACTTTGAGTTAGTCTTAGCAGTCAGCATGTGCCATTCACATTGCACTGGCAGTGAGCTTAGAGAAATCATGTATAGCCATTTTGTCATAAAAATTGTTGTGCACCCTAAATACCAATTGTCTAGTGTCTGTATGAGGTGCGGTGTGTACATCGCAAGAAAACATTCCTCTTGGGTGACAAGTGATTTGCCCTGATATCTGAATACTCAATAACACTACAGAACAAGCATCTCAGTTGTGTTTTTTTTTTGGGGGGGGGGGAAAACTGAGGTATATCAAACAGTGAATCCAGTGGTAGTGCTTGAATGCTAATATAACCATCTCAGCTCTTAGCAGTTGACAGCAAGTATATGGAACTGTCTTTGTGGAGGCTAACAGAAACAACACCGCATAATGACTAGGGATGTCAAAATTTTCTTATATGTTCCAAGAAGTCCCCAGTTAATTTCCTCAATTCTGTCAGAAAATGTCCAGAATCAACAGTAACTGCGATTTCAATCAGTGATACTGTAGCAATAAAGAACAAAATTCTCGCCATTACCAACATCTATTTCGAACAGTTCTGAGAAAACTTGGCGAAGAACATCAATCATCCCTTTGTAGAAGGACCTATGTGCAGGAGGCGGAATCACATTCAGAATCAGAACTCCGTGACTAGGATTGTGCGCACAGAGAGAAGGACATTTCCATGAGTCATCTCCAATGGTGGATCGCTGACACCACACATAGCATCAGAGGAGTCAAGATCCACCATAATTGCACTGAAATTCATATCAGGCTTCCCTTGCCGAGAAAGATCCTGTATCATCTGTATAGCATCACCGACATGGACATGTAGGAACTCATCCTCCACCAGCCCAAAATGATTCCTTGCGACATCCAGGACAACACCATCGGCCTCTATGCCGAGTACATCGAACTGAAGCCCCATTCTGAATGACATGAGGAGTGATCCACCTCCGACACCAGAACAGAGACACCTAGGCCTAACACCTGACCGAATACTCTCCTCAATGGATGGCGCAGTCACTGCGAGACCGGAAACCATGGCTTGCAGGTAAGGCTGGACCAATGATCCACCCACCTCCGGTTGCAACAGCTCACCTGACCCTTCCAGTGCTTCCAGCAACGGCGACGAAGCAGCAGCAGGTGACTGACATAGGCGCACCTGCGTCTGCACAAGGCAGGGCATGCGCTTGAACCGCAGCCTGCGGCGCAATTCAGCTGGACTGGGGCTGCAGTCAATGGCCACATCCTCGACAACCATCTCGCCAACAACAGGGCCAGCGACGAACTTGATAGGGGCAAGCCGGAGGAGGTCATCCTGGAAGGTGAGCAGCGGGACGTCAGGGACGGCGTTGTCCCGAAACGCGGCCATGGGGCAGAGAGCAAGGAGGAGGGGGAGGAGCCGAGCGTGAGTAGGGTCTGGGTCCGGGCGACGGATGCACGAAACGATCCGAGGAGAAGGCGCTGACAGCTCAGGACCAACGAGTATGAGACGGGAGAAGCGGGTGGTGGAGAGGAGGAGGTGGAGGTGGCCGGCGCGGGTGGAGAAGATCCAGTCGCGGTGCCGGCCGGCCGGGACGAGCATTGCCGCCGTTGCCGGGACGGGCGGGGCAGGGAGGGGCGAATCGAGGACGGCAACCCGGACGCACTCCCCCGCATCGCCGCCCCCGTCCCCGTAAGGATTGGAGGCGTGGCCGAGGAAAGGGTTGGGGAAGGCGAAGGAGACGAAGCGGGAAGGCGCGATGCGGCGCCAGCCCTCTAGCTCCGGGCTCACCGCCATCGCGCCCTGGCTGCCACTGCTGTGGCGGCGAGGCACAACGAAGCGCGAGAGCGATCCCTTCCCCGGGGTTTCTTGACCTCCGGAGTTCGAGGGGTGATCTCTATGGCGTACAGAGCGTATAACGTGAAGTGAAGCGAGCCGCCGGCGTCGAGCCGATGGCTGTTGCGGAGGCGGGCCGGGGTGGAGTGCGGACGAAGATGGGCGATGGCGACCCAAATTCTCCACCTGAAAATTCCGAGATGTCCTCTCCGATCAATGTATCGTGGGGCACACCGGCCAGTGAGTGTACTTTCGCAGCACTATTCACTGATGATGAGCATCGAGTATACTGCTTTTAGCAATTCAATTAAAACAGTTCGAACTCAAACTTCTCAGCTTCAATCATAGATAAAAATAATCTTTCTTGAATTTTTTTAACAACAATAATTAATAAAACTAAGTTTGGAAAACCATTTACGATCTCCCAAATTTGCATACGGGGATTTCGATTTCCACCTAGTGTTTTGAGAGGAACCGAACAAATTAAAGGCGATCAAGGTAGGTTCACAAACAATGAAGCATATGTAAATTGAATTCATTTCTCCACTCAGATCTGTATCTGTGGCAAATTATGAATGGCTGTACTTGTACCTAACAGCCTCTGGGTTTCAGCTTTTCAACTAAGTTGCAGCAAAAGGATATACAAAGCCGATATATTGTATATAATACATAGGCAGGGTAACTGTAGTATATGGATTGTAAGGCTGCCAAAACATAGCACAATAGAAGCGCTACATCTACGAGACTACAGCAGAGACAGACCATGAAGTACATTTCCTGTAGGAATTTCACTGAATTGCAACATTTTTTTTAAATGTTAACTGTTTGCACGATCATCCAAGTGTAAAAGTTTGTGCTCAGACATCTGGACCCTAGATTATCATCAGCGGATCATGTTCTTGCTATCGTGGGACGGATTATACCAACATTGTGGTGCCCAGCTAGTGCAAAGTGTTGACAGTGTCTGCTTTCTAGTCACCGGTGACCCTCCACGGGTGACCCCCATCTGAACTGCTGCATGCTTGGTTTCCAAGAAAGCTGTCTCCATAGTCACTGGCCAATCTCATTTGCCTTTCTTCCTGTGGTGAAAGAATCCTGATGCACCGCACGCAGTTCACGAAAGTCCCTGCAAATGCATAGCCACCAATCTTTAGCAACCAATGTGGCAGAAAGAGTCAAATTTGGAAATTGGATATGGTTGAAGAATTGATGAAAATTTGATCGAACTCTTTCAATTTCTCAATCAGATGAGACCATGGCAGAATTTTGCAGTTCCACAGTCAAAACCCAGAACAATTGATTTTAGAGCTTCTCCACATCTTTTTATCAGGAAGTGTGTTTGCTCAAAGTTATAGTTATCACTCTACTCACGGAACCATATGAATATCACAACTAAGACTGAGGCGTCAATCAAAATATCAAAATGGTTTCAGGTATTGCATTGCCCCACTGTCACCATTGATTTTACTGTTCATGAGCCACTCAATTGCAGAAATCCATCATGCTAGCCACTTTTCTTTTCCCTTTCATATGCTAGCTATTTTTTTAGACAAATGGAAATAAAAAGCTTAAATGACTTACTCCCATGGGTCATCACCAACTAATAGAACATCCTTCTCGTGATCTTCATATACTAGCTTCCAGCCAACTCTATTTTGGTCACTGAGTTGCCCCTCAATACCAAACATACGGGCAATATCATGCTTCAGTTCATCATATCCAGAATATCTGTTGATGTCAATTGATCTTCCAACAGCACCACGCTTGTGCACCTGCAGATAAGTCCCTTGATCAGGAGCTCAGTACAGTCCTTATGCAAAGAGTGAATGTTACATTTGTTGTGAATGACAAAATTGGAGCAAAGCCAAATAACACACCTTGGTGTATGTTCGTATCCGTTGATGAGCAGGACCTGGAGCCCGGGAATTTCTATTTAAGAATGGGATATCATTGATTGATGAATCTATGGAATTGAATGCAATATCAGCAACACCAAATGAATGTGAAATCATTGAAGATGATAACTCTTGTTGAGAATCCTTTGATGAAATGTAGTTAGAGATGCCATTTCCTGGCATCTGATCCATGTACTTCTCAGTTTCAAAGGTAGTTCCAAGCAAAGAGTCTTCAGTTAAGAGGCTCCATATGGCCATCAATGTTTGCCCCAAATAGAAAGTTATTTCCTGCATCTGTAACCTCAAACTCGCTATCTGGAACCGTTTCTCTCAACGGTTGATGCTGATTGAAGGATGAAGGTGGAAAATTTTGTTGCAGTGATCCGTCAGCCTGAGAAAGGCAAACTGAAGTCGCTGAAGAGGACGTATCCAAATAATCCATCTGAGTGCTGTTCATGTAGTCTTGTCCAGTAGCTGGCCTTTCTTCAGTCATCTTGGGAATCACCATTGTGTGCTGTGTACTCTCAAAAGGTTTCATACCCTGTTCAAGTGTAGAACCCAATACAACAGATGATTGAGGAGCCTTTGCTGCAGTAGGTAAACATTGGTTCTTGGAGCTACTTGGAGTTGATCGCAAAATAACAGGATTATTGTTTGTGGATGGTGATGTTGAAGAAGAGGGAACATCATCCGTCTTCATTGACTGCACTCCGCCAGGCACATGCAAAGAGCGAGCACCCATGGAGGTGACAATTTCTGATTTTACAATAGAAACAGCATTCCCAGGAAACTCGTGAATTGGTTTGGGAGGTTGAGTCTTTTGCTGCGTCGGGTACTGAATAGTGCTACTGCTATGCAAACCTACCACTTGGGTAGCTACCTGCGAGCACTGCTGAGCAGTTGAATGAGAATTTACTGCTTGTTGCTGCAAATCCAATATCATTTTCTGCTGTTCCATGACCAGAGGCTGCTGTGGTTGTAGAGCCTTCAATAGTTGTATTTTCATCTGATCAGATAACTGTGTTACCATGTCTGCGTCATTAGGTACCTGATGAAAAGGCTGTATCTTTATTTGCTGTTGTTCCTGCACTGACTGCTGAACCTGCTGCTGCTGCAGATGAGGATGCTGTTGCTGCAGAAGCTGGATTTGTTGAAGACCACCTTGTATGGTGGTGTGATTTTGAACCAGAGGTTGCTGTTGCTGTAGTTGAGCTTGGACAATGACTTGAGGATGCTGAGGCTGAGCCTGGAGAATGACTTGAGGTTGCTGGACTTGAGTATGGACAAGTTGAGGCTGTGCCATACTAATCATTGGTTGGCTGACTTGCAATTGTTGAGTTACCGGATTCTGTTTCTGTTCAGAACTGCAATTTTGAACTACCTTTTGTAGTACTATAGCACTTCCCAATTGGTTTGGTGTAGCTATTACGTTTGCTAACTGTTCGGTCTGCTGGTTTTGGGGAGGTAGCAGCGAAGTGTTGAACTGGATGTTATTTTGTTGCAGGAACTGGGGCTGGAAGCTAATTTGCCTAGATAGATCAGCTGCAGCCAGTGTTTGTACAGGTTTTCCAGCTAACGGATTTAGCAATTCCGGTTGCATAACTGTGTTGGCAAGAGAGGAGTTCTGTTGCATGTTCATCCACTGAACTAAACTTAATCCAGGAACTAAACTGTTTTGAGTACTCAGATCTTTCTTGCCAATCTCCTCAGCAAACCATGGCATGGTCCGCTTAAAAAGATTGTCCATTTCTGAGCTATCGTCATCTACAGATATGATCAGAATATAACAAGAATTTATCAAGTACACAGACAAGGAAATTAGTATTATCAATTTGAAAGGAAATGCAATTAAGAACTTCAATGATACATGCACTAATACTATTCATTAATAGAATTGAATGCTGTTGGGCCAATAATTGTACTTATGTATTTACCTGTTATCCCAGGTTGTCTCGGACGTTTTGCAGTGAACAATGGCGAGGGATAAATGAAGAATGGAGCTATAACAGGTTCAACCTCCCAAAGGGAAACCCTGGTGCGTCTCTCACTTGGCGCTGCTTCATCCCATGCAACCTGCATATACAAACACTTATCTTAAAAATCAAAGGGAGATGCAGCAAGGTTTGAGTATTTAGTTTGACTGATCAGGTCAAACCTGAATATTGCGCCATTGGGAGTTTTTCCACCTTACAGGATCCATATCACTTATACCAGTTATTGTTCCCATGTACCTGCAGGCAGTTGACAAAAGATCCTAGTTCTCAGAAAGAACTGTAAAAATCTAGGTAGAGAAAACCACATGCAGTTCATAACATGATACACAAGTATTCTAGATGCACCAGAATGCTAAATTCTAGATTAGCTAATTGTAATCAAGAGGATCCACTAATCTTTTTCTAAAGTGATTTCGAAGTTGATAGGACAGCTACAGAGTCCAAACATTAACTAGAGCTGGAAATTTATACCTTCTTGTTGCAGATTCTTCAGTTTCAAACATCATTCTAAACCGCATGCCAAGTGATAGTTGGTTGCTATAGACAGCCTTCTGGTACTTGGCAAAAGGAATAACAAATTCTGAAGGACTAGCCCTGAAAGAGATAAAAGCAGTCTAATTGAAACTTTCAGTACATTACTTCTTTATATATTACAGAAGATGCTATTTACCTTGGATTATAGAATACTGTGAATTGGCTGTTATTAGCTGCTGCATGGGCTGCAGCAGCAAGAATTCCAATATGCATACTGTCACTAGACAAAACAGATGATGAGAGGTTAACAGGCTGCCTATTTGCCCGCCTTATCCCCAAGAGGAGTTGCTGTCTTCCGTCCCTACAATCACAGGCAGGAAGCTCAGCAGCTTTAGTTATACTCTCTGTAGACTAATTCGCTATACCGACTGCCAAAGAATACCATAACAGCAATCAGATAAACATTCACAGAAAGACAAGGTCTTCACTCTCCAAACTTTACCTAATAAACAGGACTGAGTCGCCAGCAAGGAGTCTCTTTCCACTGACAAATAGGCTCCAGCCAGTAGTCAGCAAATGCCTTTTAGGCTGGCCTGATGAAGGAAGAAAACTTTTAATAAAATATGAAACAATGTGTTTATG
Source organism: Miscanthus floridulus (assembly GCF_019320115.1). NCBI lineage: Eukaryota > Viridiplantae > Streptophyta > Magnoliopsida > Poales > Poaceae > Miscanthus > Miscanthus floridulus. The sequence goes on along the minus strand of NC_089592.1, from coordinate 82,555,684 downwards.
AAATAGCAAGATAGGTCTATTATGAGTACATGTTACTAATAAAATTATGAAATTAAAGAAGATAAGTGATATTTGAATAAGGACTAGACGAACTTTTATTAGTTCCTTTCATGGCCAGTAGGAAACTTGGTGCAGTATTTTTTTACAGACTTGCCTCGATATATATGACGGAATGTCCAAATTGCATCGTGCAAATCCCTGGCCTGCAGTTCCTGAGCAGGAGGCTGCATTGAGAAGTTCTGTACAGTGCAGCGCAGACAGATTAGAACAATTAAGAAAGCCAACAATTCAGCTTTTGACCATTATAGGATGTAAAGTATTCTTACAAGATGGGGGAAAATTCGCTCTGCAGCACGCCGTGGCACAGAGAAACCTCCATGAGTGCTTGTATCACTTGCAGTCAGTGTTTTACAAAAGAACTCTGTCTGTGGTCTGGTTTGTTTCAGTGCAAGCTCTGTTGCCAGCAACGTCTCCTTGTCACAATGCGTCACCTAACAGTACCAATTCCAAATTCAAGGTGGTACAGGTACATCCTATAATACAGATGACATAATTGAAGATAGGGAAGTATGACCTACATTGCTAACTGGTTGGAGAGTCATTCGAGCATAAACCTCATCTGTGTCAGGATCAGCCTGTCAAATTTTGTTGAGAGACACATTAATCAAAATCGTTCACATAAAAGAGAACTAGCTCAACAGCAGTTATTTTTCATACTGTATTGAAAGAAGCATTTCTTACTAGCATAGTGACACTACGGAGTATGCATATAAGCTTAGATGGAAGATTTGGATAGCTCGGAATTTTGGCATCTGCATCCTTTCGCATAGATGCTGCTACCTGAAATTGGCATCAAGGAAAGGAATAAGAATTGTTCACCATGGAACTCCAGACAACTCTCACAACAAATAAACAAGTGGTTTTTTAACTGGTTTATCTTTTAGCTTTTATGTAACTTTTTTTTTTTTTTTTTTTTTTTTTTTGCGGAACAGCTTTTATGTAACTTTAATATAAAACTGGCACACAATACACAGGCATTTCATATGAAACTCCGTTTTAGTTGGGCAAACAGCCAAAGACAGACGTAGATAACTAAGACCAGGCCCTAATTCCCTAATTATTTTGTTCGCACTAGAACATGATCAAATAGACAGGACAAGGGAGGCTTAATGGCAAAAAAATGTTTACTGCTTGTCTAACCAGTAACCACTCAAAAATGTATATTATTAAGCTATACATGGCAAACGAGAGCTCAACATCACAGACAATAAATATAGAACTATCATGTGAGTTAAGCATCAGCCTTGGCAAAGCAAATGATCAAGTATCAACGAGCAATTGTAGAACATCACGCAAGCGGCATAAAATACTTTGTGTTCTGTTACGTCGCCCCCAAAAAACCTAAAATTAGTTGGAATACAATAACATTACTAAACAACCACAAGACTAAGCCTTAATTGTGAGCAGACAATTTTCTCGCGCTGCTGTACAAAAAGCCACCTGGGAAAAAAATGTTTTTGTCAGGAGACAAATGGAAAGCAAGCATTTGGCGGCGAAGCTCCGAGAACCAGTTGCCGCCGAATGGCGAACCAACCATGGAATGACACGCGCGCGGCGCACATCTCCGGAGAACACGAGGAGGCGACAAGAAAGAGACAAGCCGAAGTACGCCACAGAAAATCGCAACAAGAGAACAAATTTCATAAATAGAAGGAGCAATCTCGCTCATCGGGAGCTTGGGGGGTTGGAAAAACGGCAGCTTTGATCAAGAATCGCCGCGAGGGAGGGAAGGGACCTGCTCGCTGTGTCCCTGGGGGAAGTAGACGACGAGGCTCCCCACCGGCGGCAGCGCCACGAGCGGCCCCGCGCACGCATACCACAGCTCCTGGTTCTCCTTGGTGCGCCCGGCCTCACCGGAGCTCGTCCCCGGCGCCGGCGCCGGCGCCGCCGCCATCCCCGTCTCCGACGCCGGCGACCACCAGTCACCCAACCTCGAGCTAACTACCTGCTCCTCCGCCGCCGCCGCTGACCGGGAGGCATCGCCAGGCCCGGGCGGCCGGCGAGGAAGAAGGCGGGTTTGAGGAGCAGCTCGCAAGCAGGCAAGCAGCCCCAAGAGGAGGAGAAAGCAGAGGCCCGGTAGCGGCAGAGAAAGGAGTAATAGAATAAGCACTAGCGAGTAGCGACGCAGTGTCGTTTTGCTCATGCTGCCCACTGGGCACTGGACGCCGTACTGTTAAACCACTTGTTAATTGCCACTCAGTTGCTTTGGCCTTGCTGATTAGCTCATTGATTAATCAGAGCACATCTGGAGCAATGCAGGACTCGCACGCTCGAGCGTGTGGTGTGCCTATGCACGTTTGAACCTTTCTGTTTCCGTTTTTTTACTGGCTCGAGAAAACCATAGCCGCAAGAATTTTTTCAGTAAAATTCCACTTCCACGTGTGGTAAGCATACTTACTGTAATAAACAGCAGGCCCTGTTATTTTTTTTTCAGTAGCACGCGGTTTCTTAGGCAAATCAAATAAACAGTAAAACATATTGGGTTTTGCAAGATCCTGCCCGTTTATTGTGAGGGAAAAAATAAAAAAAAACACTACTTTAACAAATGTCTTTATGGTGGAATATGCTTTGTGTTAACCTGATTTTAGTGCCTATGGAATGATTGTTTTTTCTTTTTGCAGTTTGATGTTTATAATCATTGGATAATCATGGAGACGGCTTGTAGCATTAATTGTACTTTACAACATTTGTGACACTCCAACCAATGTCGGCTCCACCCTTTTGTCTTACTTTTTTATTTTTATTTCCCTCTTTTTCTTTTGATTTTGCTACTAGTACCCTTTTGTTTCTAGTTTTGTGACTTTGAGAGAAAAAGCTGAAAACGGACATTATTTGAACAAATGAACTTTCTTGGCTTTGTGACAGTGCATGTACTTGTACTGTTTTCTGCAACACAAATTCTGTTCCATAAATTCACACACTTGGGACATGTTGATGGAGTAATAATAATAAACTAAAAATAGTATTGTGCGTAAGTGTGCTTTTTGCTGGATTGGGGCCGTTGTCTAGTTGATGGAACACGTCAACTAGAGGACCAGAAGCTTAACCACTGTTAGGCGAGACCAAACTAAATTAAGGCTGCAAAAGCAAGCGCTTAACCACTACGATAGTAGTGCTGTCTATAGCAGAATTATTTGTGCAATAGTGACAGGAGGGGAAACATGTATAATAACACACCTGTGGATGATGAGTGATATGTACTGCTTCTTCGTCCAGTCAAAATAAAAAGGGTGTCTTCTTGACTACGCACAGAAACGATTGGGACAATATTCTGAACGAAGTACAATGTAGGTATATACAGTCTATTCGGCTGGCTGGGCTGGATCGTGGATTATTTACTGCTGACTGATTTGACTGGTTTGGTGTGAGAGAAAAATAATGTTCCAGCTTATAATCCACGATCGTATACGATCGTTTACGGTCTACCGAACATGCTGATAGTTTTCCAAAAGCAAGTGTACATACATATAAATTAAATACTCTGTTGCAATGGTAGACAAGCTTTTTTACGGCTTTCCACTCTTTGATCTTTTGGTTCTGAACTCTTGAAGAATATACAGATGATGGTATAAAATGTATTAGAAATGCTTTCCTACAACACTATATTATTGCTTCGTCGTTTCGTGTAAACGCGTGGAAAATTGCAAGGCAAAATCGTTGCTAGTGGTCAAAGATACGTACCAACAGGGGAAATATGTAGGTTTCTTGTCCACATGATCACAAGCAGCTGCACCGAGAGTTCAGAACGAAATGCTGACCGAGGAGGTGCAGTTCTCCTCAGCAAAGCTTTGGCAAGTCACTAAAGATGACCTAAAGCATTTGTCAAAAAAAAAAAAGGTGACCTAAAGGCTACAGCAGATGTTCAAAGTCTTGGCAACGGGAATTTACTATAGTTAAGTTTGAGCTTTGAATTTTGATGTTATAATCCTCATTCCTAAGGTGTTACAAGCAAACCCTAGTTCTATTTGCCCGCTCAACATTAGTTTCAAAACTTTACTAAAGTGGCAACTAATCACACGTTAATATGGTGTGATCACATAATAAGCTCAACGCAATTGGTTTTCATGAGAGAACGCAGCATCATGTAAGGGTCTGTAAGGGGTTGCTATTATGAATAAGACAATATACGAACAAACTCCACCAAAAGAAAACTAAACAGGGTAATTTTAAAAATAGAGTTTGAGAAAACCTATGACAAGGTTAGATGGCCTTCTTTGTTACAAACACTGTATATGAAAGGTTTTTACCTAAGTGGATCAAATGGGTTGAAATCTTTATAATAACAGGCGGAAGCATATGAATTAATGTGAACCTAAGATTGGTTACCTTTTTTCCAAACAAAGAAAGACCTTCATCACGGGGACCTATCATTTTCTCTTTTGATCAACATTGTCACTGACATGTTAACAATCCTCATTAACAGAGCAAAAGAAGAGCGGTGCCACATCTAGTAAAATGATGGCTTATCAGTTCTGCAATATGATATGATGGCGTAATCGTCTTCATGGAACATGATCTAAAGCTAGCTTGAAACATGAAGTTATTCACCATGTTCGCTGGTTGGTTTCTGGGCTGGTTTGGACTGGTTGGTGCTGGTTTATTGTGAGAGAAAAACACTGTTGGCTGGCTGGTTTGGGCTGCCTGAAACCAACAAGCGAACATGCCGATTACTTCATACTTTTGAGCAAGTATCACGTCTTAAAATATTTTTCATAAATATGAAGTGTACTACTTTGACGAGGCCCAGGAAGTAGAGGACCTATATTGAGTTTTTTGATGTAAATCTAGAGATTTTCCTATGACATAGTTAGGGTTTCAATTTATTTTAGAAAGTTGAGGAACGTGAATTCGCGAAAGGTGGAGGACAATTTTGAGAAGAGGTCAAGCAGATGAAAAGGAAACATCTGCCGATAGGGAGACGTCTAACACTAATAACTCAGTGTTGTGTAGTCTATAATCTTACATGATGTCTTTCTTGCAATCCAAGAGGATTGCTAAAAAAATAGACTAATTTTGTTCTAGATATTTTTTTTTTTGCAAAGTGATAACCAAATAAGGAAGTATTACCTTGCCAAATTAATGGAGCATACTTTGTCAGCTAAAAGAAAAGGAGTGTGTTCGCACACCCACATATTTTTTTAATTCATGACATGGATATTAAAAACACTGCACTTCTTAGTAAATGACTTTTCAAGTTACTTATAACTAGGGATGAAAACGGTACGGATATTTTCCGACCGTATTCGAAACCGAATCCGTTTAGAAGGGTTGAGATCTGTCCGTATCCGAGTCCGGATATCCAACATCTGATACCGTATCCGTATCCGAATACTCAAATCACATATTTATGATGTCGATATCCAATCGTATCCTATCCGACATAGTTGACACTATCCGTATTCGAATCCGAATCCGGACAGAAATATGAAAACAAATGTAATATCGGTGATATCCGTCCGTATCCGATCCGTTTTCATCCCTACTTATAACAATGGGACTTGATGGATATTAAAAACACTGCACATCTCCTATCCACTCGGGAGTTTAAAAGAAAAGAAATTAGTCATCCTGCATCGTGGCCCTCTTCCTTCCCCACCGCATCGCAGGCCGCGCACAACTCGCACCGCCTGCGCGCAACGTCGCGCCGTCGCCTGCAGCCCTGCCGGCCACCAGCGCAAACAGTGCACACCCACTACCTCCTCGCTGCTCTGACCCGGCATCGCACCGCCCTCCCCGCCCACCTGCCGCGCCACCCACGCTTGCTCCCTCGCGCCCCGAACTGCTGGCTCCTTGAACTCGGGGTGAGAGCCGAGTACCGTCGCTACCCTTCTTCCGAGATCCGTCTGTCACCTCCTTGAACTCGATGTGGGCACCATCTTATCCTCTCTTCACCAAGATCCGCTTGCCAGCCTAGCTCTGCTCCTCGCCTCGAGCCACTGCCTCCGGTGAACTCTACATGCGAACGAGCCTCCATTCTCCCGAGCAGCAAGGAGATGCATGTTGCGCTGAAAGCGCATGTTGCAAGCGTATGTTTCAAGTGTTTCATATGTTTCAGAGGTATGTTGCAAGTGTTTCATACGGATGTTGCAAAAGTGGATTGGGATGTTGCATATGTTGCAATGGTTGTACACGTATATTGCAAGCGCATGTTCCCAATTTTCTTCAGTTTTTCAGACGTATGTTGCAAGTGTGTTTATCTGGATGTTGCATAAGTTCCACACATATGTTGTAAGTGTTTTATCTGCTTGATGCATATGTTTGCAATGGTTTTCAAGTGTTTTCAGGTGTTTTTGCAAGTGTTTCAGACGCATATTTCAAGTGTTTCATCTTACTTCTTTTGTATGTTGCAACTGTTGCATGTGCATGTTTCAAAAGTATATCGTGTGGGGAGCGGGAGGGGGCGCGAGCGGTCCCCGTGCGGGCGACGTTCGGGCAGCGGGCCCCCGCATGGGTGCGTGAAACACAGGCACGGGCGGGTGATGTACGAGCAGGCGTGGACCCTGTGTGGACGCGCAAAATGGGGCGCGGAAATGACTGTAGCCATGGGCATCCATCTGGACATCCAAGTGCTAGCAAAACCGTAAATATTTTAGAACAAGTATTTAAGCTCTAAGTCTTTATCTTGGGCTTATTACAAAAGTGGGACTCACATTTATGGAATAGTCTTACGAAGGTAAATCAAAATTTTCTTTGTTTTTGATCCTTCACAATCAAAGAGGTTAGAAGTTAGGTTCATGATTATTTTACCAGCTCGATGTAATTATCCTTTTTTGTTGACCGAACAATGTAGAAAAACTCGACCCGCGGGGTAAGACAACTTCCGAGCATTGTGCTTAAGAAAAAGACATTCTCACGCAGGTCGAGAAAATCACCGAACCTCTGTCCCACCCATATACGACACCACAGCTCCCGTGAAACTGTGCTGGTCTTAGACTTGTGCTTTAGCATGGAACAGACGAGGAGATTTTTTTTAACGCGCAGAGAAACTGTGTCTCCTCCGGCCAACAAATCCACCCCCAGAGGGGGTCGAACTCTGGCCGGCAGAGTACAAAACGCACAGCCAGGCCAACATCGTTAACTAATAAAATCCTTCCTTTATCATTTATAAAAGAAATGGAGGCATATAGTGTGTTATTACCATGGTTGGTTTACGCAGGGTTTATCCCAATTTGTTCCAAAATACCCATTCCTGCCTGTTCGCTTAGCTCGTGGATGCATCTGTTCCATGCGTATCTGGATATTATATATATATGCCATGTTCTCTTGACTTATAAGCCGTATTTTTTCAGCCAAAGAATAATATTTTTTCTCTCAAAATAAATCAGCCAATAATACTTTCAATCATGGCTTATCAGCTAAACGAACAGGGCAATAAACGCCCATCAACGATGAACATTCAAAGATGCTGATACACGCACACGCGTACAGTGTCGGTTGCGAGCTCCAGGCAACGACGACGATGGATTGATTTCCCATTACAGGCCTTGCGTGTTATATGTAGAACATGTCAGCGTGCCAGCTCAATTAATCGAACACTCACGTCATCATCGCTGAAGCAAAGCTTATATTATTAGTAGTAGTAGAGAACCAAAGAGGGTCTGCATGTTGTTGAACATTTGGGTCACGTGGCTCCTCAGCTGATGCTCTGTTCGCTTTGCTGACAAACCATGATTGAAAGTACTATTGACTAATTTGTTGTGAAAGAAAAATATTATTTGTTGGTTAAAAAAGTATGGTTTATAAGCCAAGTGAATTGAGCTAGAATTATCAGCGTTCCTAGCTGACAGGCACCTCCAGCTCAGTCACCAGTACTTTAATGGATCAGTAGTGGACGAATCATCTCTGCATTGCTTTCTTCACATTCAGTGGCATGATGGGCCGAAGCATACTACGTACACTCCTGCGTGTGGCTATGTACTTGACATGCAAATTAGTAACTTGCTAAGTTTGCATGATAATTTGATACACCTGTAGATCTTTTGGTTCTCCTCGTTGGCACACATGCATTTCGTGTATAGATTTCCCAATACACTAATAACACTACCATGATGAAGACAACGATATCACGATTGATTGCAGACGGAGATAGGCCGGGCCAGGCATGGTCTCCGTCTCCGATCCATATCTGAAAGCGATGGATTCTTATCTCGTGTCCCTAGAAATCTTGTCTTAAATTAGTGACTTGGTTTATAATTAAATTAAATTGTGAAAAAAGAATTCCTTTTAAATTCTGCATGCACTATCATTATTTGAGGGGGAAAAAAAAAGAATTCATTGGGATCGATCAAATTTGTAAAGTGCCGCCGGCGGTAGCCATGTGGCCACGTCGATCGATTCTCTCATGCAGGATCGATGAACATCAGACACTTGATGTTCGATCGTAATGTAATTGAAGACCTCTCTTCACATCACATTTCTCGCTTCGGTTCAAGGCCAAGATGAGTCGTTCATCTACCATAATAACCCCTTAATACCTCAGCTCCTGCTTCCACGTCATCATTTATTTGTGTCCGTCCGACCAACTCACGGCTCCATCGTATCCATCGTAGGCCGTAGCCATGTGTTTTTTTTTCTTTCTGTTTTTCCCTTCCAACTACTCTATAGCATGACGGCAATTAAGTGTTCATCCACGATTCGCTCAGGATCGGGATTGCAGCGGTTCCTCAACATCGATGTACATCGAGGCTATGGCCGGCTGCCCTCAACAAAAAAATTTGGTTTCCAGGGGTTTCTTCAGATAACTCTATTGAAATAATTCAGATGTCCTGCAGTCCGGAACGTTTATAGATTGCTTGTTCCACTAAAACACCTTTGCATATAGCACTGGAGAGATATCATTGCTATAAATTGGAAGAATAAAGTGAGGAATGAATGACGAGATATTAAGCTAGGTTGATGAGGTATTATTATGCTAACCATACCTAAAATTAGGGTAACCTAAAAAATATCGCTGATAGAAGGAAAGGAGAGATAGCTTCTCTGCTGACCATGCATTCAGGGCGTACATATTCTATCTGCTGCTAGCTACCATTGTTGATATATATGTTCCGTGCATCATTCTTATACTATTGATGATATATGTTGATTCCATTGTTCTTAGGACACGCAGGAGAATCATATTCCTGTACATGATACATACATGCATATACATCATCCGTACGCATCAGCATGTGTGTCCATCAACTGCTTTATAACACTCATGGATGCCGAATAATGTACTGAGTAATATTGTTACGGAACAAGAAGGAAATTGATGAATGAATATATCTCTATCCAAAATATTGAGGACATATTCATCGACGGGATCAATCTCACTATCGAGATGCTGGAAGAATCTTTTGTAACTATATAGGTCCCGTTCGCTTCGCTGAAAAAATAAGCTGAAACACTGCTCCAGCTGATTTGTTGTGAGAGAAAACACTGGCCCCGTTCGCTTGTCTTAAAAATGGCTTGTTCGGCTTCTTTTTTCAGCCGGAACAGTGTTTTTCTCTCACAACAATTCAGCCGAAACAGTGTTTTTCAGCCAGTTTCAGCCAAGTTTCAGACCAGCGAACGGGGCCACTGTTTCGACTGAAAAAACAAACTGAAAAAGACAATTATAAAAGAAGCGAACAGGGCCATATTTTTCATGTTTAGAAAATGGTCTATCTAAAGGGTAATCATTTCTTTAGCAAAAAAACATTTCAATGTTGCGCACGCACGTGCAAACATCTAACGGACTTGCTAGCGCCCGGACGTCCGATTCGGGCACTAGCATCCGGACGCTGCCTGCACAGGGAGCGAACGAGCGCCTAGCGTGTCGGGCTCACGAGGGAGCACACTAGCAGTGGGCCCGTGCCACCCTGGACGTCGTCCGCGCCGCCGGCCGCTTTCCACGCGTATCCCATGTGCAACACCTGATTTACTTTCGAAACATCCAGTGCAACATACAAAAGAAGATAGATGAAACACTTAAAACAAGCGTACGAAACACTTGCGAGAACGCATGAAAAATATTTGAAAACCATTGCAAACATATGCAACACCCAGATAAAACACTTGCAAATGTACGTACGAAACACCTGAAAACACTTAAAACATATGCTTGCAACATGCATTTATATGCAACATTCAGATATATATTTGCAACATCTAGACAAAACACTTGCAACATTTGTCTGGAATAGATAAATCACTTGGAACATACACTTGAAACATACGTGTATAGCCTTTACAATATGTGCAGAATCCCGATTTACTTTTGCAACATCGATATACAACATTTACAATATACCTCTAAAATGTCTGAAACACTTCAAACATACTACTGCAACATGCACTTTTAGAGTAGTATCTGCTTGCTGCTTGGACGAATGGAGGCCCGTCGACGTGGAGTTCGATGTCGGCGCGGAGCTTAAAGCCACGGAGTGGCGGGGAGGTTGCCGGTGTGGAGCTCGTGACGGCACGGACCTCGGCAGGGGTAAACGGATGGAGTGTGACCGCGAGGAGAGGTGTGAGTCTGGGAGCGAGCTAGCAAGCGCCTAGCGCGTAGGGCTCGCTGTGTGTGGCGCGGGCGGGCAGCAGGGGCACGAGCGGGGGTGGCGTTGGCGAGTGCGGGGTCGGTCCCGTGAGCAGAGCGAGCGGGCGGGGGCGGCATGGGCAAGTGGGAGGGACAGACGCCCTATAAGGAGTGTTTCCGAACATCTAAATTAAAGTAGAGTAAAATAAATGAGTGGTTCGTGAACTTGTTTTAAGATCTTATTTGGGTCACCGAACTCCTAAACATTTCATGTCAGGGGCGGTGTCATCAGGGTCCAAAAGTCTCAAATGTCATGCCACTAGGATCCCCATGACTTGCGTCTTCACCATTGGATCCCACGTGAGGGTAGGGCTGATATGTCGGCCTCGGGCGCTTCGTTTCCATGCTTCTCTTTGCGTGCTTCGCCATTCCGCCATGACTCTACTAGCTAGCATGTACGTGTCATCGATCTGCTTAAAACCCGAAGGGGAGAGAGATGGAAGTAGAGCACGCTACTCTCACGCAGGACACTACGGGACCCCTAGTCAAGGGCTACGACACATGAATCCATCGCGGCGTGGGTTCTGTACGTTTTGATCTGGATCGTACCCTATGACAAATATTAGGACCTAGACAAGTGCGCGACCTAAAAATGGCATTTCGTCGTGAGTTTGATGACATCTCAAGAACAAGTTTGAAGACCTGAAAACACATTTGAAACTGAATGGTACCCTGTGATGCCGACAAGTTCGGTGCAACATTGGACATCTGACGAATGAGGATGAGGTGAGTCGTGCTGCCATCGGATCGATCGTCCTAGGACCAGGTTGGAGCGGAGTCAATGACCGACCATTCTGCGTCGCACGATTCGGCCTTCGGGCTGCGACTGTTTCTTTGTATTGTTTTTTTTTTTGCATTTTTCGTACCAAGCGCAGACTATTTTGAAATACGTCCTTACAAATTGATGAAAGTAACGCTGAACCATATTCTCGTAAGTCAAAAGCTGCGTATAAAAAAAATATGTGTACGTAATAAATATATTGATTCTCTGGAAGGCAAATCAATTGCCCGTTGTATCACGTGGTGTATGCAAGTGGATATTAATCTTAAGAAAGTCAGATATACTTGCTCTCTTATTAATTTTTTTTTTTGCAACCGCTTGTTTACAAACCAAGCACTTTTCTGAAAGATACAAACTAAGCATCTAAATTAAATTCCGATTGTACTGTTATACTTCTTATAATAAATTGCTCAATAGAACAAACCCAACTAGATATATTTAGATATTTTATTAAAAATATTTTACATGAATAGTTATATAAATAATTGTTTGAGTGTGGTACATGGACTGCTTTGTGTTTTGATAATGTGGAATTAAAAAAAGGGGTGACAGAGAGAATACTATTGAATAAATGGTGTGTTCAGGGCGCTACATAAAAAAATATTAATATTGGAATGAAATGACTTGGATACATGTTGAGAATAATACTCCCTCCGTCCCAAAATCAGTGCATATCTTGCACTATGACTATGAGTCAACAAATCCTAAGTTTGATCAAGTATATACATAAAAGCATTAATGTTTATCTATCTACCCTATTAATTCACCAACATTTTCTTTCCCAGATCCACACTAAAAAACGTCTCCCGCTGAGAAGCCATCTCTCCATCCACCCAGAAAAGTATACCTAGAAAAATGACAACTTAGAAACAAACCGTCCAGATTGCTTCTAAACATTCTCTCTCCATGCTCACTCAAATCGGACGGACGGGGTCGCGTGTATCATCCTCCTCGTCCCTTCCTCTCCCACATCCGCGCCTGTAACACCATCGGTGTTACATTGTACAGTTTTGGCTAAAACACTGCTTGAGCATCGTACTTATGTGCAAATGTGTGTAATATAAAGTATAAATCAATGTACGGTACTTGCAACGTTTATCCAAAACAAGAAACAAATCTTTCGTTTCATGTCGCTTTATATCGTTTAGTATTCTAAGCGAATTTTTATCGAATAAAAATGATGTAGCACGTTTATACGAACTCTAATAAAGTTGTAGTACGTACTTCGTAGGCGACGATGAAATATGTGCGGTCGAGGACAAGGATAGCTAGCTAGTACATCCAGTAGGTCGGAATAGGAATTCGACGCGAAACCGTTCGGAGTTATGTCATTTCGCGCAAGTTTAAAAATAGGTCGACGAAGCCACTTTTGGTACTTTTTGTAGAGAGATCGGCTTAAGAAGTGGCGTGGTGTCGCGGCTTAGGTCGATAGCTCTACGTGCCCAATGGAGCCCCTGATGCCCCTCTTGAGCGGATTACTGAAGCTGCTGTATCGGCTGATTTTTCAAGACAGTGGGAGGAGGCCAAAGTAGAGCTTAGTGGTCTATCAGACCAAATTTTGGAACAGATGAATGCGCTTCCTACTGAGCCCTCAGCTCCTTAGACATTTTGTGTAATGAAGTTGTGGTTTCTTGTAATATATACTTGTCTCTATGAATATGATCAAGTTTTGCCCTGCTTTTGAATTTGTCTTTGACTGATATGAGCAGGCTTCGACCTGTCTTTCCTTGTGGCTTGTTCGTGCTTTGCCATAGCTTGTTTTCTCTTGGTGATGTAGTAGAGTTGAAGGAGTTGATTATACTTCTCTTGGGGTAATCAACCGATTTGTATTGTAGATCTGCACCATTCTTGGGGCGGAGTAGTTTCTGAGGGTAAGCTTCTAAGTTGTAATTGTTACCTGTGCCGCTTTTGGGGCGAAGTAGTCGACCATACTGCTCTTGGAGTAAATGGCCGAGTTGTTTTTTGCTGATTGTACCGTTTTTGGGTGAAGTAGTCGCTTGATTGCGCTGTTCTTTGTGTGAAGTAGTCGATCGTACCGCTCTTGGGGTAGGCGACCGGGTTGTTGGAGTGATTGTGCTGTTCCTTGGGCGAAGTAGTCGATCGTACCGCTCTTGGGGTAGGCGACCGAGTTGTTGAAGTGCTTGTACCGCTCCTTGGGCGAAGTAGTCGATCGTACCGATCTTGGGGTAGGCAACCGAGTTGTTAGAGTGCTTGTGTCCCTCCTTGGGCGAAGTAGTGGATCGTACCGCTCTTGGGGTAGGCGACCGAGTTGTTGGAGTGCTTGTGCCCCTCCTTGGGCGTAGTAGTCGATCGTATCGCTCTTGGGGTAGGCGACCGAATTGTTGAAGTGTTTGTGCCGCTTCTTTGGGCAAAGTAGTCGATCGTACCGCTCTTGGGGTAGGCGACTGAGTTGTTTTTGTAGATAGTGCCACTTGTTGGGCGTAGTAAACGATCATACCAGCTCTTGGGGTAAGCGATCGGACCCGTATAGCACGACCGTTTCCGGGTTGGCTGTTTGCAGGGTAAGTAAGCAATCGTACCAGCTCTTGGGGTAAGCGATTGCGCCCGTTTAGCAACAACCGTTTCCAGGTTGAGCTGTTCGTAGGGCTGCCCCTTTTTCCCCAACCTGATTACGGATTGGTTCAGTCTGTTGGACAGGGCTGTCAGTCGTACCATCTCTTTTATGGTAGAGTGACAAATGCTAGCTTGGGTCTCCTTACCCAAGAAGCTATTTGGCCGTTGGCCGTCAGTCAAATCATCTCCATATGGTTGAGTGACAAAATTGCCCATGTAGCGCAACCGTTTCCGGGTTGGCTGTTAACAGGGAAGCCCCTTTTTCCCCAACCTAATTACGGGTTGGTTCTGTCCGTTGGACAGGGCTTAAATCTGAAGTCGTTTTTCTTGGAGAATTTCTTCTTTATTTTTTCTCTTGAAACTTGAGTACAATATGTTGTACTAATTGTAGAATCTTTTGAGTTGGCTGATATGCCAAGTGTTCTTCACAGGTATTTCATCTGGAGTCATCAACTCGTATGTGCCGGGTCCTGTTGCTGTCTTTACGATGAAGGGTCATTCCCATGGACTGAGTAGTTTGTGTCGTCCATCTTTCTTCTGGATTAGTCGTAATACTGAGTCCCCTGGCTTTAGTGATCGGGATTGAGTACTTTTGTCATAATGTCTTTGTAACCCTTACTGATATCTTGCATTTTGGATTATTGCACTATCTCTTATTTCTTCTATTGAATCAATTTCTAACCGCCTTGTTTCTTCGGCTTCGCCTTCTTCATGTTGTTCTATTCTTGGAGATGGCCATATCAAGTCGGCTGGTAATACTGCCTCTGATCCGTAGACCAGAAAGAACGGTGAGTATCCGATGGCTCTGCTGATCTGGGTTCTTAGACCACATACTACTTTTGGTAGTTCGTCGATCCATTTTCCACCATAATCTTTCAAATCTTCATATAATCTTGGTTTTAAGCCTTGTAATATGAGTCCATTTGCTCTTTCGACTTGTCCATTGGCCTGAGGGTGTGCTACTGATGCAAAGTCGATTTCTATCCCACAATCTCTTGCCTAGTATTGGAATTCTCTTGCTGTAAATGGTGAACCAAGATCTGTGATTATTCTGTTGGGCATGCCGAACCTATGCATGATATCTTGTATGAATTCCACTGCCTTTTCTGCACTGTATTTGACCAAAGGTTTGTATTCAATCCACTTTGTAAATTTGTCGATTGCCACAAATATGTACTCGAAGCCTCCTTTTGCTTTTTTGAGTGGTCCGACTTGATCCAGCCCCCAGCATGAGAACGGCCAAGCCAGCGGTATGCATATTAAGTTGTGAGCCGACATATGTGATTGCCTAGCAAACATTTGGCAATTCTTGCTTGTTCTGACGAGCTCTTCTGCATCTTTGAGTGCTGTTGGCCAATAGAACCCGGTTCTGAATGCTTTGCCGACCAGTGTCCTAGAGGCTGCATGATTTCCACAACATCCTGAGTGGATTTCATCCAAGATTTCCTTTCCTTTATCTGTTAGAACACATTTAAGCAGTACTCCTGATGATGCTGCTCTTTTGTATAGTTTGTCTCCCACCAGAACGTAATTTTTGCTTCTTTGTACAACCCGGGTTGCTTCTGTTTTGTCTTCAGGTAGTTTCTTCTCTTTGACAAACTCAATGTATGTTTGTCTCCAATCATTTTGTATGACCATGATTTGTCTTGACTGGTCTGGTTCTTCTGCTTGATCTATTTCTATTGGATCTGTTGTTTCCTTCTCTTTTTCTGTGTTCCCGAGTTGTTTGATGGATGGAGCTGTAAGTTCTTCTACAAATATACCAGGTGGTACTTTTGCTCTATCTGATCCTAATTTGGCTAGCACATCTGCTGCAATGTTGGAATCTCTTAGTACATGATGGATTTCGAGCCCTTGGAAATTTTTCTCCAATTTCCTAACTTCTGCACAGTACGCATCCATATTGTCTTTTGTACAATTCCAATCCTTATTGACTTGATTGATTACTACAGCTGAATCATCGTAGATGAGTAGTCTTTTGATCCCGAGTGAGCTTGCCACTCTTAGACCGTGTATTAATGCTTCATATTCTGCCTCACTGTTAGTTGCCTACCAAAGTATTTGTAGCATATACTTTAACTGTCTCCCTTCTGGTGATATGAATAGTATTCCTGCTCCGGCTCCTCCTAACTTTAGGAAACCGTCAAAATACATTTTCCAATGATCAAGTATTGGTTCGGGTTCTTTTTGACTGATTTCTATCCATTCAGCAATGAAGTCGGATAATGCTTGAGATTTGATTGCTATTCTTGGTTTGAAGTCTAGGTTGAGAGCACCGAGTTCTACTGCCCATTTTGATATCCGACCTGTTACATCTTTGTTGCGTAGAATGTCTTGGAGTGGAAAATTGGTTACCACTGTAATCTTGTGTTCATGAAAATAATGTCTCAGCTTTCTTGATGATATCAACACTGCATAAAGTAGCTTTTGCATGTGTGGGTATCTCACTTTTGATTCTGTTAGTACTTCGTCTATGTAATAGACTGGTCTCTGCACTTTGTATGCGTGCCCGGGTTCTTCCCTTTCAACCACAATTGCTGTGCTGACAACGTTCTTGGTTGCTGTAATGTATAGCATCATGTCTTCTTTGCCTTTTGGTGGTGTCATTACTGGTGATGATGCCAAGTACTCTTTTAACTTTTGGAATGCTTCTTCTGCCTGTTCTGTCCATTCAAAATTTCCTACCTTTTTCAATAATTTGAAAAAAGGTAGCCCCTTTTCTCCTAGTTGGGAGATGAATCTGTTGAGTGCTGCCATGCACCCTGTAAGCTTCTATATGTCTTTAACTTTCTTTGGAGGTTTCATATCCATGATAGCTTTAACTTGCTTTGTACTTGCTTCAATTCCTCGGTTGCTGACTAGAAATCCGAGTAGTTGTCCTGACGGGACCCCAAAAACACACTTTATGGGGTTTAGCTTCCACTGCCATGCTTTTAGATTCTTGAAAGTCTCCTCAAGGTCTTCTATCAATGATCCAAGTTCTTTTGTCTTGATTACCACATCGTCAATGTATGCTTCTGTGTTCCTTCCGACTTGATTCCCTAAACAGGTTTGAATTGCTCTTTGATATGTTGCCCCTGCATTTTTTAGCCCGAAAGGCATTGATTTGCAGCAATATGCCCCAAAGGGTGTAATGAACGATGTCTTGCTTTGGACTTCTTCTCTTAAAGATATTTGATGATAGCCCGAGTAGCAATCCAGGAAGGATAATAGAGCTGATCCTGCTGTTGAGTCGATAATTTGATCAATCCTTGGTGGACCATACGGATCTTTTAAACAATTTTTGTTGAGGTCTGTGTAGGCAATGCACATGCGCCGTTCTTTTGAATTCTTCTTCTCTACTAGGACCGGGTTGGCAAGCCAATCCGGGTTGATTATTTCTCTGATGAATCATGCTGCCATGAGTTTGGTGATCTCTTTTTTTATTGCTGTTTTTCTGTCTGGAGCGAATCTCCGTAGCTTCTGCTTAACAGGTTTGGACCCTTTGTTCACATCAATTATGTGCTCAGCCAACTCTCTTGGGACCCCTGGCATGTCGGCTGGCTTCCAAGCGAAGATATCTTTGTTGTCCCGAAGAAGTTGGTGAGCGCGAGTTCCTATTTGGGATCGAGATTTGCACTGATGATTGCCGTCTTCTCCGGGTCATCAGTCAATAAGTCAATAGTCTTGGTAGCGGCTTCTTTTGGTGGTGCAAAGTTGCTTGGTTTCTTAGCCGGTATTTGAATCTCATCCGGGTTCATTTCGTTGGCTAGTATTGCAATCTCCTTTCATTCCTTTATGTCTTGTAATCTTTCGGATATTTGTACTGCTTGTACATCGCAATCATGTGCTTTCTTTAGATCTCCCTTCAATGATAATACGTCCTTTGTTGTTGGCATCTTGAGTAGTAGGTATGGATAGTGTGGCACTGTCATGTATTTTGTTAAAGCTGGTCTCCCAAGTATTGCGTGGTAGCATGATTCAAAGTCTGCAACTTCAAATTTGATGAATTCCGTCCGATATTTGTCTGGTGTGCCAAAGGTGACTGGTAGGGTTATCTGTCCGAGTGGCATAGCTGCTCTGCCGGGTACTATTCCATAAAATGGTGTGCTTGTTGGTGTCATTAGTCCTTCACAATCTAGATTCATCCTTCTGAGAGTATCTGCGAAAATTATATTGAGCCCGGCTCCTCCGTCGATGAGTACTTTAGTTACTGCCACTCCTGCGATAGTTGGACCCAGTACCAGCGGATAGTATCCTGTGTTTGTTGCACTGGTCCATTGGTCTTCTCTTGTGAAGTCGATGGGGTACTCTGACCAATCTAGGTATCTTGGGGTGGCTGGTTCAGCCGCCATGATGGCTCTGTGAGCTAGTTTCTCTTGCCTTTTGCTTCATGTGTTAGGGACACCTGAAAATATCACTGCTAATTGGCGTTGGGGTTCTTGATAATCCCCTTCAGCTTTCTTTTCCTCCTTGGATTCTTCTTGCTTTTGCTCCGAGCTGTTTTGATTCTTGTTTTCTCTCTTCATGAACTGCCGCTGAAAAGTGCTGCATTCAACTAACTTGTGTCTGGTTCCTGGGTGTATGTGACAAGGCATGTTCTCTATGTTTTCCGGTGCTCTTCCTCGGTAGTTGTTGCTCCGATAGTTGCTATTACTGTTGTACCCGTTGTTGTTACTGTTGTTGTTATTGTTGTAGTTGCCATTGTAATTGCCACCGTTGCTATCGTTGCTGCTGCCATTGTATCTTCTCTTGTTGTCTGTGGTTGCCACCATGTTGTCCTGCCTCGGCCTTTTGTCTTGCTGTCTGTAATCAGGTCTTCTATTTTCTGGGTTGTCCCTAGCAAACCGGTGTCGGGTTCTTTCTTTCGATGAAATCAGCTTTTCAACAACCCTCTTGAAGCCTTCATTTGTCCTTGGGTTCTCATTGAAATAGTCTTTGTATTGCCAGCTTGCTAAGATTCCTTCCGCAAAGGCTTCTATCACCTCTCTGTCGGTAATGTCGTGGACTTGAGCCCTGAATTCTCCGAATCTTCTATAGTATTCCCTTAGACTTTCTCCTCTCCTTTGCCTTACTCCTTTCAACTCGGCTGCGGTCATTGGATGGGTAATAATGCCTGCAAAGTTGTTGCAGAAAGCTTCTTACAAGTCTTCCCAATATCCGATTGACCTTAGCCTTAATTTGTCAAACCATTGTAGTGGCATTGCTTCAAGGGCCATTGGGAAAAATAGAGCCTTGATGTCGTCATCTCCTCCAGCTAACTCAATAGATTGGGAATAAACTCTTAACCATTGCCTTGGTTCTACTTTGCCATCGTACTTGGAATGATTTGCTAGTTTAAATTTGTGTGGTAGCTTCAATGTTTGCAGTCTTCCTGCAAAACAAGAGAATCTGTCGTATGGTTCTGCTCTTCTGTAGTCTGGCGATCCTGCTCTTCTGTAATAAGACATGTCTTCTTTTAACTCGGATTCTCTGTAGTCATCTTCTTTATCAAATCTTCTTGATATTTCTTGGTAGCGTTGACTTAATTCTGGTTTGCCTCTTTCTTGTTGTTTTGAGTAATGTTCCTGCCTTCCATTGGCATCAGCACTTTCTGCTGGTCCTAGCCTTTGAAAATTTGATTTTTTGGGTAGTTGCTCTCCTTGTGGCTCTTGTGGGACTTCCCCCGCCGGGTTGTTTTTCTGGTCCCCCGACTTCTTTCTTCTGGTCTTCCTTTGACTTTCCATTACTTGTGAGGGTGTGCAATTCTTTTGTTAATTCTTCAATTCTTTCCCTTTTTGTACTTTTTGCGGCTTCTCTTTCCGCCTTCTTTCTGTTGTATTCCGTTAGTTCCGCCTTGTATTTATTCCAGATTTGCTTCCTTTGTTTAGCTATGTTCCTTCTTCCAGCCTTCAATTTATTCTTCTTTAGTCTTGCTAGTCTTTGCTCATCATTTTCGTTGCTGTCGCTCTTCTCATCTGGCGAGATGTTGCCTTCTGATTCGTCTAAAGATTTTATATCAGGAATCTGCGGTGGTTCCAAAGGTTGCTCCAACTGCTCCACCATGTATACAGTGTACCTCTTCCGAGCTCTTCTTGTACGGTATTTCATCCTTCGTTTGGTTGAGCTGTCGGTAGTCTCTAAGCTGGATCCGAGTTCTTTTCCCTCTTGATAAGGTAGTTCTTCAATGTACGTGCTAGTCTGGGCTTTTTTTGAGGTGAAAGAACCCGACAATGCACCACATAGTCTTGTGGGGTAACTGTCATGATCATCCCTTCTTGTGCTCCCTCCAGGAGTATTTTTCTTGCTGAGTTCATCTTGTCTCGGGTAAAGTGTTGGTAGATTGATGCCGTGTTGTACAGTCCGTACGTTCCCGAGTTCTTTTCGGAGTTGTACGGGTTGTATTCCTTCACGATCGTTGTTGTGTCTCTGAGTCCAATTAGACTTGGCTCTGTGAAGATTGTCTTGGAGTTGGGTTGTATCTCTTTCTCAGAATCGGTTTCGTATCCGCTTTCTTCCTCATTCCGAGTTGTATCCGAAGTTGAGAGTTTCGTCATCTTCTCGGCGAGTTCATATTCAACTTTGTCGTCGAATTCTTTTTCTTCTCGGAGACGAGTACGTAGCTTGCCATCGCCGTCAGCCTCGCAGATCTAGGATCCGAAGACGAAGGTTGTTCCCGCCGGAAAAGTCATGTTGAGGTCGAGGTCCGCCGAGCTCTCGAGAAAAAATTTGTCGAAAGCCCCTACCTGGCGCGCCAGCTGTCGATGTTTTACCACCGATAGCCTGCCACGGGGGTACCCAGGACAGTTGTTCAGGCTTCGGCGAATAGTGGAACTCGGCGGTTACGCAAAGAGACTCACGATTTATACTGGTTTGGGCCCTCGACTTGGTCGAGTAATAACCTTACGTCCAGTTTTACGTTAGCCTATTTGCGTCGTGTTGCTTTGAGTATTGGGTATGTTCCGTTTTTTACAAGGGGTATCCTCATTAGCCCTTTATAGCTTAGGTGCTGGGAGGAGTTGTTTGTCTTCTACTCGGATACAAGGTCAGAGTCCTAGGCTATGCTTCGGGCGCCTTTCCTTGTACGGTCCGAGTTGGAGTTTTGGTCATTACACGTTGCTTTGCTCCGTGTTCTTCTTGACGGTAGGGTTGTGGGCCTTGTTATCAAGGCCCACTTCCCTATAGTACGATCTGTGGGGGGCCTGTAGGGTTCCCCATCGACAAGGTGGGCCACGAGGAGACCGTCGTGACCTTGTCGGTGTCCATGCCGACCCCGTCGGCGGAGATGACATGGCCGAGATAGGCCACGGATGTGGCCCCGAAGGAACACTTGGAGCGCTTGAGGTGTAAGTGGTGCGCTCGGAGGGCGTTGAAGACGATGCCGACATGCTGCAGGTGTTTAGCCCAAGAAGGGTTGTAAATGAGTATGTCGTTGAAAAACACCATCACGAACCTGCGCAGATAGGGGCAAAGCACGTCGTTCATCAATGCCTGGAATGTCGCCGGAGCATTGGAGAGGCCAAAAGGCATCACCAATAACTCATAGTGCCCATGATGTGTGAGGAGCGCCGTCTTGTCGATGTCATCCGGGTGCTTGCGCACCTGGTGATAACCCAAGCGCAAGTCCAGTTTGGTGAAGAAACGAGCCCCATGCAACTCGTCGAGAAGCTTGTCCACCACTAGAATAGGAATTTGTCCTTGGACGTCTTGGTGATAACCCGAGCGCAAGTCCAGCTTGGTGAATAAATGAGCCCCATGCAACTCGTCGAGAAGCTCGTCCACCACTGGAATAGGGAATTTGTCCTTAGACGTCTTGGCGTTGAGTGCACGATAGTCGATGCAAAAGCACCATGAATTGTCCGCCTTGCGGACCAGCACCACCAGGGTGGAGAACGATGATGTGCTGGGCCGGATGATACCTTGGGTGAGCATGGCCATGCACTGGCGCTCTAGCTCATCCTTCTGCAGCTGGGGGTAGCGGTAGGGTTGTACTGCGACAGGAGTGGTGCACGGGAGGAGGTGAATACGGTGATCGTAGGGCCGCACTGGGGGAGGCCCTATGGCTCCTCGAAGATGGCGCCATGCTGCTGGAGTAGGCAGTTCAGCAGGAGCTGTGGAGAGGCGATGGTGGCGACCGCGAGCTACTACTGCTGCGCCGCCTCGCTTGGACCGCCCACACCCTTCCAAAGGATGCGCCGGTCGCCCCACCAGAAGGACACCATCATGGCCTTGAGATCCCACAGAATGGGGCCTAAGGTGCGAAGAAAGTCGACGTCGAGGATGAAGTCAGAGCAGCCCAAGCTCAGGCCGGCGCAGGTGATGGTGAAGGTCTCGGCGCCGATAGTGATGGGGACGTTGCGGGCGATGCCCTCGCAAGGCAGGCAGTCACCGTTGGCGACGGTGACGCTGAGCTGATCGCCGCCCTGTGGAACGAGCCCTAAGCGACACATGGTGGCGCCCTAGAGAAAGTTATGAGTGGAGCCCGTGTCGAGCAGTGCGAGGAGGCGCTCCCCCTTAACCATGACGTGCACCAACATGGTGTTGTCAGCGCGGATCCCTGCAAGAGCATGAAGCGACACGACAAGAGCATTAGCATCAGCCGCAGGCTCCTCTTGGACGACCAGCCCTTCCAGCTGAGCGCCCGCGTCCGCGGCCGGCAGGCCGTCGTCCCCAATATAGTCCGCCAACTCCAGGTAGAATAGGCGGCGACACACGTGGCCCGGCACGTAGGGCTCATCACAGTTATAACAGAGGCCCTGTTGATGGCGTTCCAGCTGTTCTGCCAGCGAAAGGCGGTGGAAAAGTCGCCCTGGGGCTGCTGCATTGCCTGACGCAGGCTGGCCAGGGGCGCCCGCTGCCGCTGGGGTTGTAGCCTGGGCAAGTGGGGGCGGCAGTGCGCCCGACTGAGGAGGGAGACGTGGAGCGTGCGCAGGAGGAACCCACGCCATGGCCGTCGCGCGCCGCTCGAAAGACCGGGCGAGGTAGATAGCCGTCTGAAGATCTTGGGTTCGCAAAGTTCCACGTCGACCCGGATGTGCTCCGGCAGGCCGCCAATGTAGAGTTCGGCCTTCTGCGGGGCCGACAAGTTCCGTGCATGGCACTGCACTGCCTGGAACCAATCGGAGTACTCATGCACGGTAGAGGTGAACGACAAGCGGGCCAACTACGCTAGTCGAGTGCCGCGGATGGGAGGCCCAAAGCGGAGGCGACACAACTCCTTGAAGCGATCCCATGGCGGCATCCCCTCGTCCTGCTCGAGGGCGTAGTACCATGTCTGCGCCACGCCCTTGAGGTGGTAGGACGCCAGCCAGGTACGATCAGACGCATGCGTATGCTGCCCCCCGAAAAAACTGCTCACAGTGGTTGAGCCAATTCAGGGGATCCTCGGAGCCATCATATATGGTAAACTCGAGCTTGTAGAAACTTGGTGGATGGGTGCCCTGGGTGGCTGTGGCCGCAGCATGTTCCACGGCGTCGGCAGGCGCCGGCACCAGGCTGCTGTCGTGGAAGAGGGTGCCGTCCACCCCGCCGTAGAGAACGCCGGACGCCGGTACACCTCCATGGTGCACGAGGGCGTTACTGGTAGGAGCCGACGGCACGTGGGTCCGCGGGGAGGCCTCCGTGAAGACCGGCCCTGAGGACCAGGTGGCCCTCTCTGGAAGCGGCGAGGGCAACGGCAGAATACAGAGTTGATGGATCGGCATTTGGGTGGAGGGCGGCGAGGCAGAATAGGAGGCCGACGGTGCATCACTAGGCATCCCATAAGGGTAGGAGATCGGTGGCAGCGGCTAGTTGGATGGTAGCGGCAGTAGCGACGGTGGCAGCTAGGAAGGAAGTGGCAGCTGCATAGGGTACTGCCCGAGGAGAAGCGCCTGCAGGGTACGTCGAATTTCGGCCATGCCGTGGCTGAGGTCGACGATCGCGGCTGTGGTTTCCTCCGGGGTGAACACAGGCCTGGGAGCTCCCGTCGATCCCAGCGACAGCGAAGATGACGGCACTAGTGCTGAGGTAGAGGCTGGTATGGTGGGTGGCTAGGTGGCGGTGGTAGGCGTGGCGGACGATGATGGCAGCGGCGGCGGCAGGTCGCAGAGGGCTAGGAACCGAAACCGAAACCAAAACCCTGCACCCCTTCGCAGCTCCTCCAAGCTGCGCTTTGCCGCGTGGAGGTCTTCGATCTCATCCGCTGCGTCGGGGATCTTCGACATGTGGTTTCCCCCATGGGTGACGGGCATGTTGTTTTTTCCGCAGGCAGCGAACTCCAACTCCGCGGCAGCAGCGATAGGGGAGGTGCTCCCTTCCTTGTCACCAGCGGGGACGCACTGCCTAGCGCCACCACATTCCGCCACCGGCCGCCGTGAGGACGTCTCCGCTGGTCGCTATCGCGACTAATTCCATGTGGCTATACCCGTGCACCCCTCTCGTTCCGGTGGTCTCCATGGGATCTAGGTGGCTACACATGTGTAGGTTCATCACGCGGAGGGTGTCCGACGTATCTTCAGGAGTAAAAAATAAAGAGTCGCAGTCGACTTCAGGTTAATAAGATAAGTTGAGATGTAAAAGGCTTGTTTTTAGGTGTTAGGTTTGTGTCTAGCAGAGTCATCGTTAGGTTGCAGCTCGAGGACGAGATGCATGTCCAGGTGGGGTGTAGTGTTAGAGGAGTCAAGGGCCTGTTGGGCCTTAGCCCAGTAGGGTTAATTAGTCGCTTGCTTAGGGGCCAAGTAAGACCTCTCTATATAATGAGATGAGATGTATCAATCTATAATCAAGCAAGAGATTAGAAGAAAATCCCTTCTCTCTTGCCGGCCGTGGGCGAAGCCCCGCGGCCCGCCTCCCCAGCACCCCTAGCCCTAGCCGCCGCCCCGTACCCGTGGGTACTGTAGCGCCGCAGGTACTGTAGCACGGCAGCCGCCATCTCTCCATCAACTCAATCCGAATGCCGTCCATAACAGATGGCCTCGACCACTGCCTCGGCCTCATCCACTCTGTCGACACGAGAAAGGAGAGAGCGTTTGGGAGAGGAGAAATTTTTTGGGGGAAACCAGGGATCGAACCGTGGCCGTGCCGTGTGGGCGTAGTGGGCTGAGGGCGGAGGGAGGGTGTGTGATCACAGGAGGTGCAGATACATCGAAGGACGACCGTCAGATATGGTAAAGTAAAGAGAGAATTGATGAGAGTTAAGATGGGCGTACATTTTTATTATGGTGTATTTCTAGGTGCATATTTTGGTATGGGCGTAGTTAAAGTCATTACTGTGGAGCAGGTAATTGTTGAGTGGTTATAGAATAATTCTAACTGATGTTTTATAGGGGTAGATAGAATTAGAGAAGAGATGAATGAATTGGAAACATCAAAGTGTGCATACTCCTCCCTTCTTCTCTCTCTAATACGGAAGAATTGGAAAAACAGGCAAGCGTCCCACCATGGCCTTATCAGCTTGTGCCACTTGTCAGTTGCAGCTACTACTTTTATTTGTAAAAAGCACCATGCTCTTTCAATAGGCATGTGTCCAGCAAACGAACTATGCCTTGTGTGCTAAATATTCTTAATACTATTGTCTTCCTAAATTGGCGATTTATGTATTCCTAAATTAGTTGTCTTCCTAAATAGGCGATTCATGTATTCCGAAAAAGCAAGTATAGTGTCTATGTTCATTTGCAGCCAACACCCCACCCCCATCCCCGGTTTATTTGAAAAAAAAAATAGAGAGAGATTCAATTAAAAGACGCAAGTGCCTAACTGACATGGATCTAAAAATCCAAACCAACTCCTCCAATATAATTCCCTCTCTCACTACATATGTACTTATTTACATATATTGCAGACATCATACCTGCTTTGTGCTTTTGTAATCTACAGCAAAGAACCTCTATGTTCAAAATAACAATAGCCCTGTGATAACAATCAGCTTATCAGAAGAGCAAATAGAAACATGAATCCGTGCATAACCACAACACAAGTAAAGTGCAATGATCAAATCCCATCACATGGTCAACAAACTAGAACCTAACTATCATTCATTATGCAATTTAAGTGTCATTCATTAAGCAACAATATCTTCTTAAAATAGGGAATTTTTGTATTCTGAAAAAGCAGTATAGTGTTCAAAACAGCAGCAAAGCATTTTAGTCCTAATAGTAATACCTGAGCAGTATTTTCTAAAGAATAGGATGCAAATGGATATGATGAAATTTGCTAAACCTACAGAGCACAATATGGATCAAGGCAGGACTAGCAGCAGACATCTAAACATGATAGTGGGTGCCAGTCCTCACCTCATCGATGATAGTGGGCTCAAGGTCAATAAACACAGCACGGGGAACATGCTTCCCAACGCCAGTCTCACTGAAGAAGGTGTTGAAAGCATCATCACCTCCCCAATGGTCTTGTCACCGGGCATCTGGCCATCAGCCTGAATACAAATATAGCATCCTTATTTAAGCAAATTACAAGAGGAAGCCATATGATCCAAATGCAGTCAGTGTAAACATTGCATGCCACCTACACTAGTACACCAGACAGATGCATAAACTTTGTGCCTGCAGTTGATATTTCCACCAAACAAAGATGTGTTACCAAACAAAGGTTTGCCCGTGCTGCATTCTGTGATCAAAGTTCATCTTCTACCTCCAATTGTGAGCTGTGAGAGGGTGATTGTAACGTGATAAATAATTAGTACTTACACCATGCCCAAAAGAATATCTAATTGCTAATTATTCAGCTCTAGTACTTACACCATGACCAAAAGAATATCTAATTGCTAATTATTCAGCTCTAAATGCTGATTATTGACACCTCCATAAAACCTAAAAGCAGCTACATTTTCTTAGTCAATTTGAGTTTCATTCGTTAGGCAACAATCTCTTCCTAAATAGACAATTTATGTATTCTGAAAAATCAAGTATAACGTGCTGCACCATATCTGATGGAAAGCGATTGGATCCACTAACTAACTCTTCCTATATTTTTGTCTTATGGCATCTATAGTGTGAACCTTTAAAATTTGATTTTGAGTAGAATATATAACTGTAGTTGTAAGCATGAGGTACAGAAATAAAAAACTTCCCCATGTGAAGCAAATTGTACAGTATGCACCGTGCAATACATGCACACCACCCTAATATCATATGCAAAGGATATTGCCAACTCCAATAAATCAAGAATAATGGCTAACATTTAAAGCTAACAGTCAGCTTGGCCACCATGGGGAGCACAACATAGAGTTATGGTTGAAGTGCATAGAGAAGGTCAGAATACCTTGTGTATCGCTCAAAAGAATCAGAAAGTAAGGGGCAACAACAGCTGAAATGTCCTGGACTGAAACACAGGAAGATTCATTTAATAACATTATTCAATAGAGAGAGTTCTGGAGAATTGACTGATGCATCCTTGAGCTGATAAGATAAATCAGACAAACAAGAATTAAGCAAACCAATGGCCATTTGCCTACGAGTGGGTGTGGGTGTGCACTCAGCCCACCAACCTGGCTTGGTGCAGAAATCAAAAATAAGTTGGAAAGCATGTACCACACTCTGAGAGACCTTAGATGCCTCTGATAAATTCCTATTGGGTTTAGGTGCACATATAGGTGGTGGTTGTAGAGTGTTGTATGTATGCCTCATACTCAATTACTGTATTAATAAAAAAGAAGGCATAAGACAGATCAAACCACATTTGTATTGTTCTTGCCTTATCTGTCTACCAAACTGCCATCCCTATCAATTTTTTTTTCTCTCTTCTCAACCTTTCCTCTCATGCTCCTCAGTTTCCCTGCCCAAAAGATACTAATGTGCAACCACAATGTGCCAACCAAAGTCAGAAGATGCATAACACAAGGCACGACCTAGTAGTATAGTAGCACAAAAAGTCTCTATTTATCCCTACAACAACACACGGACTTGCTCAAACATCAAGGCAGAAACAATGCTCCGATCTTTACAGAAGAACAGAATACTAGAACCTGTGGTCAGTCTGTATTATGCATGCAACAAATTGGGCAAGGAATCGGCGGTCTCACCCGGCGGCGTCAAGGACATCCCTGGAGATCTTTTTTAGTGGCACCTTTGTACAGTTCCTCCAAGGTGCAAGCCAGCGGCCGCTCGATCGACGGCGCCTTCCTCTGAACCGGCGCGTAGGGGTAGGACAGCCCAGCGTTGTTGACGAGCACGTCGGCCGCGAGCCCCTCGCTGGAAAAGGAAGACGCGACGCGGTCCGAAGGGACGGCCGCGGTCGCGCTGTCACGGGGTAGGGGTCGCGCCGTCGGGAGATGGAGGGGATAGGGGAAGGGGAGGCGGGCGGTGGAGGGGTGGCCGCCGATGCCGGAGAGACGGCCGGCGGCTGCGGCGGTGATGGGGTGGTGGAGCTCATCGGGGCTAGGGTTGTAGGCGCAACTAGATCTGGCTGAGAGGGGGAAGAGGTGGGGGAGGTGGGCAGGGGCAGGGGGGAGGGGGAGGGGGAGGGGCCGGTGCCGGTGCCGACGACGAAGTGAAGCCCGTCAAGCTATGGTTGGAGAATAAGGCAGCAGAGCCAGGTGTGCGACTGAAAAATGCGAGCAAAACACCCACGGCCGCCCAGAAACTAAGTCGTCGTCATCATCATCATCATCATCATCATCATCATCATCATCATCATCATCATCATCATCATCATCATCATCATCATCATCATCATCATCATCATCATCATCATCATCATCATCATCATCATCATCATCATCATCATCATCATCATCATCATCATCATCATCATCATCATCATCATCATCATCATCATCATCATCATCATCATCATCATCATCATCATCATCATCATCATCATCATCATCATCATCATCATCATCATCATCATCATCATCATCATCATCATCATCATCATCATCATCATCATCATCACCACTATAAACTGTTACAATACGTCGGATGACGTGTTTGTTTATATATATAGGAGTACGTAATAACTGTAATTAATAATAAAAAGAAATACAGATGGGCAGGCGAATGAATACTTGTTTAATTGAACAGAACACAACTAACATACGTATATTCCTAGTACAAATTACCGAATCAAATCAGCTGGATTATTTTTGGGCGAAGTCACAAATAATATCTATTGTTCAATGCATCGTTCGGTCCAGAGATGTGACTATTTTTCTTCACCTTCCTAGCGACATCCTTAGGGGGTGTTTGGGACTGCTCCACAAACTCTGTTCCATAAACTCCACCGTGGAGCAGCTCCACAAAAAACTGGAGTTTGTGGAGTACCTCTTTAGGTGCTCTCACAACTCCACCCTTTTTTCTGGAGCAGAGTGCGTGGAGCTGAAACCGTTTGGCTAAAAAACATGAAGCGGAGCTAAAAAAAACGTGGAGCGGAGCAGTCCCAAACACGCCATGTACAACCTCCACCCCATTTTGCGCCCCCTGTTAGGAACCACCGTATGACGAGCCTTGAGCTCGATCCCCAGTCGACCACAGAGAGCGCGTCGTCTGTGGTGAGGAACGTCTCCTCCCAATTATCCCCCGAGAATGTCTCATCGATCTTTTGCAGACGCATGCCTTCCCCTATCATTATAACGAACCTGACAAGCCCATCTTTGGCTTGTTCTTTAGGACTGATTATGTGGTTGTATGTTGCAAGCTGTAAGGTTGCATGCGTAGCAGAGTTTTTTCCTAAAGGCACCAGTGGCATATTCACACGGCCGCCACTAATCAAATCTCTGTAGTTCTCCTCTATGGGTAAGATGTGGGTTCCAGGCGGCAGGCCTTTAAAAACATCCTTATCTCCACTAAACTGGTACCACACATTGTCCCCATTACAGAAACCTATTATATACAAATCGTCTATCGCCATCGCCAACGTCACCTGCTCTTCCGGCGCTTCCCCGACCTTGATATGGATATATATCCATTCAGGTGGGGGGTCGTAGAAGCCTCGCCGCCTAGGGCCCGTCACCGGTATTTGGTTGACACTTGGAGGGTTGTAAGGAGGATTTCTGTTGGCGTAGTCGAGTACCAGCCGCATCAACTTAGTGCGGAGAACTTGAAATGTTTCAGTGCGAATGTCCCAGTAGACGTGGTGTATAGGAGGCCCACCAGCCGGCGGTGGAGGGGCACCAGCCGGCGGTGGAGGGGGTGGTGCCTGAGCTTGAGCAAATGCGGCTAGTAAAAATAAGGATAGCAAAAGCACTAAGTTGGGACGGCATGCTGCTGATTTATTGTTGGTGATCATCATGCCCTTAGCCCCTAGCTAGCTAGTGAACGATCGAGGAGCGAGGACGAGCATATATATATAGTACTTTCTCTTTTACCTGCAATGCATATGAAGTGAAACATAGATGATGCATTGTTTACTGGTACATGCCAACTAATACCAACCTGCCTACTACACACAACGCATGTGACTGACCTTCCAAACCTGCCTACTACAAGTGCCCGTCCAAGGATTTTGAGGGTCCTCTAAAGAATTTATTGGAACGACCCATCTGCTAGAATGAAAATAGGTAGCCAGTTTTAGGTAGGACTGTTGGAGTAGAGAGCAAAATTTAGGTAGTACAAAAATTGGTAGCTACCCAAATACAGTTTTAGGTAGTGTGTTTTAGGTAGTAGTGTTAGAGATGCTCTAACCCCTACATAGATTGGGTTGGGACAGTCACATTGCAAGCCTCGCTCCATAGCTCGTTTCTACTACTATCCCGCTTCTGCCGGCGCGTTTCCAACGTCTTCTACATCTGCTGACGCACGTCGAAGCCTTCCCTTGCCGCTTCGTGACAGACACGACTATTCCCTCCATCCCAAAATAAGTGTCGTTTTGGGTTTTCGTGTCATAAGTTTGACTCGATTTGTAGAAAATATATGCAATATTGGTATCTCTAAATAAATTTGTTAAAAAACTAGATCTAAAGATTTTTTTCGATGATACTAATTACTTAGCATAAATATTAATATATTTTAATATATAGTTAATCAATGATATTTCTCGGGAAGTGAGAACGACAGTTATTTTGGGACGGGGGAATATGTTTGCCACTGGGCGTGGTGGTGGTGGTCCCCGGCGCCGCCCCGCCCTGGCCTTCTTCCCCGACGCCGTCCCTCCCTGAAAGCTCTAGTTTGGTTTTGGTTAATTGATGAAACCCTAAGTGCTAACCTAGTTTATCAAGATAATTATGAGATAGGTAGCACTACTCCAAGTGATGAAGCAATGACGAAGATCATGATAATGGTGATAGCATGGTGATGATCAAATGCTTGAACTTGGAAAAGAAGAAAGAGAAAAACAAAAGGCTCAAGGCAAAGGTATAAAATGTAGGAGCCATTTTGTTTTAGTGATCAAGACACTTAGTGAGTGTGATCACATTTAGGATAGATAGCCGTACTATTAAGAGGAGTGTAACTCGTATCGAAATGCGGTTATCAAAGTGCCACTAGATGCTCTAACTCATTGCATATGCATTTAGGATCTAGTGGAATGTTAACACCCTTGAAAATATTTGTGAAAATATGCTAACACATGTGCACAAGGTGTTTGCAGGGTTGAGATGGGTTTGGGTCCCTCTCTCTCTCCCGCCTCGCAAGCTCGGCGGGATTCGGCGCTTTTGGAAAAATGAAATGTCTATTTTCTATTGCGCCAGATGCAAAATTCTTGGTGGTTGGCACATTTGAGCAAGGGTGAAGAAGTTAGAGTTGAAATGGAGTTGGTCGAAATGATGCTGGCGTCGGTCTACTGACCGGATGCTGGGTCACTCAGCGACCGGACGCTGAAAGGCTGCGTTCGGTCGAGCTGGCAGAGAGGTCGCTAGTTTCGGTGTTGCACCAGACGCTGGACCTGAGATGCATCGAACGCTGGTTTCTGCGTCCGGTCAAACTGACGGGTCTGCACAGTGGCTAAGGGTTGAGCACCGGACGCTGGCTGCGTCCGGTCAAGGTGGACCGGACGCGTCCGGTCGAAAAAACATGCCTCGGGGAGCTTACTGAAAACAACCGGACGCTGGGGCTTCAGCGTCCGGTCAGTTTTGACCGGAGCGTCCGGTCAGCTTCGTAGCCGTTGAAATCTGACGAACAGCGTTTGAAGCTGGTGACGCGTGGTGTCCATCGGGCGACCGGACGCTGAGGGCCAGCGTCCGGTCGGTATGACCGGAGCGTCCGGTCAGAGCGTGTTTTGCCCAGTGAAGGGGTACAACGGCTCTATTTGATGGGGGCTCTATTTATAGCCCCATGGCCGGCTCAAGGGACAACTCTTGCACATTTTCATTGACATAGCAACCTTGTGAGCTTAGCCAAATCCCTCCCACTCATCTCCATCATTGATCCATCATCATTGTGAGATTGGGAGAGAATCCAAGTGCATTGCTTGAGTGATTGCATCTAGAGGCACTTGGTATTCGTGTTGCGCTGCGGATTTCGCTTGTTTCTCTTGGTGGTTGCCACCACCTAGACGGTTGGAGCAGCGGTGAAGGATCGGCATGAGTTGGTGATTGTTCGTGGCCGCCTTCGGTGATTGTGAGGGGAGTTGTACCTTCCCCGGCGGAGCGCCAAAAGGTAACTCTAGTAAATTACTCGTGTCATTGAGTTACCTCACTTGTGGGTCAGTTCTTGCGGTGTCCAATCGTGTGGATGAGGTTTGTGAAACACCTCTTAGCCGCCGAACCACCAAGTGTTGGTCGACACAACGGGGACGTAGCGTGTTGGCAAGCACGTGAACCTCGGGAGAAAATCGATTGTCTCTCTTCTTTGTCATTCTCCCGGTGATTGGCTATATATTCATCTTGTGATTGGTTCATCCCCTATATGTCGGTATAATCACTCTACTCACTCATTTACATTCTTGCAAACTAGTTGATACAAGCTCTTTAGTGTAATTAGAATTAAGAGCTTGCTTTATTATTTACATTCATCTAGTTGAGCTCTTTAGAGTAGCAAGGTTGAGAGCTCTTAGTGAGTAATTACATAGCTAGTTTGTGTGCCTAAGTATTCATTGCAACTAGAATTGTTGGATAGGTGGCTTGCAACCCTTGTAGAGCTAGAGCAAGTTTGCATTACGCTATTTGTCATACTAATCAAATTGCTCTAGTTGATTTGTAGATTTTTAAATAGGCTATTCACCCCCCCTCTAGCCATATTAGGACCTTTCAAGTGGTATCAGAGCCGTGGTCACCGTTTGATTGAAGGCTTAACAACCTCGGTGTCAAATTATGGCTCAAGTTGTGTTCAACCATGTGGGGGGCAAACCACCATTCTTTGATGGCACAAGCTATGATTATTGGAAGAGAAAGATAAGTGTGTATCTTGGTTTAATCAATGATCAAGTATGGGATGTAACCGAGAATGATTATGCTATCATTAATCCCGACAATCCCACCAACCAAGATAAGTCTAACAAGCAATGCAATACAATGGCTCTCAACACCCTATACAATGCCCTTGATCCAAAGGTATTTGAGCAAATCAAGGATTGTGAAAGAGCAAATGAAGTGTGGAGGAGATTGGAGGAAACCTATGAGGGCACACCGGAGGTGAAGAGTGCCAAGTTATATATTCTCAAGGACAAGAAAGAAAAGAAGGAGAAGAGGGAGAAGAGGATGACCTTTCAAAAGAAGAAGAAGGGTGGAGGCTATGTGGTCACTTGGGATAGTGATGGCTCATCGGATAGTGATGACTCTAGTGATGATGGCAAGAAGTCAATCAAGAAAGCACTAGCAAGCATCGCCATCAACAACAAGCCCTCCATCTTCAACACTCTATCAACATGCCTCATGGCTAAGCCTACCAAGGTAAAATATGATAAGAGTGATGATGATGAAAGTGATTCTTGTAGGAGTGATGATGAAGATGAGGAGTACTCCAAGGAGGAGCTCATGGACATGTGTGAGCAAGTGCACGCTTGCAATGAGATGAAGAGAAAGGAGTGCAAAGAATTGCGCAAGAGAGTAAAATTTCTTGAGCAATCCTTTGATGAGCTCAATGCCACTCATGAGGGGCTAGTGGATGCCCATGAGAAGCTTGGCAAAGCTCACTCTAAGCTTGAAAAGGCTCACTCCTCTCTCATTGAGCAAGTCAAGAAGGAGGAAACCAAGGAGGAGCAAGTGATAGTTACATGTGATGTGGGACTAACATGTGATCTTATTAATGAATCTACTTATAAGCCTATTGCTATTGCTCCCACTAACACCTCTTGTAGCACAACCATTACCACTCCACCTATGAATGATACATCACTAATGGTGGAAAATGAAACCCTCAAGAAGGAGGTGAATGAGCTCACTCATGCCTTAGGCAATGCCTATGGTGGAGATGCCCGCTTGCTAAAGTGCTTGGGTAGCCAAAGGTTTTCTCTCAACAAAGAGGGATTAGGCTATACCCCCAAGAAAGGCAAGGCGGCCTTTGTCACTCCCAAAGCTAGCTTTGTGAAGG
This sequence comes from Miscanthus floridulus, assembly GCF_019320115.1. Classification (NCBI taxonomy): domain Eukaryota; kingdom Viridiplantae; phylum Streptophyta; class Magnoliopsida; order Poales; family Poaceae; genus Miscanthus; species Miscanthus floridulus. The sequence continues at coordinate 82,521,354 of NC_089592.1, read as the reverse complement.
GCAATGGTCGGTTTTGCAATAGATACAAGCAAGTTGGGCATATAGAGCAAAATTGCAAGACTAACAAGAACAAGCTACCTAATGTATCCTCAATCAAATTTGATTCTTGTTACATGCTTTATAAGGGTGCCAATGGTGTGAAGGCTAAGTTCATTGGTACACCAATTGTGGCCCCAAAGAAGAAGGCCATTTGGGTACCAAAGACCTTGGTGACTAACCTACAAGGACCCAAACAAGTTTGGGTACCTAAAAAGAATTGATCTTCTTTTGTAGGTAAATTATAAAGCCGGAGGAAGGCATTGGGTGCTTGATAGTGGGTGCACACAACACATGACCGGTGATCCAAGAATGTTCAATTCAATCAATGAAAGCAAGAGCAATGGGATTGATAGTATCACATTTGGTGACAATGGCAAAGGCAAAGTCAAGGGGCTTGGTAAGATTGCAATATCCAATGACTTGAGCATTTCCAATGTGCTACTAGTAGAGAGCTTGAACTTCAACCTATTGTCGGTAGCCCAATTGTGTGATCTTGGTTTCAAGTGCATATTTGGCGTGGATGATGTAGAGATCATAAGTGTAGATGGATCTAACTTGATATTCAAAGGATTTAGATATGAGAATCTATACTTAGTTGATTTCAATGCTAGAGAAGCTCAATTGTCAACATGTTTGATCACTAAGTCTAGCATGGGTTGGTTATGGCATAGAAGGCTTGGTCATGTTGGTATGAAACAATTGAACAAATTGATTAAGCATGACTTAGTTAGAGGCTTGAAAGATGTCACATTTGAGAAGGATAAGCTATGTAGTGCATGACAAGCCGGAAAGCAAGTTGGTAATACACATCCTAAGAAGAGCATAATGAGCACATCTAAGGCATTTGAGTTGATGCACATGGACTTGTTTGGACCAACCACATACACTAGCATTGGTGGAAACAAGTATGGATTTGTGATTGTGGATGATTTCACTAGATACACATGGGTGTTCTTTCTTGGTGACAAGAGTGATGTGTTTGCAATATTCAAATCATTTGTCAAGGGCATTCACAATGAGTTTGAAACAACCATCAAGAAAGTTAGAAGTGACAATGGTAGTGAATTCAAGAACACTAGAATTGATGAGTTGTGTGATGAATTTGGAATTAGACATCAATTCTCGGCCAAGTATACTTTTCAATCAAATGGGCTAGTTGAAAGAAAGAATAGAACCTTGATTGATATGGCAAGATCAATGTTGAGTGAGTACAATGTGAGTCATTCATTTTGGGCCAAAGCAATCAACACGGCTTGCTATTATAGCAACCGACTCTATTGTCACCCCATGATGGAGAAGACCCCCTATGAGCTATTAAATGGAAGAAAGCCCAATATAGCATACTTTCGGGTTTTTGGATGTAAATGCTATATATTGAAGAAAGGCACTAGATTGAGCAAGTTTGAAAAGAAATGTGATGAAGGTTTCTTGCTTGGTTACTCCACTACTAGCAAGGCTTATAGAGTTTGGAATTTGGCTAGTGGTACTCTTGAGGAGGTTCATGATGTGGAATTTGATGAAACAAATGGTTCCCAAGAGGAAGATGAGAATCTAGATGATGTAAGAGGCACTTAATTGGTCAATGCAATGAAGAACATAGACATTGGTGATATAAGGCCTAGAGAGGTGATTGATATTGAAGATGACAAGAATCAAGTGCTCTCTAACTCAAATGTGCAAGCAAGTGGTTCTCATGATCAAATCCAAGCAAGCACAAGTAATGGCAATGTGCAAGATCAACAAATGGCTAGTTCATCATCTCAATCAAGTGATCAATCAAATGCAAGCAATCAAGTGCAAATGCTTCAACCAACCAATGTTGCAAGAGATCATCTATTGGACACTATCATTGGTGATATTTCGAGAGGTGTGCAAACAAGATCAAAATTGGCTTCATTTTGTGAGCACTTCTCATTCGTGTCATCCATTGAGCCTAAGAAGATAGATGAAGCTTTGAATGATGTTGATTGGGTCAATGCTATGCATGAAGAGCTAAACAACTTCACAAGAAACCAAGTATGGGAGTTAGTTGAGAGGCTAAGGGTCATAATGTGATTGGAACCAAGTGGGTCTTTTAGAACAAGCAAGATCAAGATGGGATAGTGATAAGGAACAAAGCAAGATTAGTGGCTCAAGGTTATACTCAAGTTGAAGGTCTTGACTTTGGAGAAACATATGCCCCGGTTGCAAGATTGGAAGCAATTAGGATCTTGCTAGCTTATGCATGTGCCCACAACATCAAGTTGTACCAAATGGATGTGAAAAGTGCATTTCTCAATGGGTACATCAATGAGCTTGTGTGTGTTGAGCAACCTCCCGGTTTTGAAGATGAAAAGAAACCCAACCATGTGTTCAAGTTGAGAAAGGCTTTGTATGGATTGAAACAAGCACCTAGAGCATGGTATAAGAGATTGAGGGATTTCCTACTCTCTAAGGGATTCAAGATGGGAAAGGTTGACACCACTCTCTTCACCAAAAGGCTTGGAAATGACTTGTTTGTAATGCAAATCTATGTTGATGATATCATCTTTGGATCAACAAATCAAGAATTTTGTGAGGAGTTTGGCAAGATGATGGCAAGTGAGTTTGAGATATCTATGATTGGAGAACTTAGTTACTTCCTTGGTCTTCAAATCAAGCAAATGGAGAATGGCACATTTGTGAGTCAAGGCAAGTATATCAAGGACATGCTCAAGAAGTTTGAAATGGATGAGAGTAAAGCTATTAGTACACCAATGGAGACAAGTGGAAGCTTGGATAGTGATGCTAGTGGCAACATGGTGGATCAAAAGATGTATCGGTCTATGATTGGAAGTCTACTCTATGTGACCGCATCAAGACCGGATGTGGTGTTTAGTGTATGCATGTGTGCTAGATTTCAAGCCTCACCAAGAGAAAGTCATTTGAAGGCAACAAAGAGAATATTGAGGTACTTGAAGCATACACAACATGTTGGATTATGGTATCCCAAAGGAGCAAGATTTGAGTTGATTGGATATTCGGATTCCGATTATGCGGGATGCAAAGTTGAGAGAAAGAGCACATTGGGCACATGTCAACTATTGGGAAGATCACTTGTATCTTGGTCATCAAAGAAGCAAAATAGTGTAGCACTTTCAACCGCCGAAGCGGAGTACATTTCGGCCGGTAGTTGTTGTGCTCAATTACTTTGGATGAAGGCTACTTTGAGTGACTTTGGAATCAAGTTCAAGCAAGTGCCATTGCTATGTGACAATGAAAGTGCCATCAAGCTCACCAATAACCCAGTTCAACACTCAAGAACAAAGCATATTGATGTCCGCCATCATTTCATAAGAGATCACCAACAAAAAGGGGACATTTGCATAGAGAGTGTGGGCACCGAAGATCAACTTGCCGACATATTCACCAAGCCACTTGATGAGAAGAGGTTTTGCAAGCTAAGGAATAAATTGAATATACTTGACTTCTCCAATATGTGTTGATGCACCCCCATTATATGACATGCCTCTCCTTCGAGCAAAGCAAGGTAAAGTTGATTGACATGTCATCCATTCATTACTAAGGACTTGTTTAGTGCATCTAGTCATTCCTATCATGTCCTAGGCTCATTCATGAAAATCAAATGAATTTGATGCTTATATGGTACCACTATTGCTTGTATGTTTGAAATGATCTAGTGGTAGCATATGACATATTTGTGGGCTTGTAAACCTAGTGTTTGATTTAGAAAATGAGCTATAAGTGTTTAACTCAACATGGTACAAGATAACCCTTATTTGGAGGTGTGAAGAAGCTTGTCCTTGGATCAAACCGAGTTAAATATCTTTTGTAAGTAATCTAGATTGAACCAAAATTGAGAAAATGATCCTTATTTCACATGGTTTCACCCCAACCTATCCATAATTTAAGCCCACCTTTTGTGCTAATTGTTGACAAAGGGGGAGAAAAACAAAGATATGAGTGATAGGGGAGCATTGGACATAAGGGGAGAGATATGCTAAAGGAAAGGGACCAATTAAAATTTTGAGCACACAAGTAGGGGGAGCAAGCTCATAAACTTGTATGATGAACATTTCATATATTTGCTCGCATGGTACAAATTCTAAGTTTCAACATTCATGCTTGTGTGGTGTATGCTAGTTATAGGTTTGAATGATGAAATGAAAAACTAGCATGCATAGGCTAAAAGTAACTAGACTCATGCTCACATTATGAAAACTAGACCCTTGCTTTTAATGTTGATCTCATGGGGTATTCTAGTTTTTGTGTATGTCTAGTTACTAATGGTGCTAAGGATGGTATATTGGTGCACTCCGATTGGTATCACGCTTCAAAGGTCCATCTCTTATACCTTAGCATCATTTGGTAGAAATTGACTCCTATATTTCCTATCTAAGCATATGTGCAAGCTACAATCCAAAATCTTAGCACATATGTAGGGGGAGCAATTACTACCATATGGAGTTCATGAAACTTGCCTATACCCTTTACACATGGTAAATAAGCTTGGGCAAGCAACATGGATTCAAATGAACTTTAATTCATATCTTTGTATAAGGGTTGTCATCAATTACCAAAAAGGGGGAGATTGAAAGCTCTAGTTTGGTTTTGGTTAATTGATGAAACCCTAAGTGCTAACTTAGTTTATCAAGATAATTATGAGATAGGTAGCACTACTCCAAGTGATGAAGCAATGATGAAGATCATGACAATGGTGATAGCATGGTGATGATCAAATGCTTGAACTTGGAAAAGAAGAAAGAGAAAAACAAAAGGCTCAAGGCAAAGGTATAAAATGTAGGAGCCATTTTGTTTTAGTGATCAAGACACTTAGTGAGTGTGATCACATTTAGGATAGATAGCCGTACTATTAAGAGGAGTGTAACTCGTATCGAAATGCGGTTATCAAAGTGCCACTAGATGCTCTAACTCATTGCATATGCATTTAGGATGTAGTGGAGTGCTAACACCCTTGAAAATATTTGTGAAAATATGCTAACACATGTGCACAAGGTGTTTGCAGGGTTGAGATGGGTTTGGGTCCCTCTCTCCCTCCCGCCTCGCAAGCTCGGCGGGATTCGGCGCTTTTGGAAAAATGAAATGTCTATTTTCTATTGCGCCGGATGCAAAATTCTTGGTGGTTGGCACATTTGAGCAAGGGTGAAGAAGTTAGAGTTGAAATGGAGTTGGTCGAAATGATGCTGGCGTCGGTCTACTGACCGGACGCTGGGTCACTCAGCGATCGGACGCTGAAAGGCTGCGTCCGGTCGAGCTGGCAGAGAGGTCGCTAGTTTTGGTGTTGCACCAGACGCTGGACCTGAGATGCACCGGACGCTGGTTTCTGCTTCCGGTCAAACTGACGGGTCTGCACAGTGGCTAAGGGTTGAGCACCGGATGCTGGCTACGTCCGGTCAAGGTGGACCGGACGCGTCCGGTCGAAAAAACATGCCTCGGGGAGCTTACTAGAAACGACCGGACGCTGGGGCTTCAGCGTCTAGTCAGTTTTGACCGGAGCGTCCGGTCAGCTTCGTAGCCGTTGAAATCTAACGAACAGCGTTTGAAGCTGGTGACGCGTGGCATCCATCGAGCGACCGGACGCTGAGGGCCAGCGTCCGGTCGGTATGACCGGAGCGTCCGGTCAGAGCGTGTTTTGCTCAGTGAAGGGGTACAACGGCTCTATTTGATGGAGGCTCTATTTATAGCCCCATGGCTGGCTCAAGGGACAACTCTTGCACATTTTCATTGACATAGTAACCTTGTGAGCTTAGCCAAATCCCTCCCACTCATCTCCATCATTGATCCATCATCATTGTGAGATTGGGAGAGAATCCAAGTGCATTGCTTGAGTGATTGCATCTAGAGGCACTTGGTATTCATGTTGCGCTGCGGATTTCGCTTGTTTCTCTTGGTGGTTGCCACCACCTAGACGGTTGGAGCAGCAGTGAAGGATCGGCACGAGTTGGTGATTGTTCGTGGCCGCCTTCGGTGATTGTGAGGGGAGTTGTACCTTCCCCGACGGAGCGCCGAAAGGTAACTCTAGTAAATTGCTCGTGTCATTGAGTTACCTCACTTGTGGGTCGGTTCTTGCGGTGTCCAATCGTGTGGATGAGGTTTGTGAAACACCTCTTAGCCGCCGAGGCACCAAGTGTTGGTCGACACAACAGGGACGTAGCGTGTTGGCAAGCACGTGAACCTCGGGAGAAAATTGATTGTCTCTCTTCTTTGTCATTCTCCCGGTGATTGGCTATATATTCATCTTGTGATTGGTTCATCCCCTACACGTCGGTATAATCACTCTACTCACTCATTTACATTCTTGCAAACTAGTTGATACAAGTTCTTTAGTGTAATTAGAATTGAGAGCTTGCTTTATTATTTACATTCATCTAGTTGAGCTCTTTAGAGTAGCAAGGTTGAGAGCTCTTAGTGAGTAATTACATAGCTAGTTTGTGTGCCTAAGTATTCATTGCAACTAGAATTGTTGGATAGGTGGCTTGCAACCCTTGTAGAGCTAGAGCAAGTTTGCATTACGCTATTTGTCATACTAATCAAATTGCTCTAGTTGATTTGTAGATTTTTAAATAGGCTATTCACCCCCCCCCCTCTAGCCATATTAGGACCTTTCACTCCCTCTCCCGGATTCGGATCCGTGCATATGAACTACATCGCTCTTCAAGAAAAGCTGCAAAGCACTATATAGGTAACAGAGCTGTAATCTAACAAGGGAATTTGGATTAAACTGCATATCTATGGATAATAACCATTTAAGTATGCCATTTTTGTATTTTTATTCTTATTGTCTATGGTTCACCGTAGGATTATGTATAATGGCTAACCACATCTTGGTTCTGTATACCTTTTGAATTCCCGAACACTCTACTTGCGCTTAATATGCATTAGTGCATAAGCACTACAAAAAGTATGCATACTAATTCGAGAAAAGTGTGCATGCTAATTGCCATTTATAATTTATATATGGTTTGGATACACAGTCAAGCTTGAACTCATCAGATATTTTAGAAACTGCATATGTTAGGTCAAAGCAGCTAAAATTGAGTCTGTAGAAAATAATTTCAATTTAATACATCCTACGTAGCAAAGCTAGGTGAGAGAAGCTTCGAAATATGTTCTGGAGGCTACAAACCTCTTTCATTTGAATCATTAATCTATTGTACTATAGTTCTTCAATAGACTTGAATATATTTTTTATGTCCTACTCCTAACATGGATTTTTACTGTTACAAATTCAAATAGATTTTCAAACTAGCAACATCCAAAATTAGAACTAAGTGTCTTATTAGAGCCACCACCACAATACCAAACAGAGCCCTAATCAGCAACTTGGATGCTACACCCTGCATTCTCTTGTAGAGTGGATGATTTATTACATTTTTCCCTGCAAAGAGGCTTACTGCATTTGTTCAAAGGTTTATATTACTAATTGAGCGTTGTTGCTTTGTTGCTCGCAGAATTCTGGAAGCAAGTTCCTCCAAATGAACCATATCGTGTCATACTTGGTGATGTCAGGGATAAATTGTACAACACACGTGAACATTCTCGTCACCTATTGTCATCTGGAATTTCTGAGATTCCAGAGGAGGCAACTTTTACTAACGTTGAATAGGTTTGCTCTTTTTTCTGTGATATACATATTAGTGATTGCAGCCATCATACTTATAGTAATCTAATTACCACCTTCTATGTTGCAGTTTCGTGCCGCGCTGCTCTCCCCTTCCCTAACTATGTCTTGTGACTTTTTTTGTTTTGTACTACTCTTGAGTGGCTGTGATGAATCAGGTTTCCATTAGAGAACTTCTGCACTTTAGCACCTTATGAGCTGGTACTTGGGATATTTTGTTCTGTTTGCTGCTTAACTAGGATGGCTTGTACCAGTACAAGCAACCAGTTCTGTGGCCAGTTCAATTCCCATTAGATAGAGAGAATTAAATTAAGTTCCAGGTGAAATTAAGTTTCAGTTGTCATGCTGATAATGGGTAAATCTGAGCCATTTCTCGAGTTCTTTTGCTCTAGGTGAAATATATGTAGTTCTTGTGCTTTTGACATACTGCTCTCTAATGGATCTGGAATGATCAATAGTTTCTTTTCTATTAGCTCAATTCAATAGAGCTCTGTGATTTTTGCATTGCTATTTGTAGAAGAACATGACTTTTTTGCATGCAAATCATATATTTGTTGGCTTGGACTATGAAACTTAGGTAATACTTTCAAATGTGAAATTTCTGGAGATGGTCAACTTCTAGAAGAATGTTCTTCTCCTCTATTGTTTCTTTGGCTGCTCCTGTTACCAGATTTGGCACCCCATCCATCTGCTTTCCAGTCCTTGTTACTAGAATCAGTTGTCTCTTTCCATTGAGCAGTACCTTGTGAGTTCTCAGCAGGCACATCATTCCATCTTATCTTTCTCACCCCAACTGGATCCTGTTCCACCCCAAGTCACGCTCGCCTCCCGTGCTCACCTTTGCCCTCGTCGTCCTGGTAATTCTAGCTCTCTGTCTGTTACCCGACTGCTACTGCTGTTAGTTGTCATTTTTCGGATGCTGATGGTGTTATGTGCTCATGTTTGCAGGGTGTCATCCTTCTCATCGCCTACTTCAACAGCGGCTCAGGTCGGTTAAAGATTCTCGGTTAGACTCGCGCACTCAATTTTCCTGATTAATGTTTGATTACGAAAAGTCTGTGCTTGCTACTTGGCGATAGAACATGGCTTGTGACATGTACAAATCAAATTATTTGCTGTAGGGTGGCGAAAGAGTTTGTAACTTTTTAAATCAAATTCATCAATTGTTTTGTAGTTAGTACATGGTCTGATAGTGGGGACACACCAAGCATGCACAATTGCTATTTGGTTGTTAAAAAGTAATAAATGCATATGTATTATTATGCAATTTTGAAAGCAAACTGACTTGAGTTAGTATGTATTGAATTGACAGCTATGAATTATGACCGTTCTATGTTATTGGCATGTACTAGTTTGTTCCAAAAGACCAAAATAAAACCAATCAGTGTTTCCTTGTACTTCTAGTTTGACTCTTTCTTTAATGGCCAGGTGTAACAGGCTGTGACCAGGTCTGAAGGTATATTTCCCCCCCTCCCTTCCACTTCTCTTTTTGGGTGTCAAATCACCTGCTGATGTTATTTTTTTAGTCATCCAAATTTCTGATTTCTCTCTTAAACTTGCTCTTCAACGTGTCATTAGACTTGCAGCCTGAATTTTTTTTTGTTCTCTCTGATTACAAGGTTGCACTTGCTATTGTAGTTTGCAATTAAGACGCTCAACTAGTTTTAATAATATATCTTATTCGTGGCTATGTTATTGTTATCCTAGCATTGTTTCTCAAGCATTATTACCAGTTTTTGTGCTTTTGTACTTTTATCAATGGGATGTCTGTGATTGCTAAATTGGGCTGTTTTTGTGCTTCCAGGGTTTGGAAAAGATTCTGGACCAACACATGGTCAAAGTCTGCAATGATCAGTACAGTTTGACTGACAAATATACTGATGGCTGGCTGTCTTCAGGTATTCTCATTTGAACTATTTTTTTTATAATTATTTTTATTTATTCTTGATGTTGACAATATGCATATTTCTTATTTCATCTCCAAAATGATGTGCCTCTGATTTTCTAATTAGAGTTAGTGGAGAAAAGTATTAGGTCTTTCAGTTTTGTTGATGAAACCAAATATTAGCTATCTCTTGTTACCTTACTCACAGCTTGGCTTGTGGTTGGGTTCATAAACTTACTGAAATTTATGGACTAGTGTCTAAACACTATCTTGAGTTATGGTTAATTCAGTTCAATGTCTATTAGAAATTACTTTTCTCTTTACCTCTAAATATTTTTCCTATTCTCAAGATTACTCTAATTAATGAAAAATGGTCTTTTGCAGGAGGCTTTGGGAATTTCTTAGTTTGAGAACAGATTGTAGATATGTTGATCAGTAGCCGTGCTTTGTTTATATGGTTTCAATAACATTGTGTTTTGTACCTGTATAATGACATTGAAACATTGAGTCCATTGTTATGAACAACAATGATATGTAACAACTTTCATGCTGATTATATGTATCGAGATTGCTGAATGTAACATGTTGATGCATGGCTAAATGATACTATTCATGTATGATGAAATATGATGATAGTCATTAGTTATGAGCCGTGCTTGTAGACTTCAGTACTGTACGGACAATATATATTTTAATATGCTGTTGCTACTGTTTTAAAATATTTTTTTTGTGTGTTTAACACTCTTTTTTTCTGTGAGGCTGGGTACACAGAAATATTATTTTTAATCTGTGCGAAATAAATTTTTCTGTGAGTTCACTAGACCGACAGAAAAAAAACATGTGTTTTTCTGTGCGTTTATTTCTTTTTTCTGTGTGGATTAACACACAGAAAAATTAGTTTTAATCTGGGCGAACACAATTTTTCTGTGCGTGTGAGACCCACAGAAAAATTGTTTCTGACGGTGAACCCACAGAAAAAGTCGATTTTTCTGTCATTCTATTTCTGTGGGTTATTTTCTGACGGTACACCATCAGAAAAATATTTTTCTGACGGTATTCGAATTTTTCCGTGGGTTTTCGCACCGTTAGAAAAAATCGAGATTCCAGTAGTGAAATTGGATTCACTTTTATGGTGCTATATTACGAAACAAATCAGACAAAATATTAGAGAGAATCCCAAGTACATTCATGGTGAAAATAACTGCTAATGTAAGTTCAACATACCCCCAGGCTATATATTGTGTTTCTTTACTATCTACATAGAAAAATGATAAATAACTACCAATATATGTTCTACCTCTTTTATGAATATATCTTTTGTAGTGGTGAGATCACTATGAATCTCAGACTCAGTATCACCACTGAATTTTGTTACACCACGTTTCTTTTTCTTTTCATGTGTATGGAGCTTTGGTTGAGTTAGGATTAAATCTTCAGCACTTGCTCGGTCTATATGTGTAGACAGTGTTGGGTTTAGTCCCACATCGGTAGTTGATGTTGGGAGAGCACAACATATAAGATAAGGCAGTCATCACCTATCAGGCTAGTCTTTTGGGCTGAGTTAGGCCCAAAGGACAAGTATGTTGTGTGAACCTGGGCCTGAGAGGCTTTCTGCTCATGGTGTTGAGTTGGGCCAGATTTCGTTCACCAACAACTGGTATCAAAGCCCATGGTTAGCAAATCCTAGAACAATCTCAGGGTCACATGGTTACGGGGGAGCCCACTAACGTCTTGTGGGTTCACACGGGATGTGTGATCAGACGTTGGGCTTGGGCGTGGAGAACCTCTTCCGGAGATCGCACATATGTGTGATGTGAAGAGTTGGGTCTGATATGTGACGGGGGAGATTGTTGAGTTTAGTCTCACATCGGTAGTTGATGTTGGGAGAGCACAACATATAAGACAGGGCAGTCCCCACCTATCAAGCTAGTCTTTTGGGCGAAGTTAGGCCCAAAAGCCAAGTATGTTGTGTGAACCTGGGCCTGAGAGGCTTTCTGCTCCTGGTGTAGCGAGTTGGGCCGGATTTCATTCTGCAACAGACAGTAGTCTAGAAAGAGAATACTCACCGGATGTCTAAAGAATTTTTTTAATCTTTTTTTTTGACGTGAAACGGCAGGGGAGGCCCCTGCCTATTTTTTTTGCTTTTCAATTAAATGAAGGAATGAGGGTTTACAAAGTAAAGAACAAAAGAAAAGTACAAGGCAACTAGGCCCAAAAGAAAAAAAACTTTTTATTTTTTTTTAATCTTTTGTTGCTGGAAATGTCAATGGTCCTCAATTGGCCAACTGTGGCTAACAAATTCTCATGGCTGATCTTCACCCATTTTAGGTGAACGGTGGTGGCTTGGTAACTAAGCTGCAAGATGAACCGAAAGAATTAAACCTTGAAAAGGAAAAATTCAATTGTAGGGCAAAGATCATGCAAGTCAGCAAAAAAAATTACGACATAATACATCAGAACGTTGCAGTTGTTGGCTCGAACTTTTTTGGACACCTACTATGAACCGACACAAGAATAATTTTTTTTTTGAAAGACCCGGTTATCCCGGCATTATATAAATAAGAAGAGGATGAGTTTTACAACTTATAGCGCGAGTAGCGCTGCCCCATCATGATAGACCATCACGAGGGGTAAGGTTCCATCAACTAATTGCTCCTGGCATTAGGAACAACAAATAAAGGTAAGAGAGCTTTCCCTCCTGCACTTGCCCACGCGGCGGCTTCCTCCTTGATCCTTGCCACTGCTTGTGCTACCCACAACAGCAAACGGGCAAATACGGCTGCACGAAACTGAAGCGAAATGGGTTGAAAAGATAGAGGGGGCGGGCTGGCCGTGGTGCAAGTAATCCTGAAAATATATTTGCATTCATCTTTGAACTGGTAGTATAGCCTGATCGGTAGTGATATTCTGCTATTAGGCTTTGCAGCCGCTGCGCCAGTTCAGTTGCAGAAAGGTTGTATCAATAATTTAATGTGCACCGGTTCGTAGCTTTAGATTAGAATTGAAATAAACCTAAAAATTAAACTAAATGCCTTTTGCTGTTTCGATTGCTGATCAAAATGCTTATGCTTGAACCTAATTTGCTTTATGAGACTAACAGATTAAAATCACAGTGAGGAAATTGGAAAAAGAAACCGTGATTAAGGGCAGCAGGTTGATTCAGTAATTGATTAAGATCATGCCATCATGGTTTTACTAACTGAAGTCAGAGACGACGACACATGCCTCCAGGCTCAGTGCTCGGGCACTCAGCAGTCGCAGATAGCAAAACACCGGTGGCGGGTGACTCATCACAAGTCGTAGACGCCGGTGGATGCATGTGCCCGCCACTGCAGCACTCCTGCTGCCGTCACGGCGGCGCCCGAGTTCTGATCGCCTGTGCGAGAAGACGAATGGGCACGCCGGCGGCTCCACCACACACAAGACCTAGGCCTTCACTCTGCCCTTATTTGCGGACTACAGACATGATATGCAGCAAGCCGGCCGGCAACAAACGCATGCAACCAATCGTGTTCGGTTGTTTTGCATGCAAGAAAAATCACACCACTTGATTGGGTAATTTCCCAATTGCTCCTGCATGAAGATTGATACGGGATATCCCCTTGATTGGTGTGGGAGCGTGATTGAAGGACGTGATTGGGAACGTGATTGGAGGAGTTTGTGAACTGCCTGGCCGGTCTCGCAGCTAGAAAGCGTGCAAACTGCCGGGCGGGCTATGGAGCGATCGGCTTGGTGTCGCCTGGTGGACGGAATAGATATAGATGTTTTAGTTGTAGCTGAAGACATGTAAGATTTATGCGAATAACTAAATGTTCATTAGTGTAGTGTAGGTACTTATACAGATGGTGTATTTGTTTGTTCTATGTTACCGCACAATTTCAAAAAACAATTGTATCTCGCACTAATAAAAAAAATATATATAGTTGGCCCTAGTCTTTCCTAATCCGTGCGCCTGCCGTAACACACGCACACGCCATTAGTGTGATCCATGGGAGCAGTCGAACTAACTCTCCTCTATTATTGCGCTAGCGTTGTTCCTTGTTCATTCGGATCATCTGAGACTCAACGCATGTATGTACTATATAGTAGCACAGCTTGGCTTTAATTTGCATTGGCGTGAAATTATATGTTTGCATGCATCATCATTCATCATCGAGGAAACGATGAAGACATGCAGCCGCACAAGCATGTAGATCGACACAACAACTAGCCTTATTACCCTCCCATCCGATATATATGATCCGTCGTCATCATCAGTTTCCGGCTGCATCGATCTCACCCATCGGCCATCATCGATCACCACCACCGTACCTTCCGCCTCCTCCCGCCTGCTTAAACCTAATAATAATCCATCCGACTCCGACTCCGACTCCGACTCGTCTCCGTTTCCAACCTAGCTATCCATCGGATGATCGATTTCGATTCCACCACCACCATCATCATATACATATATACTTTCCGATCTCCTGTCGCCACCGTCGTACCTCTCCCCCGTCCAGCTCCACGGCCGGCCGGTCCGGTCCACCACCACCATCCGAATCTATACATCTCATCCGATCCGCGCCGCGGCCGATTCATATAGTAAGATAATTATTATGGACCAGCTACCTGACGACATGCTCGCCGACGTCCTGCGCCGCCTCCCGCCCAGCAGCCTGGCGGCGTCACGCTGCGTCCGCAAGCACTGGTGCTCCATCATCGACGCTCGCCGCCTGCTGCGCGCCGACCTCCTCCCTCTCCGCCTCGACGCCTTCTACTGCACCAGCCTCGACGCCTTCGAGCAGCTGACATATCTCTTCGCACGCCCTGCTTGGGCAGCGCGTCGAATCCCCGGCGGTTGCCTTGACTTCTTGGAAGATTACATGATTCTGGAAGTGCAGGATCACTGCAATGGTCTACTCTTTCTGTGTGACATGGTGGTCAACCCTGCCACACGCCAATGGGCCAACTTGCCTACCTCCCCGGAACCATCCATTGACGACATGCTTGGTGGGGTCAGGGTCTGGGCCGGGACCACGGAGGATCAGGACAACAACGACGACCACAACTTGTTGTATTCAAGCTATTACCTTGTGTACGATCCCATGGTGGAGTCGCCGCAGCACTTCGAGGTATTTCTTGTCCCCTTGCTTGCCCATGGTCTGCTGGGCAACCGGGAAAACATCACCATTGACCTTGACGAGCAACAATGGCCTCCATCCACATTGAGAATCCACGTCTTCTCGTCGAGGACGTGGAGGTGGGAGGAGAGGTCCTGGATCCTGCCAAGGGGAGCCCGCCGGGACCATGGCTGATATGCTGCAATCTGATTGCTGGGACCGCAAGGCCGTATATTTCCGAGGAGCACTCTATGTGCATTGTCAAAACGATTCTGTCATGAGGTAGGTACTCTAGTTGGCATCCTTATTATTTTTTATTATACAATTATATATATACGATTTATTTGCTCTAGTGCTAAGTAAACACACATGACACATGACACATATATATATATATATATATATTCATGTTTTTTGTATTTAATTAATTGCAGGATCGCCTTGTACAATGACAAGTATCAAATGATGAGATCTCCAGCAACACCGAGCAAACTTGGTGCTAAGTATCCTACTTTTTACTTGGAAAATCAGAAAAAGGGGTGTATTCTGCGTTATTTTATTGGGTCGACTGGAGTAGCTGCCCTCAGTTTCGTGTCTGGTTGCTTAAGGAGAAGGAAGAGATCAATAATGGAAATCACATTATTCACATGGAGTGGGTGCTCAAGACTATCATCAGCATTCCACCGCTACATCCAGATAAACTTCCTCTTGTTCAGAGCGGTTTTGCATATGACGTATGGAGGGTGATCCGTAACTATAATAACGAGGAAGTACCACCTGCTGATTTTGCTGCTGATGATGAATGGGACTTTGACAATGCTGACATTGTCTTTGATGAAGCCAAAGATAATAAGGCCCTCGAAGCAAAAGAGCACTACCATGTTGATTTTCTCGGATTTCATCCTTACAAAGAGATTGTCTTCTTTTCTTTAAGATCAGGAACAATATCTTATAATTTGAATACCGCAAAGGTTCAATGGTTGGGTGGCCGCATACATATACCTGTGGGCATGAGTACCAGTTTCCCATACACACCATGTTGGCTGACTTTGGGGGAATTATTTGAAAACAGTTAATATAAGTTGCTGGCTTGCATCAAATAATATTTAAACTTCGGTTGTTTGTCTATTTGGAGCTTCTACTAGCATAAGGGATAGATGTTGATCCCCCGCGCATTTGCTTATAAGTAATATGTAATATACATCTTCAACTTTATTTGTCAAATTATCTTTCGTCATGCATATTTTGCTTTCATTTTTATGGTGATAAATAAATATCTCTAGATCACTATATGCATCTCCCACAAAGTAAAAGGCGCACTGAAGTAGGCACGAGCTGGACCTTCTTAAAAAATGGTGGACACTATTTTAGCTACTTAACTGCACGTACGTTGTTTCTATTCAATCGAAAATGACACGGTAGCATCGGCAATGAATGATTAACGATGAAGACAGTGATTCACGAACGACCACGAGTGTGTTTTGCCCTTGTAGGCTTCCTACAAGCGCAGCCTAATACTAGCTAGCTAGTATGCATTACATAATACAGTTAATTAGTGTTGGACTGAACTATCGGAGATGAAGCATGCATCACATCTGAGCAAGCCAATGAAACTCGCTGCTGGACTGGCAGCTTATGAGCGACGGAGCACACACGGTGTCACACTTGCCTTGGGATGGATGGATGCACACAATCTAGTCCACCCATATAGTTCAACAAACTGTAACACTTGATTTGTTTTGTTCGTTACAGCATAGATAATCATACAAAACCAGTGTACCATTTCTCTAATATAATATAGCAGCAAGCCAAGCATCGTACCACCACAAATGAGTGAGTGGTATACAAATTACACAATACAGTGTCAGTCACGCGAAAAAGCTCCAAAGCCTTGTTGCTTGTTACTCGGCGCCATCCCCTGAATGCCTGCAAAGGCACACCATACATTCACTCATCACATGGTGATCGAGGGGCAATTGATTAATCAAGCGATCCCACCTACCTCCAAGATGTCGGCAGATTCCGAGATTTCCGGTCTAACTGGACACTTTCTAGAGCAGCCGATGCCCGCAGCACCTCTTCAGATATATCATCGGCATCGTATCTCCAGTTGTACTCATCTTTCCTTGTGTTATTGGAAGCTGAAGATCCCCCTCTGCGATCTGAAAGTACATGTACCAAGACCACTTGTTTCAGAATTTGGAACAACACAGCTACATATATCATCATAACTGGAAAGATTGCACAGCAGTGCACAGACCTGATGCCTGCGACGAAGAGATTGGCCTGGCAATTTCAAAGTAATATATGTCACACTCACATCCAAACATCTAAAGCCAAAAACAAATAGATGTGCATAATTACAGACGCACAGCAGTATGGCATCATGCTTACCTCCCCATAGGAGGCAGGCTCCCAACTGACTGCTGATGGTGGCCTCCTCATGCTCCGATGTTCAGCATTTAGAGATGGATCAGACTCTGAACTCATCATCCTCCTGCCACCCATCCTTGTTTGAGACAAATTCTGTCCAAAACAACATATTTAGATGACCAAAGCATGCTGTAGAAAACCAAAACTTTTAAGCTAGAGCATACTAACTATATTTGGAGGTTAACAATTGAAAACTTCTTATTAATAAAGTATAATACGAAAACCAACTTTACTTGCTCAAGGACAGTGAAAGCCAAGCTGGACAAAAAATTAAGATCAAATTTTGCGTGCGCAGTCAACTACAGGTCATATAGGCAGAAAGCAGCATAAATGCAGCTCATACCCCAAGCACCGCAGACTAACAAAAGGAGACCTTGAGCACGGGCCTTGCATCAATAAGTTGAGATTGAAAAATCACATGTAAGCAGATCTCATTACAATGATAATGATAATGCATTGTAAATATAAATCCCGTGGATACAGTGTAAGACAACTGACCAAACTCAGAAAAGAGTATATCAATTTTTATCCATTATGGTTATTCTAAGAATCATTGTCTACATTCTCCAAATGTTCCAGCTTTCTAGAAAATTTACAAACAGTGAAGATGTGCTTGATCTTGATAAACCTATCTCCTTAAGCTTCCAGAATAACAACACCTACCTTTTGTTCTAAGGCAGCACCATGATGAGTATTATAGTTGTGGCAAGCAATCTATTTTTTCGGACAGTTTGATTAAGCAAGACACCAATAATATGAAGGATTATTGCTCACAACTCAATATACTACCTTTTCTACATACCGATGCATAAGAGGATCCATACTAGTGTAACAAATAGACATTTAGTTGCAGAGTTCTCATAAGACTAATACCTGGCTAAAATGAACGTGGGGCAAATAGTGGTCTAGTACCTAAAACAGATATAGCGGCAGCTAATAGCCAGAGATTTGTGACCTTGATCCATACAGGACTACATAGTTTTGTAGGGAAAAAAGAATTGGGTACATTACCCCCAAACACATTTTTTTCCTTTACTGGGGAAGATAAAGAAACAAAAGGATGATTCTTGCTTCTGCTAATGGTAATGCGAGAGATAAACCTCATATTTCAGATAACCTTCAAGAACATCTAAAAGCATTGGACCACTTTCAGCACTCCTGCTCCCCTCAGCTCCACTTTTGTTAGAAAAGTCTTTCAGTTCATTCTTCCAGAAGTCCTTGGGCTGATTTACAAACAAAACGGGGAAACATTACGGATGTTGATTCCTGAAATGCAAAAACGAAATATCAGGAACAGCCACCACTTACCAGGTTACACTCTGGCAAGTAAACTTTCATTGCGTGACTTAGTTGAGCCCACTCCAAGTATTCACATACAAGTGCAGTTAGTAACCTACCTGCAAGCAACAGAAATCCTATAATGTAAAGCCATTCCATGTTATGTGCAGCTTGCAAAATACAAGGCTAAACTTAGTACTGAAAATCATTTTAAGGCTGCACAACCACCTTAAACATTTGAGATATCCTTGATGGGACTTAGAAACAACAAATTACATTATGGAAATGCTTCTTTCAATTATCACCAGTGCAGAAGCATTCAAATCCAAAGACTCACGCTAGTCTTCAATCAGGACTCAGGAGAAAAGCAAAATTGTATCTTTCAAGTTTAGTCCTAAATTGCTTGCTAAAAAATGTCACAATTTCCAGCAGGGAAAAGATTGTCATGCAGCAGAATATCAAGCTTTGTCCTTCTGGAATATTTCAGAACAGTAGTATAAATTTCTATAGGTCAGTATATGAGAGAAAAGGTGTATATGCATATAGCAGTATTCGCTTGGTTTCTTTTGTTTTGATAGTGCATCAAAGACAAGCTTTAGCTTCTGCAGACATATTTTATTAGCCAGCACATTCAAAGGGCAAACCTGAAGGTGAAGCATGCAGTTGCTTAGCTCGGTCATTACAGCTACCAAGCAATGCAGGATTCCCGCCATCATCATTCTCTACCACCCGATCCTCCTCTTCAATGGCTTCAAACACACTTGCTCTTAGCTCAGCCTAGTCATGCAGCCAGAAACATCATCAGGAAATTGGTAATGGCAACTAGAACAACAAAAATGGACCTGGTGAAAAATAAAACTTCTTGAGCAATGCGTGAGCATTCTTTCATATTCCTAAACAAGAACCTACCCAACAGCGCCAGGGCGCTCAGAATGTGCACATTCGAAATTGAAAAAAAAACAAATGCGCGGATTTTTGGGAAGCAAATTGCGGAAGCGGAGGTGTAGATCCCCAAAGCGGAGGAGAGGAAAAGCTAGATCCGCGGGGCGTGGTGGAGGCACCGGATCAATGGAGGGATTAGGGAAATGAAGAAGTGGGAAGTACGAACCCTAATCTTGGCGAGGACACCCTTCTTCTCGAGGGTGCGGGTGACGAGCGTCTTGAGCTCCATCATCTCCCGGGCGTAATCGTCCATCCCCGCCTGAAAAAGGGAGATGGAGATCGAAGATGAACACGATAACAACAGAGGTTGGGGAACGGTGGGAGAGGTAGGCTAAAGGTTGACTGACAGGTGGGCCCAACAATTTTAGCTTTTTTATTTCGTATATACTTTAGTTATATATAAAAAAAATAATCCTCCATTTTTTTAAAAAAAAAGTATGAGTCTATTTGTCCAATTTACAGCTTCACCTTTTTAGTAAATTATTAAAACAGTTTAATCATATACACCATTTGCATTTTAATATATAGCCTACTAGAGCATTTATTTTTCAATGGTATCCATAAATTATGGATGATTTCAAAAAATATAAATAAATATAACCTAACAAAAGTAATTTTTATGACAAATATAAAGGCACTTTAGATAATGATACAAATTACTGCTATTGAATTCATATTAAGCATGCCTAAAAATAAGGCACATAGTATTTTCTCGAAAAAAAATTTACGCATAGTCCATGTGTGCAACCGCCTACCATCACCAAGTGATCATTCACTAATAACTTAGTAGTTCATTGCAAAGTGAACTCACACTTAAGTGTAGATATAAGCCACTAGTTTCATAATTACACCAAAGATAGTTGCCTTTATTTTATTGACAACTCCAAGTTGACACTTTGACATAAAACTACAAGATTCATCATTCATATAGATCTCCTAGCCTACCCTTATTTCAGAATCTCATAACTTGCTTTGGCTGGCTTCCATGTCTACCTAGGGTCTTCTCCAGTTGAGCTAAACTCGTCGAAACAAATAAACTCCATGTTGTAAACAAATTAATATATTTCAAAGGACTCATTTTATTTTTCTATTTGCGGACACGCCATATCCAGATGAGAGCACATCAACAAGATCTAACAACGGCCTAACAACTGAATGACATTACATACTCATATTTGAGTTTGCCTTCGTGCTCGAGGTCCAAGAGGTAGTCTATCATTGTTTTGTAGTCTTCTGTTTTATCTAAGTTCACCTACTTCTGGAGCTAGATCCTTTTAAAACATATGTTGCATTGTGTTAATAAATTTTAAGATATGGACAATATCATATAGCACAAGTAGAACTCACTATCTCTTGAATACAACATGAAACCGTCCATAAAATAGTTTGTGTCGGGTATCTATATCTGGATACCCAGAGACAAGGAGTTAATAGACATCAAGATTAGCGCCTTGGATAGGTTAAGGACACGACCATGGTCTTATCCGACACCATAGGAGAGGACTCCCGCCTCGCCCAGCCCTAAGGGCATAGATCTTGTCTTGTCGGACCCCAGGAAGGAAAGTTACGCCTCGCCCGACCCGAGGGCTTGGGCTCTACCTCATCCGGCCCTTAGAGGAGGAGTTCCGCCTCGCTTGACACTCGGGTGTCAAATTCAGACCTCGGGCGGGAGCGCAGGACCACGTGGGGGCCCGCACTGCTCCCAACCACCATTGATGTGAGGGTGCATGTCTCGACATGATCCAAAGCCATGACGGGCCATGCCTGAGACTGCACATCACTCACAGTGTGGAATAGGACGGCACTGTGCCGCCAATCCCCATATGGCTCCCGTTGGAGTCAATTGTTGACCCGCACTGTTGACCATGCCGTTTGTTGGGGTGGAATGGGACGCCATGACCAGGGTAGCCACGCCCGCACGTGGTGCTAGTAGAAAACAAAAACACGACATGGCGCCCATCCCCATCATTGCCTATAGGATCGGCGGGACCCACATGGAGAGTATGGCTCTCGTTGGAGTCAACTGTTGACCTGCACTATTGACCATGTCGTCCGCTGAGGTGGAATGGGATGCCATGACCAGGGTGGCCATGCCCACACTTGGCGCCAGTAGAAAATAGGACCGCGACATGGTGCCCGTCCCCATCATCGCATATAGGATCGGCAGGACCCGTAAGGAGGAGGAGTAGGACGACGTCGTCCTGGGAGTCACAACACATAGCGGCAGACACACTACACTCTACTCGCATTCAGAGACTTGGGATCTCCTACCTCTCTCGTACGTTTGTAACCCCTACTGTAAACCAGAGCCGGTAACATGAGCAGTCTCGACTGGACGTAGGGACATTTTGTCTGAACCAGTATAATCCCTTGTGTCTTCTGTCTCACCATCCGGGCCAAATGTGCAATCACAAAAATCACTAGCCAGTGGTTCGAAACACCGACAATTTGTTTGATGTTTTTTCTCCTATTACACTGCAATGGCATGCATGTTTGCTAGAGAGGGAGAGAGAGATTTTAGACCCATGTGCATATTGCAACCATACAAATAATATACACAATCTTATTTCCATTGCACCCGCATGCATAAAGATGGATTGAGATTATTAATTAGTCCTTGACATACATTATTGTTCTCATCTACGTCATATTCATGCATAGACAAACATGCATCTTCATCATCTAAAATTTTATTTTTTTGTTTCCTTTGTTCAGAACATATCGGTGTGATTAGCTGCATCAGGAGGAGGTAGTGTATCTCCTATGGCTTCCAATGTATCTTTTAGGGGAGCCTCTAACTCTGGGGGTGTGGTGGCACGAACTAGAGCCCAGTTTATGCCACAAAAGAAGGGGTGTTGTTTGATCTCCATAGCGCCTTCGTAGGAACCAAGCCTATTTGCAGGGTCCCGGTGTAGCAACCGGTATATCAACTGTCTTGCCGCAAGGCTCACCTACAATTAACATATATACATCACAAACATTTGCTACAAGGCTCACCTACTAGAATAAATGATGTTATTATTACCTGTATGCTCACAGGGAATCTGATATCCTTATGCAAAATATTAGCAAAGGTCCTTTGTCTTGTTTTCCCTCTGAAGGGTGTATAACCATACAACATCTCATATAGAAAAATTCCTAATCCAACAAAATACTCATTATTATATGGCACTTGTATGGCCGGCTCCGGTAATAATCTCCTACAACATGCATACAAGGATTGATGTGACAAATGATGATGACCATCACACATATCAAATAGAAACAAGAAATAAAGATCTTGGAAAAAAATCACACAAATAAACTGAAATATAACAACATATACATATACATACTGGTGCAATGTACTCCTCTGTACCAACAAAAGAATTTGATGCTCACATCGGCTCAGCAAAGAATATGGGATTTCCCCTGCTTTTCCTCTTCTTTTTCTTCTTATCATCTTTGGGAAGAAACACCTATCAAGCAACAAGAATAATTATGAAGTGTAACTAAGAAAAATAGACTAACGAGTTAAACTAATAGTCATGAAACTGTCCGATAAGATATATTAATGAAGTGACATTACTTGTGGTCGGCATGATGTCAAGCAAGACAAATCAAAGTCTGTCAAGGAAATGTGCCCATCTCTATGAAGTAAAATGTTCTTTGGCTTTAAATCTCTATAGATTATACCTGAAAAAAATAAGAGGGGAGCAAATGCTTAGAAATAGTAAACATCGCAAGTTTCTCTACTAAAATATGATGAATAAGTGTAAGGAACCCTCCCCCTTTTGTCTACTAGGGAAGCCTATGCCTTCATGAGTGGTTAAATTCATACCTAAAACAATTATTCAAATTGTTAGCAAATAATTACTATTGGTCAAGTGAAACAATATGTTTGTTGTATACTGAGTTGTGTTTGGCTACGCAATACATCCATGTTGCCCACCACCACCAAAGAGAATTTCATTTTATATAATTAGTATGGCACATATGACTACTGTAACACCCCGGTGTTATGCCTGCATTTAGGCACTGCAGATCATACATATCATGCATCATCAAGCATCCTAATCATACATGCCTAATCATGTAAATAACAATTGAAACACTGCTTCGAAACATATGAAACATGTTGTGAAACCTGAATGTTGCATATATTTGTTAGAATGGTTTTGCCCTGATTTTGCTTGCTAGGTTAGTAAAACATGTTTGGCTACTATTGTAAATCATCTAGGATTATTTAGTTCAATTTTTGGAGCAAGGTTTGTATTCAAATTAATTCAAAATTTTGCTTCCAAAGTAATTTCCCAAAAATTAGGGTTTTGAGTTAAACATGGACTTTGATTTTACAATTCAAAATTTAGAAAGAATTTGGCTTTGGTCATAAAAGCAAAGTTGTAGAGAATTAAATTCTAATCAACTTTCATTTTTTGTACATTTTCAAAAGATGTCATTTTCTTGCTCAAAATGATATTTGAAAGCTGGCATTTAAAATTTTCTTGAAACTATAAATGGAAAAGGGCTTTTTTCTCCTTCGCGGGCCGCCGCCTCGCTTCTGGCCCATGGCCAAAGCCGGCCCAGCCAGCCTCCCGCCGCGCCGCGCGCCTCGCCTCAGCCTAGCCCAGCCTAGCGCCGTGCCTGGCCTGCCTTCGCGCGCGCCTGCCCGCTAACGCGCCGCGCCGCGCCCGACCGCGGCAGAGCTTGCCCGCCGCGTGGCGGCCATGCACCGTCGACGCCGCCGCGCGTCGCAGCCGGCCTGCGCCCGCGCCCACGCGCCCGCCTATTCCTGCCGAAGCCGATGCGCTCGCTCGCTCACTCCCGCGCTGCTTCTCCTCTCCGCCAGCACCGCGCGCACTCGCTCTCCTCCTCGCCGCACCACCGCACCCGCCGGCCAAATTCACCGCGCCTTCTCCACCACGGCCAGCAATCACGCGCCCGCAGTTCCACCTCACTCTCCGGCACGTCGTGCTCGCGCCCGTGCCGACTTCCGAGCTCAGGTAGCGCCATCTCGAGCTTCGCCACCGTCAGCCATGGCGCCGCTGTGCTCGGTCGCCGTGGAAGTTGCCCTTCCTTCTCTTCTCCACCCTGCCTAGCTACCTTCCTGCCTTCACCATCTTCTCGTGAACCTCATGCTCCCGCTAACTCGCCCTGTCACGGCCGGCAATGGCCGCCGGCCTCGTGGCCGAGCCGCGCCGCCGCGACGTCGCAGCGCCGGCGTGGCCTCTGCCTCAGCCGAGCCAGGCCGAAAGGCCATGGGCCGACACCCTGCCGGGCCGCCTCCCCTTTCCCCTCCGCTCAGGCCGTGCAGGCCAAATGTGGCCGTGGGCCGATTGAATCCAGCGGGCTGGCCCAGTAGAAGTAGGATGAATTGTTTTCAATTTATTCTTTATTATTTGAAAATAGAAATGGTTTGAAAAATGTTTGGATACTCAAAGTTGCTCCAAATCTGTTGAAATATATTTGTCTAGGTTACTTATCATCAGATCTACTTGGGAAAATTATTGCATGTCATTTTTGAGATACTTTGCTGTAGAATTTTATTTAATCATGTATATTGCTGATAACTTGAAAAATATGTAGAAAAATCTATAGGCTTCAGAAAAATATGATTCCAAGTTTGTTAATCTTCTTATGTCATGTACTTCCTAGGAAAAATATGTTTCATGCATGTGCTGTGGGAAAATTTTGAGGTGTAGTTCAAGTACCTTTAATGGCTGATTTTTGTTATTTTAGTTAGAGAGCAAACTTTGTATAAAACATGCATGTGATCATTTTTGTACAGTCATTGTATGCTATGAAGAACCTAGGAAAATACTAACTCTGTTGTTTGACACTTTTCACAGTTCAAAGTATTTTTATGTTCATAATCCTGCCATAGCTTGTTATTTTTGTGTAGGCTAACCGACTCATTCAAACACCATGAAAATCTGATGGTAGACTATTTAGGGTAGTAATGTGCTATGGTAATTTTCTAAGATTTTTCTAAGCAAGAAAAATAGAGGTTGCTATTCAAACCTATTATTAATTAGGGTTTAATTAAGTGTTGCTTTATGTGTGTTTAAGAAATTAGTAAAGCTTTGGTGTATCTTTGAAGCATTTAATAAGATATGTTGACTTAACATATTAGTAGTAGGAGAGAATGCAGTAGATGACATGTGCTTGTAGTATATTTTCTTGGATGATGTTGACTACCTTGCATTTAAACATATCCATTGTATTCATCTCATCCGATGCACCGATTGCATAAGCACTTAAGCACATTGCATCATACAGGATCGCAAACCGAGAACCTAGTCGTCATACCCGAGGAGCCCGAGGAGCAGTTCGAGGTGCAGCCGTAGGAAGTGCCCGAAGCCAACGAGGAGGACATTGAGGAACTTCCGGAGTGCCCCGATCACCGTCCGAGCTCCTTCGAGAGAGGCAAGCCCCGGAGCATTTTCTCCCGGTTTGCAATTATTAATTCAATGCTTTACTTTAATTGATGCATTACGTTCAGGAGTTGTTTGCAACCGTTGCTGCATTATACCTTGTTTACCTTTGTTATACTATATCCTTGTTACCCTGGTATCCGCAGTCGAGTCAATGCTTAGCTGGCTTAGACCGGTAGAAGTCGGGTGATTTCCTGTCACCTACGAGCTATAGATGGTTACCTGGATCTGATTGGATGACTATGAAGTCATGGTATAACTAAGTGTTAAATGAAGTTGAGACCGGACGGAGACTTGCAGAGTTTTGGACTGTAGTGCTTTCCGTCTGTGTCGATTAAGGACCGACCGTTGTTGGGCCTCGAGTCATGTTGAACGCATGCCTTACATTTAGCTGGCCGGATAAAGTACCTTCCGACCGCGAAGCTGGCAGATTATTTGGGCCGAGTAGATTGCCCGTAGCGCACTGTGCCGGAGCAGGTGTGGTAGGACACGGGGGCGAGATGATAAGACCAAAGTGCAGTCGGTCGACCCCCGGGTACATGTGGTTCCTGGCAAACTCGAGATTCTTGGATAGTTGACTCGGTGATCAATATCTCACTTTAGCGGGTGAGTGAGGTTTGTGTAAGAAATAAATCACCAGCTGGTTAGGAATCGATTCGAATCGCCATCGCTCCTGGACAGTGAGCACTTGACTTGAGTTACTTCATCATAGTAAATGTTTATGGAACACTTGGACAGTTATAGTGAATATGACAGGATGGAAGTTGTTTAATGATCGTTGGTTATCATTATCTACTTAATTATATGTTTGCTCTAGTATAGGTGCAAATCTAGTCGACAGGTTAATAATAATTAAATTGACAATAATGCTTTTAGGAAGGTTCTTGAAAGGCTAAAAATGCTTCTTTTGCAAATGAGTCAGCTACCCTACTATAAAGCCCTTCATAATCCTTGGTGTCACTTATTTTCGGTTATGTCGGGTAAGTCTAGCT
This sequence comes from Miscanthus floridulus, assembly GCF_019320115.1. Classification (NCBI taxonomy): domain Eukaryota; kingdom Viridiplantae; phylum Streptophyta; class Magnoliopsida; order Poales; family Poaceae; genus Miscanthus; species Miscanthus floridulus. The sequence goes on along the minus strand of NC_089592.1, from coordinate 82,494,652 downwards.
GAGTACCTTCTCGTACTCAGGGTTTTATTCCCACTTGTTGTAGATGGGCAGATGTATTACGGCTACTGTATCAACTGCCTGTATCCTGCGATGGGTGATGCTTAGGACCATGGGCATGGTCATTCCTTACGTCTCGTCTGATACTTTTGTTGGAGATGATCATTCGCTGGCACTGTATTTAAACTCCGTGTGTGTGTGTGTGGTTTGAACAAATGACTTCCGCTACTTTTATTCGAACTTGTTTTGTAATAACTATGTTGAAACTCTGATGTATCTGAGATTGCAAACTTTTATGTAATATGTGATGGTGACCGCTAAACTTATTACGATCTTGACTGGAATGGAAATTGGTTTGAAATCCTTCGTGATTTCATGGACTACCGGGTTATACGGGCTTAAGTTTGCTAAATCGTCTGCTCTGGCGGATGATTTTCTTACTTAATTTCGTATAATTGGTCGGTTCTGTTACAACTACCTTGGCAATGTAGGTATTCAAGCGCCATGACCACTTCTGCAGCATAGAACCTACAACAATTAATCATGGACAACTACATCAAACTATACATTTTGGGTTCTTATTGTATCCAACTACCAATTATACTATGTAACTAAACAAATTAAAGATCAGAGTAGCATATCCCTGACAATCAAGAAGCATAAAGAGTTTTAACTAAATCTAAGCAAAATAAACAATTTCAATGTCAACGTCAATGCCCACCTAACCGCATCTTCCTTCAGAACCTTCATAGGTTGCCTATCAAGAAGCATAAAGAGTTCCCCGCCAGCATAATAGTCAGTAATAAGACATACATGTGTCTTTGTCTGCGACATATATATATGAAAATTTTGAGATGAAAGAAACCATAATAGCATCCACAGAAGTATAATAAAATCAAGGAGAACAAACATTAACAACCGTAGCATCGTATTAATATATTACACAGTTTCATTATGCAACAAACCTGAAATGATGCATACAATGTCGGAAGGAATGGGTGGTCCAACATATCCAAGATTTGTCGTTCAGCGGTAGCTCTATGGACCTAGAGGTACATACGAATTGGATGTAGAAAGAAAAACCTAAAGGTGGAACTAACTAAAATGTCATGTGTGATGAAACTTATTACGATCTTGACTGGAATGGAAATTGGTTTGAAATCCTTCGTGATTTCACGGACTACCGGGTTATACGGGCTTAAGTTTGCTAAATCGTCTGCTCTGGCGGATGATTTTCTTACTTAATTTCGTATAATTGGTCGGTTCTGTTACAGCTGGCATCAGAGCATGGTTTAGCATGTTACTGTTCACAAGTGTATTTAAAACAAAAAGGCATTTGGAAAATGTGATTTTCAAAATATAAAGTGTGCCAGTGATCATATCCTTTATGCCCAGTTAAGAACTTTAGATGGCTTAATTAAGTACTGACTTGGGGTTCTTGCATCATATTTCTCTTTCGTCGCTCATACGGCGTGCTATTGTATGAGTGCCACTTGTTTGAGTGGTAATGAATGGATCATTTGCCTCTACGCCTCGGTAAGTGTGAGTTGTGAGAGCATGATCGGATACACCGCCGATCTAGGGTGAATGCTTATATGATGCTAGAGTAATTACATGTTCTACGCATGTTTTACAAAGGTATCTCATATATGGGTCGTCCGTCTGTGGAGGCGATGCCATCAATAGGACGATGGTTCGGGTAGTTACTACCGTTGTACACGTATCTGAGGATTCGTGTAGAGCGTGTAGATAAAACTTTACTGCTTTTATGCATTCATTGGGAATTGGGCTGAAATGAATCTTCTGCAGGTACATAACAACGCTATCGTGTAGAACGTATTAGCTACGTATTTGAGAGATCGTTTGTATGCCACCGAATTCGTCGTTAGAAATTATTATTCCTAAGTTTGTGAGAACGTACGGCACATACATACATCATGTTACTTGTGCATTTCATTCATGTCATGCATTCCTCCCCTTATAAATTGATTATCTCATTTTGATAAAAGTTGTATCACCTAAAATATGTTTCCCCGAGGTAATAAAAGAACTTTTGCTATAGATGGCCCGCACGAAGCAGACCGCCCGTAAGTCCACCGGAGGAAGAGCACCTTGACGTCTGTTGGCCCTGAGGGAGCACTGCACCACGGACACCTTCTTGAGCGAGTTTGGCATGCCAACTTTGCTTTGGAGAGTGCTCCATGATGTGGGGTACCCAGAGGGTCAAGAGCCGGTGTACTCTTGGAATGAGAGTCAGTTAGCAGAGGATGGACTCGCAGTGGTGGAGATCATGGTTCCTGATCTCGGTGATGCTCCAGATTGGGATGGTTGGCATTTGGAGTTTGAGGGTCGCACTCTAGCTGTGGGTGCAGAGAGAGCAGCCTTCCGTGTCATCAGGGATATTATAAGCAGATTTCCTAGTGAGCTTGCAGCAGCTCTAGCTGGCACTTTTCCTAGGGATGATCCTCGTGATGCCATTTGGGTTCAGCCTCAGGGAAGTGCGTTGGTCAGAGGTCTAGCTGAGGGACAGGCTAGCGACAACCAGGCAATGAGTGCTATGTTCGCCGCCATCAGAGCGTATGAGAGTCTCAAGAGTACCTACTGGACTTTGACTGGCTTGCGTGGTTAGGATAAGCTCAAGGGGAGAAAGCAGAAGAAGAGATAGGCATGTGTTATAGCTAGCTTGCAGGAGCAGTTGGCTGATATGAACTTATAGCGAGATCAGGCGGTTGAGAGAGGTGATAGAGCTATGCAGCGGGTGCATACGTTGACTCAAGCCAACAACAATGCAGACCGCATGATAGGACAGTTGGTTCAGGAAAGGAATGAAGCCTGGGATGAGAGGGACCTTCTGCTGCAGAGGGTCGATGAGCTAGAGGAATACAACGGCAACCTGCACGAGGAGTTTCACGCCCTCTACAATGGGGTTGGCCCATATGCTCCACCGGACGCCGTTGGCATGGACATCGACGACGACAATGAGGACGAGCCTGTAGTTTCACCTGGGGGCGATGGTGACGTCTCCGATCCCGACGATGGCCCCAAGGAGTAGGCTAGTTGCCTTGCGCTAGTATCTAGGTCCTGTCGCGATGACCTTTCTTTTGTTGGCATGTAACCTATTGTATGTTGCTTCGAACGTATGAGACTTGGCATGTGGTTGGAACTTGATTTTCGAATGCGATATCTGAACGCATAAAAGTCCAGTGTATGTATGCTGGCAAATTGGTTGTATGGACGCGATGTTTGCCGTTGAAGTAATTTGATTAAGTGCTGTTGTTTTAATTGGGATGCGATTGTTGTGCCTCTGTTTTATTGTATGAATTTATTCTCTCCAGTAAATTTAGTACGGCATAATTTTTCCTTCACTCGCAATTATTACAGCTTCACTCAATCATTACTTATTGCTAAAATATGCAGATGACAAACACTCGCCGAACCACGTATGAGGCCGCTGAGACCGGTGCTAACGGTGCAGGGACCGGTGGTGGTGGTGGAAACCACGGCAACAACAATGAACCTCCCCATGAACCGCATTTGCCACCTCCTCCCCCGTTTACCCCTGAAATGTTCCTCGCACAGTTGCTCGGGAGTCAGCGCAACGCGGAACAATCCCAGAAAAACATGGAGGATTTTCTGCGTACCATTGCCAACAACATTCAACGTGGTAACAATCAAGGTGGTGGCATAGGTGTGAACCAATATAGCAGCTTCAAAGATTTTATGGACACTAGGCCGCTAGTATTTAAGGAAGCAACAGAGCCACTCGATGCTGAGGAATGGATCAACATGATGGAAGATAAATTCCGTGTGTTGAGGATGACTGAGGTGTTAAAAACGGAGTATGCTGCACTTCAGTTGCAAGGACCAGCGGGAATGTGGTGGAAGCACCATCGCACCACCTTCCCTCCAAATGCTTAGATTTCTTGGAGAGAGTTTGCTGAGGCCTTCCGTGGAGTCTATATTCCACCCAGGCTGACCGAGATGAAGTTGGGAGAATTCTTGGCGTTAAGTCAGGGCACCAAGACCGTGATGCAATATTTGCATGCCTTCAACAACTTGTGTCGCTATGCTCCCGACATGGTTGACACAGATGCTAAAAGAATAGCCAGTTTCAAGAGGGGACTCAATCCAAAAATGATGAAGCATGTTGGTACCAACAACCGCGTCAGATTCAATGACTTCATCAGCGATTGTCTGAAGCAAGAGAAGAATAACAACGCCAGCACCATAGCCAAGACACGCAAGAGAGCCCTTGAAGGTGGTCCGTCACAAGCTAGAGCACCTATGGGAGGTCGTCCTCCATATCACCCATCAGCACCTAGCGCTAGGTTCAGGCCACCTCAGCAAAGAAGTCAGAATTTCCGTGGACCCCAGAAGCCTTACAAGATGGCAGTACAGTCCAACAAAGCAGCCGCAACTGCGGTACAAGGCAGTTCCAAGGGAACTATGGGATCTGCCGGGACAGTGAGGGGACCCTGCTATAACTGTGATCAACCCGGCCATTTTTCGAGGTTTTGTCCGTACCCGCTCAAGAAGAAGCAGCAAACTTATAATGCTAGGGTGCATAGTACAACTGTGGATGAAATTCCTGAGGGAGAGCCCGTCACTGCTGGTAAGTTTCCTGTCAATGAAAACCCTACAGTTGTTCTATTTGATTCTGGATTATCGCATTCTTTTATGAGTCAAGCATTTGCATAGAAACATGAACAACTATGCACAGAATTGGGTTATGGTTACCGTATAAGTTCAGCAGGGGCTGATGTTTTGACCAACCGGATGGTTCGAGAGGCAACCCTTGAATTAGGTAGCAGGAAGTTCCAAGTGAACTTGATAGTTATGCCTGGGTTAGTTTTGGATGTCATTATAGGGATGAATTGGATGAAGGATTGGGGAGCAGTCATAGATACTGGAAGTCGAGTACTTACCCTTAAGGATCCCCTGGGTGAGGGTACTTTCCAAGTACCATTGCCTCAGAGAACAGACCTTATAAGTGTTACATGTGCTACGACAGTCATTCCTATTCATCAGATTCCGGTAGTGTGTGAATTTCCGGATGTATTCCCGGATGAGCTACCTGGTCTTCCGCCGGATAGGGAGATTGAGTTTGGAATTGAGTTAGTCCCCGGAACAGCTCCGATTTCAAGGAGACCCTATTGGATGCCTCCAGATGAGTTAGCTGAGCTAAAGAAGCAATTAGAAGATTTATCAAAAAAGGGGTTTATTCGGCCAAGCAAGTCTGAATGGGGATGTCCCGCCTTGTTTGTGAAGAAAAAGAAAGAGGGCACGTTGAGAATGCGCGTAGATTATAGGCCACTCAACGCTGTGACCATAAAGAATAAGTATCCCTTGCCTCATATTGATGTTCTGTTTGACCAATTATCCAAGGCCAAGATGTTCTCAAAATAGATTTGAGATCCGGTTATCATCAGATCAAGATTAGGCCACAGGATATACCGAAAACTGCATTTTCCACCAGATACGGGTTGTATGAGTATCTTGTTATGTCCTTTGGCTTGACAAATGCTCCTGCGTACTTTATGTTTTTGATGAATACAGTTTTCATGCCAGAATTGGATAAGTTTGTGGTAGTGTTCATCGATGACATTCTGGTGTACTTCGAGAACGAGAAAGATCATGAAGAGCATCTGAGAACTATCTTGACCAGACTTAGGGATCATCAACTGTATGCTAAGTTTAGCAAATGCGAATTCTGGTTGAAGGAAGTTCCTTTCCTTGGTCACATTCTGTCAGAGAATGGGGTTTCAGTTGATCCAAGTAAGGTGCAAGAAGTTATGAATTGAAAAGCACCGACCACAGTTCCTGAGATTAGAAGTTTCTTAGGACTAGCGGGTTATTACCGTCGCTTTATACCAGATTTCTCGAAAATTGCCAAACCGATGACAAGTCTCCTACAGAAGGATCATAAGTTTGTGTGGACAGAGGAGTGTGAAGCAGCTTTCCACACTTTGCGGAAACTGTTGACCACTGCTCCTATTCTAGCACAACCAGATATCGAGAAACCATTTGATGTGTTTTGCGACGCATCGAAGACTGGATTGGGCTGTGTTCTTATGCAAGAAAGGAGAGTCATTGCTTATGCATCACATCAATTGAGAAAGCACGAGGTCAACTATCCAACACATGATCTTGAACTTGCTGTAGTTGTGCACACCCTAAAAATTTAGAGACATTATCTACTTGGTAATGTGTGCAACATTTTCACAGATCACAAGAGTCTTAAGTACATCTTTACCCAACCAGAGCTAAACATGAGACAGCGCAGATGGTTGGAATTGATCAAGGATTATAACTTGAATATGCAATATCATCCTGGAAAGGCCAATGTAGTGGCAGATGCTTTGAGCAGAAAGTCACATTACTTGAATGTGCAGCCATTACTTGAAGATGGGTTCAATCTAATGCATCCTGCTGTGTTATATAGTATTCAGATTAGTTGCTCTTTGGAGAGTAAGATAATAGAAGGTCAGAAAACCGATAAGGGGATATTCCACATCAAAGAGAAAATAAAAGAAAAGTTGTCTCCACACTTTAAAGTGGATGAACAGGGCGTGTTGTGGTTTGATGACCGTCTTGTGGTTCCTAAGGATCGAGAGCTTAGGAATAAACTCATGGATGAAGCTCACCTTTCTAAGCTATCTATCCATCCCGGAAGTAGTAAGATGTATCAAGAACTAAGATCTCGTTATTGGTGGACCAAAATGAAAAAAGAAATTACAGCATATGTTGTCAGATGTGACACATGTTGTCGAGTGAAAGCCATCCACATGAAACCTGCCGGTATGTTGCAACCCTTATCAGTCCCTAGTTGGAAGTGGGACGATATAAGTATGGATTTTATCACGGGTTTGCCCACTACTCAAAAAGGACATGATTCGATTTGGGTAATTGTGGACTGTCTTACCAAGACCGCTCATTTCTTGCCTGTCAAAATAGATTATCGACCACCTCAATATGCCGAGAAGTATATCGTAGAAATTGTGAGGTTGCATGGTATACCAAAGACCATAGTATCTGATAGAGGCTCACAGTTCATGGCTCACTTTTGGGAACATTTACACAAAGGCTTAGGAACTAGTTTGATTCGCAGTACCACTTATCATCCTCAGACAGATGGTCAGACTGAACGAGTGAATGCTGTTTTGGAGGATATGTTAAGAGCCTGTGTATTGTCTTCTAAGGGATCATGGGAGTCATGGTTACCGTTAGCTGAGTTTTCTTATAATAATAGTTATCAAGAAAGCATCAAGATGGCTCCATTCGAAGCATCCTAATCATACATGCCTAATCATGTAAATAACAATTGAAACACTACTTCGAAACATATGAAACATGTTGTGAAACCTGAATGTTGCATACATTTGTTAGAATGGTTTTGCCCTGATTTTGCTTGCTAGGTTAGTAAAACATGTTTGGCTACTATTGTAAATCATCTAGGATTATTTAGTTCAATTTTTGGAGCAAGGTTTGTATTCAAATTAATTCAAAATTTTGCTTCCAAAGTAATTTCCCAAAAATTAGGGTTTTGAGTTAAACATGGACTTTGATTTTACAATTCAAAATCTAGAAAGAATTTGGCTTTAGTCATAAAAGCAAAGTTGTAGAGAATTAAATTCTAATCAACTTTCATTTTTGGTATATTTTCAAAAGATGTCATTTTCTTGCTCAAAATGATATTTGAAAGCTGGCATTTAAAAATTTCTTGAAACTATAAATGGAAAAGGGCTTTTTTCTCCTTCGCGGGCCGCTGCCTCGCTTCTGGCCCACGGCCGAAGCCGGCCCAGCCAGCCTCTCGCCGCGCGTCGCATCCAGCCTGCGCCCGCGCCCACGCGCCCGCCTATTCCTGCCGAAGCCGATGCGCTCGCTCGCTCACTCCCGCGCTGCTTCTCCTCTCCGCCAGCACCGCGCGCACTCGCTCTCCTCCTCGCCGCGCCACCGCACTCGTCGGCCAAATTCACCGCGCCTTCTCCACCGCGGCCAGCAATCACGCGCTCGTAGTTCCACCTCACTCTCCGGCACATCGTGCTCGCGCCCGTGCCGACTTCCGAGCTCAGGTAGCGCCATCTCGAGCTTCGCCACCGTCGGCTATGGCGCCACTGTGCTCGGTCGCCGTGGAAGTCGCCCTTCCTTCTCTTCTCCACCCTGCCTAGCTACCTTCCTACCTTCGCCATCTTCTCGCGAACCTCATGCTCCCGCTAACTCGCCCTGTCACGGCCGGCAATGGCCGCCAGCCTCGTGGCCGAGCCGCGCCGCCGCGACGTCGCAGCGCCGGCGTGGCCTCTGCCTCAGCCGAGCTAGGCCGAAAGGCCATGGGCCGACACCCTACCGGGCCGCCTCCCCTTTCCCCTCCGCTCGGGCCGCGCAGGCCAAATGTGGTCGTGGGCCGATTGAATCCAGCGGGCTGGCCCAGTAGAAATAGGATGGATTGTTTTCAATTTATTCTTTATTATTTGAAAATAGAAATGGTTTGAAAAATGTTTGGATACTCAAAGTTGCTCCAAATCTGTTGAAATAAATTTGTCTAGGTTACTTATCATCAGATCTACTTGGGAAAATTATTGCATGTCATTTTTGAGATACTTTGCTGTAGAATTTTATTTAATCATGTATATTGCTGATAACTTGAAAAATATGTAGAAAAATCTATAGGCTTCAGAAAAATATGATTCCAAGTTTGTTAATCTTCTTATGTCATGTACTTCCTAGGAAAAATATGTTTCATGCATGTGCTGTGGGAAAATTTTGAGGTGTAGTTCAAGTACCTTTAATGGCTGATTTTTGTTATTTTAGTTAGAGAACAAACTTTGTATAAAACATGCATGTGATAATTTTTGTACAGTCATTGTATGCTATGAAGAACCTAGGAAAAATACTAACTCTGTTGTTTGACACTTTTCACAGTTCAAAGTATTTTTATGTTCATAATCCTGCCATAGCTTGTTATTTTTGTGTAGGCTAACCCACTCTTCAAACACCATGAAAATCTGATGGTAGACTACTTAGGGTAGTAATGTGCTATGGTAATTTTCTAAGATTTTTCTAAGCAAGAAAAATAGAGGTTGCTATTCAAACCTATTATTAATTAGGGTTTAATTAAGTGTTGCTTTATGTGTGTTTAAGAAATTAGTAAAGCTTTGGTGTATCTTTGAAGCATTTAATAAGATATGTTGACTTAACATATTAGTAGTAGGAGAGAATGCAGTAGATGACATGTGCTTGTAGTATATTTTCTTGGATGATGTTGACTACCTTGCATTTAAACATATCCATTGTATTCATCTCATCTGATGCACCGATTGCATAAGCACTTACGCACATTGCTTCATACAGGATCGTAAACCGAGAACCCAGTCGTCATACCTGAGGAGCCCGAGGAGCAGTTCGAGGTGCAGCCGTAGGAAGTGCCCGAAGCCAACGAGGAGGACGTTGAGGAACTTCCGGAGTGCCCCGATCACCGTCCGAGCTCCTTCGAGAGAGGCAAGCCCCGGAGCATTTTCTCCCGGTTTGCAATTATTAATTCAATGCTTTACTTTAATTGATGCATTACGTTCAGGAGTTGATTGCAACCGTTGCTGCATTATACCTTGTTTACCTTTGTTATACTATATCCTTGTTACCCTGGTATCCGCAGTCGAGTCAATGCTTAGCTGGCTTAGACCGGTAGAAGTCGGGTGACTTCCTGTCACCTGCGAGCTATAGGTGGTTACCTGGATCTGCTTGGATGACTATGAAGTCATGGTATAACTAAGTGTTAAATGAAGTTGAGACCGGACGGAGACTTGCAGAGTTTTGGACTGTAGTGCTTTCCGTCTGTGTCGATTAAGGACCGACCGTTGTTGGGCCTCGAGTCATATTGAACGCATGCCTTACATTTAGCTGGCCGGATAAAGTAGCTTCCGACCGCGAAGCTAGGAGATTATTCGGGCCGAGTAGATTGCCCGTAGCGCACTGTGCCGGAGTAGGTGTGGTAGGACACGGGGGCGAGATGATAAGACCAAAGTGCAGTCGGTCGGCCCCCGAGTACATGTGGTTCCTGGCAAACTCGAGATTCCTGGATAGTTGACTCGGTGATCAATATCTCACTTTAGCGGGTGAGTGAGGTTTATGTAAGGAATAAATCACCAGCTGGTTAGGAATCGATTCGAATCGCCATCGCTCCTGGACAGTGAGCACTTGACTTGAGTTACTTCATCGTAGTAAATGTTTATGGAACACTTGGACAGTTATAGTGAATATGACAGGATGGAAGTTGTTTAATGATCATTGGTTATCATTATCTGCTTAATTATATGTTTGCTCTAGTATAGGTGCAAATCTAGTCGACAGGTTAATAATAATTAAATTGACAATAATGCTTTTAGGAAGGTTCTTGAAAGGCTAAAAATGCTTCTTTTGCAAATGAGTCAGCTACCCTACTATAAAGCCCTTCATAATCCTTGGTGTCACTTATTTTCGGTTATGTCGGGTAAGTCTAGCTGAGTACCTTCTCGTACTCAGGGTTTTATTCTCACTTGTTGCAGATGGGCAGATGTATTACGGCTACTGTATCAATTGCCTGTATCCTGCGATGGGTGATGCTTAGGACCATGGGCATGGTCATTCCTTACGTCTCGTCTGATGCTTTTGTTGGAGATGATCATTCGCTGGCACTGTATTTAAACTCCGTGTGGGTGTGGGTGTGGTTTGAACAAATGACTTCCGCTACTTTTATTCGAACTTGTTTTGTAATAACTATGTTGAAACTCTGATGTATCTGAGATTGCAAACTTTTATGTAATATGTGATGGTGACCGCTAAACTTATTACGATCTTGACTGGAATGGAAATTGGTTTGAAATCCTTCGTGATTTCATGGACTACCGGGTTATACGGGCTTAAGTTTGCTAAATCGTCTGCTCTGGCGGATGATTTTCTTACTTAATTTCGTATAATTGGTCGGTTCTGTTACAACTACCTTGGCAATGTAGGTATTCAAGCGCCATGACCACTTCTGCAGCATAGAACCTACAACAATTAATCATGGACAACTACATCAAACTATACATTTTGGGTTCTTATTGTATCCAACTACCAATTATACTATGTAACTAAACAAATTAAAGATCAGAGTAGCATATCCCTGACAATCAAGAAGCATAAAGAGTTTTAACTAAATCTAAGCAAAATAAACAATTTCAATGTCAACGTCAATGCCCACCTAACCGCATCTTCCTTCAGAACCTTCATAGGTTGCCTATCAAGAAGCATAAAGAGTTCCCCGCCAGCATAATAGTCAGTAATAAGACATACATGTGTCTTTGTCTGCGACATATATATATGAAAATTTTGAGATGAAAGAAACCATAATAGCATCCACAGAAGTATAATAAAATCAAGGAGAACAAACATTAACAACCGTAGCATCGTATTAATATATTACACAGTTTCATTATGCAACAAACCTGAAATGATGCATACAATGTCGGAAGGAATGGGTGGTCCAACATATCCAAGATTTGTCGTTCAGCGGTAGCTCTATGGACCTAGAGGTACATACGAATTGGATGTAGAAAGAAAAACCTAAAGGTGGAACTAACTAAAATGTCATGTGTGATGAAATTTGTTACTCATACCTTGTTTCGGTTAAGCATGACACTTTTATCCATAGCTTTCATGGCAAAGTATTCACCTGTGCCAAGCAACTCCACCAAGTGCACACTACAATTCAACAACAACTCACATGTTAACTATTAAATGTAAATAGGAAATGAAAACTAGACAGGAGTACATCTACTAGATTCATACAAACTAAGTCATTACTATACTTGAAGCTATAATAGAGAAGTACTTACCTGCTAGTGTCGCCAGATCCTAAGGGTCTTACTGGTCTAAAATGTTTCAAATCAATGTTTTCACCATTCTCAAGAACCTACAAGAAAAATAGCATGAACCATCTAGGAGATTTCTAAAAAATGTCACTTGTGCTTATTTCCAATGGTTTTCAAATTAGGCATATAATATTGCAGAGACTACCTAATTCTATAGAACAATGCTTGCCAATTGCTTTCTCAAGTGTCTCATATGATTATTTCCTTTCATCTAGTAGGCTCACAAATTGCATGTAAGTATCTATGTTGCGAACTATGTATAACATACCTTTTGGATGGCTCTCCATGATGCAGTGTCCTTCATATGTGGCTTTGGCACGACTGGTTTTGAGTGATTAGCCCATAGATCCTCTGGTCTCTAAATTTGACCACAAATTTCTATTAGAAGTGCTCAGTAATATTTAATTTTATATTGTACAATATGTATATTTATTTAGACGAACCAAATTAGCATCCGGAAGTTCCTTTGCAGCCTTATCAATATTGTCTGCAGTTTTCTTAACCTGTTACATAAATAATTCAAGTTAATGCATAAGACAACTATGTTCTCCAACAAGGAAATTTAGAAAGTAAGGTATACAAAATTTAGTTTTTAAAATCACTTATGCAAACTAAAACACAAAAGAAGACAATTAAGGAGGGAACTGTTCGTCAGAGAAGGTGCCATCTATGTAACTTTTAGAATGTTATACTTATACATACCACCCATCTATGAGTCCCGGTGTTGATCAATAGGGTTTAAGAGATATAAATCTTTCATAAACACTAGATGATGCTAAATGCTAATAAACATTGCAAGTGCTACACTATGAATGGCTTGCATTTATAACATAGCAGTCACGACAAAGTTACTTGGTATTTTATTCCAAATTTTTTCGAGATATTTGCGGTAGCAAGCCCATATATATCTAGTCACCATTAAGGTAGAAACAAACCAGCATGGCACCATCTTTTGCAGCAGCGTCTCGAACACGCTCAGTTCCATCCAATTGAACCCCAATGAAGTATTGAACATCACCCTAATCAACCATCAAATTGGATGCATCTCAAATCACATGAAATAGTTCTAAACCAAATCTCTAGGTAAAAAAATCTCATATATCTTATTATTGTACCTTCTGATCATGCATAGGTTGCAAGTGAAAGAGGTTCCAGAATTTTTTACCTGCTCAAGTGATAAACAACCACAAGAAATTTTAGTTTGATTCATTACTATAGAAAAAATATATTTGCACATTATTAGCCTCTATCTGCCATCAGTTAATACTAATGCAGTAATAGAATACTAGATTTATGTTATAAATGTTTGGGGTATAGAAATTGCATCATGATCTTAGAAGAACATGGGAGCATATGAACAGTATATTACCGCTTTTTGTATAATTTATCAGCTGAACAGTAACTTCTGTTTGGTTATCTATGGCATCTCTTATCTTCTTCACTGTCCCACGGTCAGTTTCAGGTCCTTGAAGAAATCTGCAAGAGAAGCATATATAGGTGAAGTGGTTCATTAAATCGTTACTCGTGAATAGTTGAAAGCAATGAAACTATGCAATATTTATTGTTATCATTTACCTGCAATTTCTTCCCAATATTTCTTCTCGACAATACTCTGTCAATCGTAAAAACTATCCGATGCAAATATCTGTGACATTGACTCAAAAATATAATGATTGTAGTTCAATGGAAAGGTTGATATCTATGTTGATAGAAAGAAAAGAACAATAATGATGTTAAAGGTAGAAGATATCCAAGCTTTTGTCTTACAATTGGATTATCCGGTAACCTCGGGTCAGTGTATGACAAAATTCTTTTCAATACGTTCAAGGGTAGTAGCCAAATCTATACCCCTTCTCATTTCTTTCCTCCTGAAATCATCATCAAAGCTTTCTGGTCTCTCATCATCGCTATCAAGTTGCGGATCTTCCCTTGGTTTCAATATGTTCTTCTCTACATTTCCATGTCCCATACCAATAATAAGACTACACAAATAAATTAAATGTGAGAACAAATGCTAAGATAATAGAACTCTACAAGAAACTTTCAAATAAAGCAAATGCTATTACCCCATAAAGGAGCGCAAACCAGATTTCCTGGTCTTGTTCCCTCCTTCAGGCACTTCACTAATTTTTTGTAGAGAGTTTCTCATTCCACTCCGTGAGTTACGACGAGATCCACTTTCGGAGATTCTCTTGCCCGGAACTTCACCCGAAAGCACGTCTCCTGATTCCTGTGATTTCCTTTTTAAGGTATTGTTTCTTGATTCTGACAATGACGACCGTGGATCCTTTAGGGCAAGTAGAAGCTCCGAGACTGAGCTACGAGCATGATCCTTCTGTCTTGTTGCAAAGAATAATATTATTGGTTTCATAGACATGCCAGGTAAAACCTTTTTATTGTACAAAAAGTAAGCAAGACTACTAGCTAGTAGTAATAGCTAGTACCATCATATTTGATGAGTGACTCTGGCAATCCATTTGGGCGGAGAGCTGTATCCTTGCTTCCTTCTGTGTACTTACTCACTTCCACTTGCATTCTGTGACACATTGCACATAAAGGTTTATTATAACTATATATAGTGCTAAACAAAACTATAAAGTGGCATGATGAAATATATGAATGAAAAAGCTGACCCAATAAACTTGAGGACCCTTCCATCCTCATCCTTGATGGGGGCAACGGTTAGGAGGTTCCAGAATGGTGTACCATCCTTCTTGTAGTTGAGAATACAACCACAGTAATTTGACCCAACCGCGAGAGCCTTCCTGATCTTCGAAATCTCTACGGGGTCAGTCTCAGAACCTTGAAGGAAGCGGCTGCAGTTGAGATATGGTGGAGTCATAAGTGCAATGCGTATTAGTTGGAGTCATGTCTATGCATTTTAAATTAAATTGACATGGAATAGAATGAAATGGATCGAGTTGAAATCGACAAACCAGTTCCTTTCGACGACCTCATTGGAGGAGTAACCGGTCATGTTGAAGAATCTAGCACTGGCGTAGAGGATGGGGTGATCAGGGCGAGTGGCATCGGACACGACGAAGGTCTGCTGGAACGCTCCCTCGGGGGGGCGCTCTACTAGCGGCGGCCCTCTCGTCGATGGAGTTTCCACTCTCGCTGGTGCGGTTGGAGCCGCCGGAGGGGCGTGCGATGACACCCTAGGGGCGGCCGGTGTGCTCGTCGGTCTAGAGGACGAGGCCCCACTCCGCGGCCCTCTATGTTGCCTGGCCCACGTAAAGATGTGCATGCAGCCCGTGGGCCAAAGGCCCGTCCCAAAGCACGGTTATTGGGCCCGACCCGAGCATGGCACGGCCTGAACCCTAACCAGGCCCGTGTCGGCCCGAAGCCCGTAGCAGGCCGGGCTTGGGCTGAGGCCTCGGCCCGCCGGGCGGCACGGCACGGCCCGTTTTACAACGGCCGGCCCGGTGGAGGCCCGTTTTAATTTATTGAGCTGGTCGTACTATTTTCCTTTCTAGGGTTTTATCTCACGAGGTGTGAGTTTTACCTAGAATGGTTTTTAATGAGGCGGCATTGCATAAAAAGCTCAAATCTTTTGTCATCTAGTGTTTCTGTGATTGTTAAATATGAATATGTGAACCTGTGATTGTGCTGTTAAATATGGTGTTTACTGTGTAACGGGCTATGGGCTGGCCCGATGGACCAGTGGGCCGCGGGCTCAACGGGCTGGCACGGCCCGATATTCGGCCCACGGACCGTGCCTGGGCCGTCCGACAGGCACGGTGGACTATTCAGGCATGGCCCGGTGGCCCGGCGGGCCAAAAGGGCCCGAGCCCGATCGGGCCGTGCCTGGCCCGGGCTTGGGCCGTGCCGTGCTGTGCCGGCCCGTTGCTCATCTTTAGGCCCACGTCAGCATCCTTCTCCTCGTGCACCTCATCATCCCTAGCGAGGCTAGGATTGGAAGCAACTGCAGGAGGGAGAAGGAATGGGGAGGTGGTTGCCCGATTTGAAGCGGCGGCAACAGGGGCGTCTGGATTGAAGACTTCAAGGGATCCGCGGGAGTCACGCGGAAGTCCTGCACCACCCTCAAAATATTCTCATTAATTACAAGTGTTTTGAACCAAAATTCATAATACATATGGCGTCTCTCTTCTCATTAAGATATTTATAGTCATAATACGAACATATCACTACGGGAGGCGTCCTCTTTGCCGAGGGCTCAGGGCACTCGGCAAAGGCCCAAAAGCCCTCGGCAAAGGCTTTGCCGAGTGTCGCCCTCGGCAAAGAGCCCTCGGTAAAAAAATTTAACTGCAAAGAGGTCCTTTGCCGAGGGCCATTTGTAGGGCACTCGGCAAAGCCTTTTTCGAGTGCCAACGGCGACACTCGGCAAAGAAAAGCAGCCGTCAACGGCGCTGCTCCGTTGACGGCGCCTTTGCCGAGTGCCGACAGTTAGGGCACTCGGCAAAGACATTTTTTATTTTTTTTTCAAAAACTCTTTGTCAAGTGCCACGGCGGCGCGCACTCGGCAAAGCCATTTTTTAATTTTTTTAAAAAGCTCTTTGCCGAGTGTCTCCCCATCTTGGCACTCGGCAAAGATTTTTTGCTTTTTAAAAAAAAATCTTTGCCGAGTGCAATGTTCTGGCGCTCGGTAAAGTTTCCCAGCTTTGCCGAGTGCCATGACCATTGCACTCGGCAAATCAACCGAAATTGCAATTTTTTTTTGTTTTTTGCATTCCACTGACACATACAGTTCAAATATATATCACATGTCACATATATATCACAAACATCACAATAATCACATATATATCACAACGAAACCATTTTCACACATTATATCGCAACCACAACTCAAATAACAACATATCACAACCACAAGTTAAATATCACAACCACAAGTCATAAATTCACAACCACAGTCCATCAAGTCCAAGCACAAGTCACAACCACAAGTGAAGCTCAAGTCCAAGCACATGACGAAGCACAACTCCTCAAAAAACGGCCTATGACACGATGATGAAGCAAATGCTCCATCATTCGGTGACGCATGAGCGGGGTTATTCGAACCCGCCGACGGAAGCTGCAAAAAGGATAAGACATACGACACAACGGAGCACACATATACAGCCTGTTCGCTTGCTCGTAAACGATCGTAAATTTTCAGCCGGGAACAGTGTTTTTCTCTCACACCAAACCAGCCAGCAGTAAATAATCCACGATACGATACGGCCTCCCGAACAGGCTAATAAGTTTCGAGCGTCAACGCAGATGAAAAAGACGATGAAAAAAGTTGTCAATGCCGAACCTCCTGATAAAGACGTCACCATGCTCCACTCACCCACAAACTGGCAGCAGAATCCGCACACCACCAATCTAGCCACCGCCAGATATGTTCAGAAGAAACAAAGATTCTTGGCAAGGTTGTCACCGAGAGATAATCCAACCCTAACATAGCTAGATGTACTCTGTTAGGAGGGGATATGTACACCACCTACCGGATCCCTAACTCTCCAAGCTCACCGGTGCCACGAAGGCCACCGGCGGCGAGGAGAGCCAGCGAATCCGACGGTGGGAACGAAAATCGCCCTGAAGGTGCTGCTGGGGAACGAGACGCTTCACATCGGATGTATGTCTGACACATACATGGAGTATTAAATATAGACTAAAAATAACTAATTGCACAGATTACGACTAATTTACGAGACGATTTTTTAAGCCTAATTAGTCTATGATTTAACAATGTGATGCTACACTAAACATGTGCTGATGACGGATTAATTAGACTTAATAAATTCGTCTCACGGATTACTGATGACTTTTGTAATTTGTTTTATTATTACTATCCAAACACTCCCATGTAACATCCGATGTGACATCTCTGAACTTTACTTCTGAATTTAAACACCACCTTGCTTGTAGTCCCGGCCGGTCAGTCTGGGCAATCGGTTTAAACCGACAAATCGGTTCGGTTTCCCAAAACTTCGGTTCGTAGACATCAACAACCGATCGGTTGCTTGAGAAAACAGAAACCGACCAATTCGGTGTTGATTTTAAACGTTCAGTTTTCAGTTTCCACCAAACAAACCGAAACCTACAACAGCAAAGAGAAACAAAGGAGATTGTGCTTTGAATCCAAGTACCCAGAATCTCATATCACAAAATACAAACGGAGGAAAAGAAGGAAAAACAATCGATCTGACAAATGATGCCGTCGCCCCGCCAACATCGGCCCTCCAGGCTTCAGCCACCGCTGCGCTGCGCCGCTCGCAACCGACGCTGCGCCGCTCGCCGTCGCGCTGCTCGCCCTCTCCGGCGCTCGCTGCTCCGCGCCTCCGCCAAGACGCTAAGCACCGCGCCGCCGCAGGCAGGGTAGTGGATAGGGTTTGGTTGGCGAGTGGCTTGGCTCGCCCCTCCCCTCGGGTGTCTCGCATGGGTGTACGGCGTGGCGGACGGGGTGGATTGGGTCGGGAGGGTGGAGTGTCCGAGTGGGCCTGTTAATTGGGCCGAGGTGCTTTGGCGAGAGGAGAGGAAGTTTGTTGAATGTCGTTCGGTTGCTCGGTTCTATGGTTTCGTTTCACATACAAACCGAACACCGAGCCGATAACCGTAGTTCTATAACCAGAAACCGAAACCGAACCGAAAAACCGACAGCTCGGTTCGGTTCGGTTCGGTTCGGTTCTCGGTCTAAATGTGCCCAGGCTGGCCGGCCGGCTGGGCTGGGCCTGGCCTAGGCGCGTAGCCGTTGAATGCTGAGGCCCTGTTTGGTTGAGCTGTGACTGTGGGAAAAAGCTGCTGTGGGCTGTGAGCTGTGGAAAAGCTGCTGTGGGCTGTGAGCTGTAGAAAAGCTGAAAGCTGTTTGGTTAAACAAGTATAAAATATACCTTTTATCTTTATCTCTCTTGAAACAACTATGTAAGAGCTTTTTATTCCACCAATTTCGAAAAGCAGAAAGCCAAAAGCCAAAAGCAGGGTCAAACCAGCTTTCAAAAATGAACTACGGAAAAGCAGCTGCTTCTGAAAAAGTACCCTCCAAAAACAGCTCCTTTGGTTGGGCTTTTGGCTTTTGGGGCCAAAAGCCAAAGCCAAAAGCCCAACCAAACAGGGCCTGAGTGCTCTGCTTTGCTCTGCCCCCTGCCTGCTCACCACTAGCGTAAGAGAATAATACTAAAAAAAATAAAGTGTAGTGTGAGTTGAGCCGGTCGGTCGCACTCGCAATCACTCCCATTCTGCCAATGCAACTAGTCCAGTCCCAACGCAACTGGAGCAGCAGCCACCAGCCAGAGCCAGAGCAGGGAAAGCTCACGCAGAGCTCCCCCAGTCCCAACACGAGCAGCAGTAGAATACATGCCCCACTGCACTGGCCATCCAGATCCAGACCAGACTAGTATGCTGCTGCTGCTGCCTACTGGTGGAGGATCCATATCCATCGTTCCATCCACTGTCCCCGGCTTCCTTCCCAGCTCGCTGTCAAGCAAAACAAGATGGATGCTTTTCGTCAATCGTCAGTTCGTCACAACCATGATTCACACGCATAAGCATCCGCATCCGGAGGAATATCTACATGCATAGCATATTAGCATAGCTCGGCAACATGCGAGATATTCTCTCTAGATATTTATTTGCTCATCATGCCCACCTAACCATGGATAGGCCACACTGAAACCATACCTGAATCTGAACCCAAAAAATGAAAACGAAAGGGCAAGGGAAAAAAAACCACGGTTTCAGTCACACATACAACACACGTTCTCACTACTTTGCCAGCGACACAGCAACACTTGAGAGTTAAACACAAGTAAACTACTCATTCAACCGAACCATCACTGCCACCACCAACAGCCAAATTAGGTACAAGACTAATAATCATTCGAAAATGACAGCCTAGGTTCCTCGCCTGTTTCTGCACTAATACAACAGGGGCTTTAATTCTTCTGTTTCTGCAGAATCTGTGCAACAACAGGAGAGGGGGTGGGATTCTATTTGTTCATCGGTGGGTTGCAACCCAAGGGTGTTCAATTACCATTACCATTACCGGTTCTGCACGAGAAAGCAGGACCAAGGCACAAGACATATATCGACACCCTACCGCCTCAGCACTGGCTTGTAAAGCACGACTGTCACAAACTTGGCCTTGAACCGGTGCGTGATCCCCAGAGCAACCACGGATCTTGTGTTCTCCTTCTCGATGTAAAGGTGGTTCAGAACCACGGTCTGAGGTTGAGGCAGCAGGCTCGATTCATCTTGGCTTGGTGGGAAGCTCAGCAGCGTATGCTGGAGATGAGGTGGCACCAGTGGGGGCTCCCGGCCTTCATCTTCATTTCCAGGAATAGAGTTGTTGTAGCTAGAATCAGGTGAAGGTGGGACTTCAAATCCAACAACGTGGACCCCTTCCTGAATCATGGATTCATGGTTAGCCATCATAAGTCAGCCACAAAAATTTATGCAAGGTTATAATTCTGAGAGATGATTCTTACATGGCCATCCATGCCTTGTTGGTCCATATTCCAACAGCCTGATGCCTGTCCTGGAGAGATAATACGACATGTTCATGTTAGTAAAGAATTTAAAGGAAAAAAAACAATCTGGACAATGGACATTGCAAAAAAAAAAAAAAAAAAAAAAAAAAAACCGAAACAAATGGACATTGCAAAATAAAATTCAAAAGCTAACTTAACATCAAACACAATAACTATAGATGGTGCATAATATTAGTCATCCACCAAAAAATGCATGGTGTATTCATATCATTCACGCGCGGGGGGAGGGGGGGAAAACAATAAGATGAATCATGAATCGAATAGAACTGAAATCTCTATAAACTAATACAAACTAAAAGGACAAAACAGGAATCGTCAACACTGACTTCAGCATGCCTCTCCGATTCTCCACCCACCCCTCCTCCCCACGGCGCCACCCCGCCTCTCCCCCAAAGCCCCCACCCTATCCAGCACCCAGCCCAGCCCCCCACTGCCTTCCCGCTGACACCGACATGCCCCATCCTCCATGCGTGCTTGCACAGCCACTGTCCAGCAAATTTGCGCGACTGCCGGGGACGGCGCAAGCAGATGAGTGCGGCTGGACCTGCCAGGATGGCGCAAGCGACAAGACAGCCAGCCCAGTAGCTTGCTAGGATGAGCTTTGCTAACTGTTTTTGCATCCACTCGTTTTCTAGCAGCACTTGCAGAGCAGCACCGAGATTTGTCCTTCCATTAAGAAAGGTTGGAAAAACTTCTATTCCATCATCTTCCTATTGACAAGCAATCAGACCTTCTTGTATTTTATGGTCTGATGAACTTGTCTGTTTTGGTGTCAAGGTCTATAGAACAGGTAGTTCTTCTGGAAGTGTAGGCTTGAGGTTTGTTGTTTACCTTCTCTATCTAAAGACAATATTAGTGTGGATCGGTTTGTTACAAGGTCATAGAAGAAAAGCATTACCTTCTATTTTGTTTAAAGGGTTTCCTCTTTGAAAAAGCAAACGATGTGCTAGTTAACTTAGTTCTGGGAACTTCAGCAAATTGCAGCTTATTTGAATGGCACATGAATCTTGTAGTGGGACTAAGATTTGTTTTAATTTCCTGATAATTGAGTTTTTTTTGTCCTTTAAACAGGCTATCCTATAATGAGACATATCAGACCATATATTCCATGAAACCTTGTGCTTATATATAAAAAAATGATATGATTTTACCTGGGACCGGGCTACTGAACTTTTGGACCACTGAAATTGTTGTATCCTTTTTATCTCTTTGAATTTAATTCATGTACCTCTTGGAGCACGTTCTGAAATTTCAATGCCCTGTTTGGACTGGATTTCTGGTGCCTACAGAACTCCAATAATTAGGAAACAAAAAATTCAATGCCCTGGCATCATGATATATGAATTAAAACATAATGTCATTTTGGTTGTTTGATTTGCATCAGGATTTGTCCCCGTATTCCGGTTGTGATATTTTTGGCACATGGCAACGCACAGGCATAGACCTAGGATCATGCTGAAAAGGTTTCTTCTGTTTTCGATAATTCTTGTGTAGTGGTCTCCAGTCAGAGCTAATGTTGATATTGTAGACAAGGTTCAAAAAGGCGCTAGGCGGTGACCCACCACCTAGAGCCTAAGCGAGCCTAGGCATTTTATATATATACTAATATACATATATTATCTTCTAAAAGAAAAAAATAAACAGCGGAATAGTGGGCTTAGATAGATAGAAAGGCCCAAGAGGTAAGAGAGTCCAGCCCATCTCCCACTCCAAGTCTCCAACCTTAGATGCAGCAATTAGTAGACCACGGCCCATGAAACTTAGGCCCATTTCGCTGGAATATATAAGCAACCACCAGCAGGCTAATGCCACTTGCTCGGTCAACTCAGCCGCCGCCCTTCCTCCTATCCATCTCCCAATCTCCCTGCTGCACAGCGACGAGTGCGACCTCCGCATTCCCCGCACTCCGGAACTCCAGCCACCTCGCCATAGCTCTGCAGCATGCACGAGTGTGACCCTCCACACTCTCTACGCATGAGCGTGTCCCAAGCTCCCAGCGATGAAGGCCTGCTTCCTCATCTCCACAAGCGGCAAAGTCCCTGTATCGGCAGGCCCGCCGCCGCCGCCCGCACGCGTCCGCGCCCGTCGTCCAACTCTGCCCGAAGCTCCTCCTCCCCCACCAGCAACCTCCGCCAAACGCTCCTCCTCCCCCACCGGCGCTGCCGACGAGCTGCCGCCGCCTACCCCCCTAGGCCAGGCGGGACCCCCTCGCCTAGCGCTTAGTCATGCCTAGGCGTTCGCCTAACGTCGCCTTTTTTAACATTGATTGTAGAAGATTACAATGACTTCGTTCAAAATTATAATGTATCTTACATGGTTTGGCCATTTTTGAATTATAGTTAAATGTCCTTTTAAATGGCCAGTGCGAGAGATAAACCACAAATAGTTACTAATTTTATCCTTTATCAGACCAACATATTTCTAAGCTTATGTGTTGACTGTTTTTGCAGGGACTACTCATTACTAGGTGTAGTAGTGAAAGTGTGCGCTGTAAGGTTGTGTAGCTGATCAATGATTCCATCATCAATCATGCAAATTTGGGAGAAACAAGCAGAACTCATTTCTAATGAAGAAAGGGCATCTCATGGCATCGGATTGATCACCAAACATTTCATCAGAGGTCCACCATTCCAGGTACCCTATACCCTACACTACTGATTCGTCACTATGTAATTAGAATTGGAAATAATCCAAAAAAAAGGGCCTTTACAGCTGTGCATTGCAGAGAGATTAATTGCTTAGTATGGAGGAGGCTATACAAAACTACTAGCTATGTTATAGCATCGGCAATGCAAGGATTCTATTTGGTTGCACATTGGCATGGTGCAAGCGGTAGAGTCTTACCGCCTGTGACCGGAAGGTCATGGGTTCGAGTCACGGTCTCCTCGCATTGCACAGGCGAGGGTAAGGCTTGCCACTAACACCCTTCCCCAGACCCCGCACAGAGCGGGAGCTCTCCGCACTGGGTACACCCTTTATTCAGACTGCAGTAATGAAAAAAATCAGAGCAGATTGATTGCTTGAGACTGCGAGTTGCTACTTTGTGTGACAACAACGCTGGAAGCAGCAGTATCTGGCTTCCATGAACTGGAATACTTGATGGCCTGCCATTCAACGCTGGCACACCATCTGTTTTTGTTTGCCAGCATTTAACTACTTCTTTGCGTGCAACATGTAGTAACTATTATATATAACACACGGGCATTAGCTAGTACCATAAAAAGAACAGCACTAAGCTTTATGATGAAGATAAAACTATGAATAAATATCGACTTTGAGATGTCAGAATCCAGATTTGATGAAATGCCAGGCAAAATTGATTCAGATCTTCTGCTGTTCCCATACAGATCAAGTACAATCGAATGACATTTCACCAGGAATCATTTTTTGACTTAGGACTATTACTACATGGAATGATCATACAACTAAAAAGATTTGAAGCAACTATAAGAATCCAAATGGTATTCCCATAGATCAATTTTAGCCTAAAGTACTTGGGACAAGGTCATGGTCATATACTAGGAAAACATTTCAGGCAAGGTATCACAGCCCTGTATATGGCACTCCCTCTCCACCTATATTGCAGTTGAGTACATGAACCATCCTTGTAAGGGCCTGCTTGGCAATTTAGGAAAATTATCTTCATAGGAATATTAATGCCTAGGAAATTATGTGCACATAGGTCTAGGATCTGGATGATTGTTTGGCAAACATGATTAGTATCCTAAAAGAAGCCACAGACTTCCCCATGTGCCGCCGCAGGGTATGGCGGCTCCTTGCTGGAGCTTCACCGCAGGGGCGGATCCAGTAAAGGGACATGGGTGTACACATGTACACCCAATAATTTTTGCAAAAACTTCGAAGTTAGGAGGCTTGTCAATCAAATAGCTAGATAGCTTTATGCTAGGGTTTCGGTGCTCAGCTTCGCACAGCATGAAGGGAAGGTAAGAGAACGGGTGGGAGTACCTCGTGGGTGCTCGTCGCCGGCGAAGAGACCAACGAAAGCCTCAGCACCTAGCTTAGGGCGGCGGCCGACCAGTCGTCTGAGAGCGAGAGGGGGGCGAGAGAGACAGACAACGCACGAGGAGCCGAGGAGGGATGCAGCGGACAGAAGGAAGGGGAACGCAGGTTAGGATGCATCGACGGCGTCAGAAAGATCGCACCCGCACGGGCCTTCTTCTGGGCCGTTTCTTTTTTCACAATTCTTTGGAAATTTCTGTTTTTTTTTCTCTCTCCGTTGCTCAAAAAACAAAATTCTTTCTCTCCCTTTTATTTTTTTTATTCTTGTTCATTTCATATTTATTCTCTTCGTGGGACACTATCAGTGGCTAGTACTTGTTCCGTTCTAAATTATAAGTCGTTTTTTTAGTACATCAATTTTGTTATGTATCTAGATATAACGTATGTCTAGATATATAGCAAAATCTATGTAAAAAATAGTCAAAACAACTTATAATTTAAAACGGAGGGAGTACAACATTTGTTTTAAATAACTGAAATAATAATGATATTTATGAGTACTCCCTCTATAACTGAATAAATAGATTCGTGGAGACTGGAGTTGTCTTAAGTTAAGTTTTTTAAACTTTGACTAAATTTCTAGAATAAAACGTTAATATTTATGGTATCAAATTAGTATCATTAGATTTATCATAGAATATATTTACATAAGGTGCTCATTTTATGGCATAGATGTTATTATTTTTTTCTATCAAATTAGTCAACACGGATTCTAGGAATTGATTTATTTAGGGACGGAGGGAGTATATTTGTAAATATAAGTAAATGGGACTTTTATATTTTATTAAGGTTGAATATTTTTATATTGAAGGAAGCATTTCACAAGAACATATAACAATTTCACAAACCAAGAAGCTATAACAACATTTTTCTAAAATAAAAACATTTTTGTCTTTGTGACAATTTCTCAAATAAACGTTAAATATTTTTGTGCTAAACATGGAACAATAGTCCTTGTGAACAAGGAACATTGCTATCAACAATAAAAAATTATATGGACTCATAAAAAAATGTTTTCCATCCTCCAACAAGAACTAATAAAGGATACTGATACTTCAATATCTCGTGCTATATGTGAGTTGCTGCTAAAATCCCCGTGCGTGACTTGCTTCAATTTTATTCCTTAAATCTTACTTTTGTTCTATTATTTCACTTGTTAGTGATTATATATTACACCATTGTTGTTCAATCTATTTTGGTAATGAATAAACATCTCTCGATCGTAAGCAAGTGCGCATTCTGACTCCTAATCCGAGCGTGCCTAACTTGCTGATGCAGGGTGCAAAGTACCTCGATCAATACATTCCCGTTCTCCCAGTCTCGGGTGACTGCTAAAATTCACCGGTTGAAAGCTAGGACTAGGATGTCACCAAGTATCAATATTGTTTTCATAAATAATGAGTCTATAGTGTTCAACCATGTTTGTTTTCATGTATCAATATTGGTACTTTCTGCTTCTTGTGTTACCTTTATTAAATTCACTCACTTTGAGCTTGTTCCGCAAACATGAAAATAAGCTCACTTAATTTTATTGTTTCGGTAGTTATAGAATTTATTAGGCTTGGCCCAAACGAAAATCCTCTACGTATGAGGTAAACATATTGATTAAACAAGTTTGGAAGCATTAATAATGACACCAAGGTAGATCATTATTGGCATTATACAACCTAATAGAAAATTTTGCAAAGTTACCATGATAGTATGTGTAGTTTTATTATAAACAAAAATGTTGGTGCAGATTACGTACGAGGTTTATTGTGATTTCTGCTTTGTATTAATAAATAAATAATGAAAAGAAGAGGCTATAAGTCAGGTTTGCTGAAAGGAAAAAGTCTAGTTGACCCCCCACCTATCATACTTGGTCTACTTCACCCCCTCAACTATGAAACTGTCTGTTTTACCCCCTGAACTTTCCAAAACCGTCTTTTTTACCTCTGGGCGGTTTTCAGCGGCGGTTTGCTAATTAATTACAGACAAAATTGGATTTTCCAATTAATTACAGACAAAATTGGATTTTCCAATTAATCTAAAGCTAAAAAAAAATTTGTACTAAAGCATACCGTATTATATATTCACTGTGTAGATCTACTCATGTGGAGTCCAATAAAATTAGATTTTTCATTTTATGATTTTTCTATGATTTACTATGCTTTTTCAAAAATTCACCGAAAATAAATAAAAAAAAGGAATTCAAAACCAACGGAACTGTAGCAAACCGACGTTACTGTAGCAAACCCGCCGTTACTGTAGCAACCGCCGCTGAAAACCGCCCAGGGTAAAATAGACGGTTTTGGAAAGTTCAGGGGGTAAAACAGATGGTTTCATAGTTGAGGGGGTGAAGTAGACCAAGTATGATAGGTGGGGGGGTCAAGTAGACTTTTTCTTTGCTGAAACTATATCATTTAAGGCTCCTTCGGTTCTCCAGGAACGAGTCCCTGGAATGATTTCCAGCTAGAATGGTTCACTAATTTTATAATGTTAATGAGCTGAAAGCCTGGAATGGTTCCTGGCTCCAATCCGGGATAACTGAACGTACACTTATTTTTTATGAACGGATGTGTACTAGACAAGTAGTTTCATTTCTCTTCCTTTTTTAATTTGTTGTTAGTTTTGTGAAAAAGGCATAATATCGTTTTTTTTCCCTAAGGCCCCGTTCGTTTCTACCGGATTGGCCCGTTCCGGGTGGATTGCTGCGGCCCGTTTCCAATCCGGATGGGAACTAGACTATGCGTTCGTTTTGGGCCGGCCTGGAACGAAAATTGGCCCGGAACCAAAACTGGCTTCTCTTTTCCCAGTCTCCACGGCCCGGAACGGAACCACACCTCCTACCATCCGGATCGGTGCCGGCTCCCTGTCTCCACTCTCCACGACGCGAGCACGCGACGACGCAGTAGAGGCGACGGCGGGGCGACGTGAGGTGACCACGGGGCGCGCGCGGGGAGACCGCGGGGCGGCGTGAGGCGACGGCAACCCTACATCCTCCCCTTCCTCGTCCTTCTCGCCGGTGATTCCCTCGCTCTCCCCTTCGTCCTCGTCCTCTCTCCCTCCTCTAGGGTTCTCTAGGGTTCTCTAGGGTTCTTGGAAAAGGGGAAAAAATCTCCTGCCGACCGGTGAGGATGCTCGGAGGTGGGGCTTTAATTTGTGTGGGGAGCGGAGCGGCTGGGGGAGGGATGGAATCATGGGTCGGTCGACCTGATCTGAGCTCGTAGTGCTGTAGCTGCTAGCTTCTGGACCGCTGTAGCTTGTATGCCTCATCTGATTTTGGGGAAAATAGAGAGCAGAGGGAGAAGTGTGAGCTGCTACTTCTGGCCTAATGTTGATCTGCTCGTGATGAATAAGTAGCACAGAGAAAGAGAGAAATTTGCCTAGGTGCAGAGGGGTGTAGGGAGGTGCTAGCTTGCTGTGCTCACGTAGAAGTGAGTGGAGAAGGAATAATTGATAGAGGTATATGCTTGCTGCTTGCTTGTTTAGTGCTTAGTTGTGAGCATTTTGATCAGTTGCTTCCATCGTTTAGATGTTAAGAGAATGGAAAATTGATTTTGGCTAGATGGCTAAAAAATGAAAAAAAATCATGGTTGTTTGATTTCTCGTAGTCAAAGGTAGCAATGTGTATGGTGCTAACCGTGCTATGCAAGTCATTATTAAAAATCAGTACTGCCATGTGCTAATTTTCATTATATTGAAATATTCACATTTACTTATTGTGGGGCCTTTCAGTTCTGTTAGTGGAAGCAAAAATATTTCTGTCGAAGGACACATTGAAGGACACCCCATGTGATCTTGCATTCTTTAATATTTAAATCAGCTCCATACTAAAAATTTTATATTATTAGATGTAAATCTCTAGCTTGATTGGCATTTGAAGGACACATTGAAGGGTCTAAATTTGATTTCTTGAGTTATGGGGGTGGATTGATTGTGCACTACTCGTACTGGAGTGATCCATCTAGCTAGCTTTACCGGTTGACAGCCATGTTCTAAGGTGGTTTTGCTGGTGCAGTGCATCAACAGGATTATATTCAGGCATAAACACATGTAGTAGTGTCTTCTAGAAACAACACTTTGCATCATCTCTTGGTTTGACCATCTGCTTGCCTAGACAGTGTCTCCCTGTCGAAACGAAATACTAATGCATTATCTTCTTTTTAGTATTAAAAATGCAACTACTTCGGTTGTCCTTCTATTACTACTGGTAACGTTCCATACTCTAGTTCCTGGTACCTCAAATATGAAACAATGGAATGTTCCTTGCCCTTCTATTGAATGTTTTTATGTTTAATGAATTTGGTCACAACTCACAATGACTAGGAATTCTCCACTTGCTGAGGATTACCTCTACTTGCACTTACTATTTGTGTCTCAGTATTAAGTAAACTCTAGCTGAGGGAAAGCTTATATTTTTAGTCTGCAAATTTGGACTGACATTATATCACCTTCTAAGGAACTGAGTGACCCTTCTATTCTAAAAAAAGATTCTGATTTCAGGGAATAAACTCTCATCCATCATTTAATGCATGGCCCAACCAGATGATCCTTTGTTTGAGCTTTTTTATTCGGTTTTTTGTTTGGTGGGTAAGAATCAGGTACAGGTCTGCAGGTTGTGTTCTGTGTCTTGCAGACTAAATTTCCAGTTTATGTGTTGGCTGCTTCCTTAGTTTCTTGCAGACTAAATTGAGCTTCTTCTTTGTTTTAAAGGCTTGTGAGTTGTTATTATCCTTTGTTTTTAAGAAGAAAGGTAGGACCTCTTTAGCCTTGCAGTTCATTCGTTGGGTTCAGTAGGGTCCGTAGCTTGTCATTGTTTCGTACCTTTAGTTTTTGAAGCTCTACATTAGTGCTGCTCCTCTGGTTCAAAACATGCTGCATTAGACATGTGGTAATTGTGTTGGCATTTTTCTACGAACGATATATATAAACTTAGGCCAAGTTGACACAAGTCGAGCAAGAGATCTGTATATTCAGTGTCCATGGCAAGTAATAATAGGAGATCTGTATGTAAACGTAGGTCATCAGTGTCCATGGCAAGCAAGAGATGTCCTGCTGTATATTCAGATTAGAGTAATTTTAGATTGCAGTAAGCAAGTTGACACAAGCCGAGCAAGTGTAGTTCTTTCGTTGCGCCATATACTTTTCTCGTTTGGGCGTTCAGTCCATCGTTAAGTCTACTTCCAATAGCGAGGCAGCGAGAGACCACCAAGCTTAGCCTAGTTCGTTTGTACTATAAAAAGAGGATTTATGCTAATATTGTCCTCCAGAATTAAGGAATGTCCCTTTGTTTTAGTTTGTAGTGAAGACTGAAGTTGACATACCTAGCCTATTAGCTCACTTTGTTACTTATATTATTATCTAGATGATGTCTTGATTTGCTAAATGGTTTCTTGTTACTTGTAGATCTCTCCAGCACCATTTAGAGTTGGGGAAGGTGAACCTCCGCCTTCTTGGGATCCGGTGCCAACTCCAAAAGGTACTCCAAAAGCTTCTATACGACTATAAGTTTATATATGCTTCTATAAGACGACTATAATCTTTATTACAACTTCTATATGACATGGTCAATAATATAACTTCTATATGACATGGTTAATAATATTTAGCTTCTATATGACTATAAAATTGTATGCTTCAGTCCTGCAATGCGTCTCTCACTACGAGATCGTATTAGAAAGAGGAGGGAGGAAGAAGACGATGACATGATGCTATTTATTTTCCCCGCCTTATATCTTATGAGTTCTGCTAGAGGAGGGGAAAAGAAGAAATGTCATACTTCGGAAGAAACATGCGAGGTTAAAGTTCGAAGACTCCTCGAGGGACATGTCAAGAACTGTCAAGTTGCATTTAGGATGGAACCACACATCTTTAGAGAATTAGCAAATTATCTTAGAAGCAAAAGGCCTGTTGTTGATACTAGGATAACTGTGGAGGAGAAGTTGGGTTTCTTCCTATACATGTTAAGTCACAACGCCTCGTATGAGGATCTCCAAGTGTTCTTTGGGCACAGCAATGACACCTTCCATCATCACATCAACCACTTCTTCAAGGTGGTCATTCCCGCACTCTCTCGCCGTTACCTTCAAGCTCCTGATCCTAATCAAGTGCATAAAAAAATCCAAGACAATCCTAGATTCTATCCATTTTTCAAGAATTGTCTAGGTGCCATTGATGGAACTCATATTCCTATTTCCATAGCCTCTGAGAAAGCTTCTCCTTTTAGAAATAGGAAGGGCACACTAAGCATTAATGTGATGGTGGCATGTGATTTCGATCTCAACTTCACTTTCGTTTCTAGTGGATGGGAGGGATCGGCTACAGATTCCAAAGTGCTACGATCAGCTATGAGCAAGGGCTTCCAAGTACCTCCAGGCAAATTCTATCTAGTTGATGGAGGGTATGCAAATACTCCATCTTTTCTTGCTCCATATCGGGGAGTTCGATACCATTTGAAAGAATTTGGGGCTGGACATCGAAGGCCGCAGAACCCAAAGGAGCTCTTTAACCACCACCACGCACTACTGAGGAACCATGTGGAAAGGGCTTTGGGGGTGCTAAAGAAGCGCTTCCCCATTCTGAAAGTTGCCACATTCCACATGTTGGAAAATCAAGTAAAGATACCTATAGCTGCTTCCATCTTCCATAATCTGATCTGATTACTTCATGGAAATGAGGAATGGTTAGATCATCAGCCGGATAATATCCCTCCAAGAAACTTTGTTGTTGTACCAAGTGGTGATCAAATGAATGACCTAAATGTGGGTTCAATACAAGACAACGCTTTAAGAGACACCATCGTCCAAGAAATGTGGGTTTAGTACCAGCAACATTTAAATTAATCTTTGAATAGGCTGTAATAAGTTAATAAGCATGGATTGTAATTAAGCAGAGACTTCTTTTTAGTCTTTAAATTAGTCTTTGAATAGGTTGTAATAAGCTTTTGTCATGAATAAGCTTGTAATAAACTTGGCTTGTAATAATTGAATAAGCTTGTAATAAGTAAATAGGCTTGTGTCATATTTGACAGCGATGGTTGGAAAAGGCTCCCCGAAGCTCAATATGATTGCAAGGGCGTCACCAAAGTTGCACCGGTTCTTGGGTACAACAAGTGGTATTAAAAAGAAGGCTTCTCCTAAATGCAGTAAGGCAAAGAAGACTGGAGGTTCTCCGAGAGGTATGGTGTTTAATTCTCTGCTATTATTGTTGTTATTTCTCTGATATTATTGCTGTTATTTCTTTGCAGTTGTTTGCTACTAAAAAGAACTTTCTTGAAGTAATTCTCTTCTATACAGTTTATTGCACCATGTGCTATTATAGTAGTTTTAGTAAACCTGTAACCTGTAAACTAGTATTTCTTTACTGTTATTTATATTTGCTAATTTTTGGTAACCTGATGTCTGACCATGGTTTACGTAGTAGTAAAGCAAAGAGCGGACTGGAATCCGGCCCTTGAGAAGTCCCTAGCAGACATTCTCCATGAGTATAAAGATAGTGGCTACAGAGGTGACAACGGATGGACCCCTGAAGGGTGGAATAAAATGGTGAAGGAGTTCCATCTGAGGAACAAGTATGTCAACTACACAAAGAGTCAGATTCAAGACAAAGAAGGACAGCTAAAGAAAGACTATAGGATGCTCAAAGAGGCAAGGAGGCAGAGTGGGGCCACCTGGAATGAAGATAGGCATATGGTTAAAGGATCACCATCTATGTGGGATAACCTTGAAATTGTAAGTTGATTTCTTGAAGTAATTCTATGGATATCCTCATAGTGATAACCTCATATTTGATCAATGGTTCTCTTTGAATGTGCAGACATTCCCTAAAATTAGGAAGTTCCACAACAGTAAGGCAAGATTTCCACTATTTGATGCTTTGGGAGAGCTTTATGATGGTAGGTTCACTTTCTATAGTTGCAAACAGTGCCAATCAATATATTCTTTTAGCTTCTCACTTTAGTATTTGTTTGTTTCTATCTTGCTGCTCTATATTATCCTATGATTCACTTGACTTGTCTAGTAGTCTTTGATCAAGTATTTTTTATAGTGCTGATGACTAAGCAACAATATGCTAGTTACAGTAATGCTTTTCTACTAGTGCTGATGACTAAGCAACAATATGCTAGTTTTATAGAGTTAGGTTATATGCTTCTACTTGTCACAATTTATAGATGTCAGAACAACAACTCTACATCCATGTTCTTCTCATCTGTATTGTGATGAGTTTTCTTCAGTTATGCACTACTAGTTGCTCTGCACGATATTCCCCCCCCCCCAATTAACTCCTAGTTGTCATAACTATATTGGTACTCTTCATACTTGAATTTCATGAGGAAAGACCACTATCTATAGCTATTTCCTTGTTATCGTGTAGGTCATTTGGCTGAAGGTACTTACAATCTGACTTCTCTTGAGCCACCACAAGAGGAAGCACCACTTTGACAAATTCATGATGTAGATGACTTGGACAACATTGAGGTTCATAAAGTACTAGATGAAGATGATTCAATCACTGAGATACAAGAGGAAGCAAGTGAGGTTGTAGCTGTTGAAAGAAATGAACAACGAGGTTCTCTGTCACGAGATGAAGAAAATGAGGTCATAGCTATTGAAAGAAGCAGGCAGCGAAAAACTACTACTACTACATCAAGCAAAAAACATGAAAAGGAAGAAAAGAGACCTAAGAAGGGTGAAAGGATTGAAGAAATGATGGGGAGATACCTAGACATGAGGACTAAGCAAGTACAAGATGAGTCTGCAGATCTAGCCAAAGAAAAGGAGGTTGCTCAAGGTAATGACTTCTCTATCAAAAGGTGTATATCCGTTTTGAGCACAATGGAAGTGACAAAGGAAGAAAAGGCAAAGGCATTTGCAGTGTTCATCAAGAGCAAAGAAAATAGAGAGGCCTTCCTAAGTGGTTGTGAACTAGATCGAGAAGCAACTTTGGTTTGGCTCAAAAATGCGATGGTCTAACAGGTCAATCTACTTAATTGCTAAAAACTTGATTTTTTTCTTCTATTAGTTTAGGGGCTCAACTTTTTATTGTGTTACTGAACCGCACACTCCATGACAGTCAAGTAGGGGCTCAATTTTCACTGCACTATTTGTTTAGGAGCTGCTTGCTTACTTATCAATCTTGCTATCTACTTTGTTGCTTGATTTATGGCTATCATGGTTCATGTCTTACTTTCCTGAACTGAATCTGTTTCTGTAACACCGGGTGTTACGCCTTAATCAAAATACTAAACCATGTCATGAGCATCATGTTTATGTATTATTACATGTGGTAAATGAGAAATTAAATTTTATTGCACTAATTCTCAAATTGAGCTCTAATTTATTCCTTGTCCAAATTGTCCTTCCAGCACGTCATCTCTCTCCACGTGAGAGCTCTATAGCCATAAAGTCAAATGATAAATTATTGTCATTCACTAATTATTAGCATACAACTTGGTAAGATTTATATCTCCATCAATCTCGCGACGCGCCACTGTCATCTCTCGTTGTTCTAATTACCCCGCCTTTACTTCGCTTGCTAATCACCTTGCAAAATTATCAGTGCATGACGCGCTGCCGCTGCCATAGTGTGTCGCACACGCTACGCATTAATATCACTCGCAAGCTCGGCCCGCTAAACACTCCGCTTGCACGCTGCTCAGTCACTTTGCAAGCGAAGGTCAGACATCTTTTTCTACACGGCGACACTGTAGCAGCGCAGAAGTCACTGTTCACCAACGGAAAACACTGTTCACGCGTGGAAAACACTGTTCACCCACAGCAGCGCGTCGCTCCCACGACGCTTTATTACCTTTAAGCAAGCTAGTTAGCCACTAACCTTACGACGCGTCGCTGTCGGGCCTTTGCTTCTCCATTCCTGCATCTCCTGTCTTTAAAATGACACGCCGAGCCGCCGAGCCATCTCGCTCCGCTGCTCACTTGTTTCTTCCTCTCAAATCAAGTTCTTCTGTTCTTGCCCGAGAGAGCTACGTCTATCGATTTCTCTCCGAGCAATAATCAGCTGAGGTAGCTAGTCTACAATTGATCTTCTCATTCTCTAATATTTCCTTGACCTGTGGTCTCCTCTCCCATTAATTCCTTGACCTGCATGAATGAACCAGCGCCACCGCCTAGCACGTTTCGCCCAAAGCACACTCCAGTCCTGATGTGCTCGTAAGTCCAAGACCACTCAAAGTCCATCATTGAATTAATTCTCTCATGACCAAAGACCACACCACCGCACATGGCATGGAGCCAGAGGACAACCCTGCCAACTCGTTTCGTGCTTCCAGACTACCTAGCTTGTCATGACCACCCACAACCAGTGCTATATATAGTTCTGCTCCGCTCCACGCAGGGCAAGCAATTGTTAAGCTCCCTGGTGTCTCTCCTCTTGCATTGCCTCCGCACATCGATCACCGTAGGTGGCACTTCATTCAATTCCGAGGTAGCTAGCCTGCAAGAATTCCTTCATTCTTTTTCTTATTTTCTTGACCCGCGGTCTCATCTAGTATTTCTAGACCCACAGTCATGTGCAAGTCAACAAGTTCATTTGCGTGATTAGCCTCCTCCAATAATACCATTTTCTTCATCTCTAGAGCTCATTTGAATTTATTTATTTATTGTGAAATAAATTTTGTTAGATTCCTAAATTCATGATCTATTTGTTAGTGTAATTAGTTCGTATAGTTCAGTGATACCTTTAGGATTACTTTATTATTTCAAGATGCGTATTATTATTATGGTTATTTAGAGAATGAATTTTTATGATGCATTGGTAGAAGTACTAGCCCTAGAATTCTTTTACAGTAGGTTCATTGTATTATTATGTGCTCACTGTAATTTTTGTGGCCTTAGAATAGGTTGATAAATATGGTAGCTAGTGCACCTTGTTTTATCATATATATAGTAAATTGATATTAACAATAAGGATGCCTTTAGTTGCTAAGATAATACATGAAATGTTTCATACCTGTTTAGTGGGAATAATAGGTAACTTTGCGTATTAGTCATTAGAGTTAGCTTAGTAGCTTGGTAGATGTATTCTTATTTTAAGAGTTGTTATTGCTGTATTACTATGCATTGCATCATCATCACTGCATGCATATAGAGATCGCACCACTAGAGATCGTGACCTTCGGCGAGCAGGAGTACGACGAAGTCGTCGAAGAGTACGAGGAGGAGATCCTCGTACAGGAGGACGTTCCAGAGCCACCCGTCACTGACTTTGCTGACACCATGCCCGCTGAAGGCAAGCCCCGGTGCATAACCCTTATTTTATGGAAACTACATGCATAAATATATCTACCTATGAGTCCTACTAGTACAGGTCGAGTAGCTGCTATGCTCAAGATATCGGTACCGCGAGTAACCTGCCGTTACTCGCAAATAAGTGATAAATATGATCACTCATGATAAAATGGTGGAAAGAAAAATAGTGACCAGGCAGGGATATGGTTGAGTTTTGGTGGGTGTAAAGGGTTGTGTCCTGCGGCCAACAGGGCATAGCTCGATTACACTTTTTCCCTGTCCGTGTCGATTAAGGACCGGTCGTTGCATAAGGCATCGTGGGCAAGTCACAGATTTATTGTCCCGAGCGCATATTTGGGTATGGGCGCAGGGAAGACTTGTTGCTCTCTTGTCGCGGATCCGACTCTTTCCGGACCGACTGATGGGAAGAGGAGGTGGTGGAGGTCCTTGCACCACACTGAGTCCGGGACTCAGGATGTGGGGGCTTGGAGTCCAAGTTTGGACGGGGACCTGGACACCCGGGACAGGAGAGTAATGGGTTAGTCCTGCTTGTGCCTGGGGTACAAGCGGGGCGTGTGTCTTCGGGGCACCCAGCTGGGCACATTGATTCGTGAATCACCGGGCGATCCGGTACGGCTTGTCTCGTGTTTAGCACCGTAGTAAGAACTGAAAGTGAAAGGAGAAGAAATGAAACTGATTGCTCAACTCTTGCTTGAAAGTAGAACAAGTGCTTATATAGACTGGCTAGATGATAACTTAATACGACTGATAATAATAATACATAACTAAGGACTCACTGTTAGTATTGCTTTCTGCCAAAAGAAACCAGCAAGCCATATAACTTATCATATTCCTTGGAGTCGGAAAATTATTCCCACTAATCGGATAAGTCTTGCGAGTATATTGTGTACTCGGGTTTATTTACCCCTGTTGCAGGTGATGCATGAGACGTACCTTGTGTGGAGGATTCTTCTGGTAGGCTCAGACGGATCCTCGTCCCTATCGTTAGATGTTTATTTTTAAATTCCGCTGTTTATCATTCCGCACTCTGATATTTGGTATTGTAATAATGTACTTTTAATAAACTCTGATGTATGAAATGGATAAGTATTATAACTCGTTCTCATTATTGGATCATTGGGAAAAATGTGGATCTTTTGGGTTCTCTCTTGGGGTGTGCCCGACGGATACCGCCCGCTATAGCTTGTTTTCGGGGTGCTTAGTGTCTGGTGGAAGACGAGCGCCTCCGTAAGTGTGCTATTTTGGACGGTTCTGCCACAGTTTCAGTCTTGTAACTGGAGCTGCACATTTTCCTTTTGAAGATAGTGAGTTAGTGACTATGCAGACCATTCAGTAGATTGATAATAGTGCTTGTACAATTTTCTTTTTCTCTTTTTTTTTGCCAAAGGATTTTTTATAAGTTGCCAAAGGATACCTGCAAGTTTAAAAGGATGTCAAACTTTTAATAGCATCCTAGTTCTTGTATTTGGTGAAATCCTTCTCTTGACATCTAGCTGTAGTCTTTCTAGTAGGCAGAAATATCAGAACAACAGATACCATCAAAGTGAAGGACGTACTGTACCTTCAAAGCATGTTTCATTAATTGCTTCTGTTAATGTTTCTGTAATGGCAGCAGCACTGACAGAAGCCCACTCAACATGTTTTTTTTGCAAGAGATAGGATAGAGTCTGTGAAGGCACTGACTAGTTTCATAACTAATCAAAGCTTTTAAACTGACATATTGATTCAATTATGCTTTGATTGACTACATCATGAGTCGTTTTCATTCAATTATTTGTAAAAGAAAGCTTGCTGTCATTTTTAGGGAGGAGACAATGATCAAGAAACATTGGATTAGACAAAGTGCCTGAACACTTGAGTAGGCTTAGATGAGTTATCTACTGGTTTAAATTATGAAGATCGTAATTCCATGAGTGGATCATGGTAGCCTTTTGGTGCACCTTTTTGTCACTTTTGGTAGTAGCTAGTATGTCCTTTATATATGGCTGCACATTATCTGTGGTACTCTGCTATTGTTGCTGCCCATTGTCTCTACATGTATGAGAGCATGATGATAGACTTGCAGATAAAAGAACTCCAAAACATGGGAGATTTTATCTATTTTATTTTGCTGCAATGTATGAGAGCCTGTTTTTGCTGCAATGTATTTCATGAGATGTATTTGTAGTACTCCAACACTTGTTCAGTACCATAAAGCAAACGAACGTGGCCTAGAGAGATCAGTCATGTTCCTGTTCCTGGACTATTAGCGACGGCACAGTCTAACCGAACAGCAGGAAGGGAACGGTTACAGGCAGGAATGGTTACAGTCAGGGAAGGAGTGATAGGCAGGAATCCACTCATTCCTGGGGTGGAACAAATTAGCTCCACGATTGGATCCTGAGCAAACGAACGAGGCCTAAACCTAAGTTGCATCCGGTTTGCTCTTTTTCCTCAAATACAGTTGCATCATGTTTTGAAGCAGCAAGGTGGTTAAGGAACATGCTAATTGAATATTCATTTTTGGAAAAATTGGTTTCATAGCATCGAAAGATCACGACATCCAAAAAATACCATCGAAAGACGTCCGTCACGTAAAATACCACTGAAAGAGTGAGCTGTTACCTACAAATAGCATTCCGTCACGGTAGTCACTGATGCCGTGAATCCCTCCGTCTAGCCCTCTTCTTTCTCAATCCACCAGCTTCTCCGTTCGCATACATGAGGTATAGCAGCTCCGTGCCCCTTGGCCTGGCAGCAGGGTGAGCGCCGTGCCTGTGCCCACCGCCGCGTGAGAGCGCTCCGTCGCGGACGCGACCAGGGTGATCGAGGCGAAGCAGTGCCAGCCTGCCAGGTCGACGGGGAAGAGGCGGACAACGGGCGTGGGCACAGCGATGGCAAGGAGGACGAAGACAACCTAGGAGCTCATCGCCTAGCTAGGAGCGCGCGGCGACTCGGCCATTGCGATTTTCCATGAACCGCTGCAGCGATGCCTACCTCACCATGGATATGGACATGTCTGTGCCAGACTGCCAGGCATCAGAGGGAGTACTGCCACCGTGCCTGTAGACCGCGCCTCCACCGCCGCCATACGCGTACCAGCGGCCGTGCCGTAGTAGTTAGTAACTGCGTGTAGTGATAAATGACGACATGAACACAAGCACCCTGGAACGATTGGTCGCTCATGGTCTGCAAGCACATCCTTGCAGAAGAGTAATTAAAAAGGTACGGCCAGTGCAGCCATCACCACCAACACCACCGTTTGCATGTTTGATTATTTAGCTGTGTTCCTGCAGGATGAAAAAAATAGTGAAAATCATGCTGGCCAGGGTCTTCGTGGTGATGAAGAGTTCCGAGGTTCCGCGGTGCCGTAGTCCAGGTTCCTTGCCATGTCCACGGCGAGCAGCATGAAGGAGCAGCCGATGCCGGCGGCGGCGGTGAGCAGCACGCAATGGTCAATCATGATGGTGCCGCCGAGTAGCCCGCGGTAGGGTCCCTGCCCGATGTCCGGCAAGGAGGGGAGGAAGGCGCGATTCAAGATGGTTGCGGCATCGGTGCGTGCTGCGATCTCAAGCAGGAGGTTCACCGGGAGCTTTGGAGCCGGTGAAGCGCACGTTCGGCAACGCTTGCGTGCCGGTGTTTTTGCTTATACGGGAGGTCCTTCATCCTGGACGGTGTTGCCTCGTGAGGACAGAGAAGGCGAGGAACTGCTAGACGGAGAACTCAAACGGACGGAGGAACCGCTGGATTGGGGAAGAAGGTCCCCGACGGAGGGATTGACGACGACAACAGCAACCGTGACGGAATGCTATTCGAAGGTAACGGTCCACTCTTTTAGTGGTATTTTACATCACGGATGTCTTTCGATGGTATTTTCTAGATTTTGTGATCTTTCGATGCTATGAAACCAATTTTCCCTTCATTTTTCCCCTGATCTGCAGGATTGATGAAGATACTATGTATGGGGTTGAAGTTTGATTCTATTGGGTAATTTTATTTTACGACTCTTCTTGTCGTCACTTGGCCTACAGATGTATAGCAGCTAGTCCAACCTTTATTGCTCAGGTTGCTGCTACTGCCGCAGCCATCGTTGAAAATCCAAGGTGCAGCGGTAGCATGAGGCGTGGCGTGGTTTCTTTTGTTTGTTTCATTCACGAGGATGCTTTTGGCTTGCTGTACTTAGACCTTTTTAGATCCAATTAGTACTAATAGTTAGCAAATAGCAGAGGGAAGTTAGGTAATAACTTTTATTGGCAGGGCTTATAACAAACATATTAGTTAAGCCATGTTTCGATCCTCCATGTACAAATAGGTAATTAGTAGTACTTAGTTTAGGAAAGTTGGTTAATATTTTCTATTTTGAGCTATTAATTGGACTATTAGATAGGGTGTTTGTATCTCTTTTTATTAAGTTTAGAGGCTAACCATTAGTAGTGATGGATCAAACATGACCTTAACCTACATAGACTACCACTACTCACGACTAATGGGAGAAGAGCTATAATCGGCTTGACACCTGGCCCTTGAGTCACTCCTCGCACAAGTGACTAGGGTGGCACCTCCGTCCAGAGCAGCCACCACCCCCTCTCTACCTCGCCATCGTCCCTAAAGGAGGCTGCTCGGCCTTAGCTTCTAGAGTGGAGGCCCCTCGGGCCTGCCTCATGCACTACTGGAATCAAAAGGTTTCTCTAGAGTTTTTTTCCCTAGAAATTTTTTGAGTACCCTAGGGATAGTTTCTTTCCCTAGGGTAATAAATGTTTTTCTATGGTCCATTTGTTTTCGTGGCGTTGTGTGCGTTGATTCAGAGGAGTGTATCCGTGCTTTGTAAAGAAAACATATGATAGTTGTGTGTATAACTGATGGATATCAATGTGAAATTCAATACAATATTTGTTTTTGTTTGTGATTTGCTTGCATGTTGAATAGAGACATTTGAGAGAAACAAATCAATAATACAAATATATATGAAAAATACTGAACGAGGACAAAAAATAAAATTATGTATTTGAAAGGACCATGACAGTTTCCCTAGGAAGATGGAGCCAAGGAAATAACTATATACTGCCGTATCAACAAGTTTCCCTAGAGCTTTGAATTCCTAGGAAAGATGGTTTCCATACGGTTTCGCAGGAAACCGTAGGGAACATTTGTCTTTTCCATCGAAATCTTCCCTAGTGATCTTTTCCTACTAAAATTCCTAGGAAAACACTTTCCCTATCGTTTTTAAGCCTTTCCTTAGGAATTTAAACCCTATGAAAACTTATGGATTCTAGTAGTGATGTCCCCCACGCCTGACTCCCTAGCAGCGTGGTAGGGCACAAGGCGGACCTCAGAGGCCTCTGTGGTGGTGCCTGCTAGCGGTGGAGGCCCAAGCCACAAGGGGGGCGCACTTGGTGGAGGAGGTGGTTGTGCGATAGTGCCCGTGCATGAAGGCAGTGGTGGCAGATCTAGCTTCTCCAGGCATGAATTTGCCATTCCCGGGCGTGGTGGTGCTTATGTGGCTCTATGGGGCCTTGGCAATAGCAGAGAGATCAACACTTGTCATGCGTGCAAGGAGGCATGTACGGTGGCTTGGTGAGTCATAGCTAGGTATGGGGTGTGTGATGGCGTTGAGTCTACTGTAGATGGAGGTGTTGCGGTGATAGAGGCTAGACATGGAGGCACGACTGCGATGAGGCATTTGCTTGTGGAGGCTTGCAGTGCGATTGTTCTAGTGCCATGACTAGTGAGATAATGGTCTGTGTGTGGTGGTGAACTAGTGATGACGGTTTGGTCAAGGAGGCGGAGGACCATGTCGAGGATTCAAGGAGCAGGGGCCCACAACCAGATTGAAGTTGTTGGCGTAGCCATTAGAGAGCATGCTTCTGTTTGGCAATTGAGGCTGACGGTTTGGCTGGATCATGCACTAATGCTGACCGCGAAATTGGCAAGAGGCCAACGCGGGAGGAGGTGGTCGGCAGAGGTGAGTTGCTGATGTGACTTGTGTGATGTGGCGGTGGACAATCCCGCATTATGGCGGCTGTTCTGGTGTAAGGAAGCCTTGTGATGGTAGTTGGAGATGATTCGCGTGCATCTCTAGTATCTTCGATGGAGCAACAAGTTGTCATGAGCTACTGGATCTCGGTGAGAGAGGTCGGCACGATGATGACTAGAGGCAACTTCTTGCGTACTTGATTGGTGGCTTGTAATGGACTATGACGGCTAGCCCTGCATGGCAGTGACTAGTTCGGTGTGGGACAACAATATGAGGCAGTGCAAGAGGATCTGATGGCGTGGCTGTTACATGGCTTGTGACGGCTTGCAGTGACTAGCCCTGCTTAGCAGAGGCTAGCTCGATGCGAGACATTTTTGGTAGCGATGGCACAAGTGTTGTCTTGGTTTTTTCATCTTGATGACTCTGGTGTTGGGGTACAGTGTGGAAATTGGTTGGCTATTGCGTGAGAGTCTATGGAGTGACAAATCAATAGCGTATAGAAGCAGCGAGTGCAAGTTTATGTTTTTGGCATGAATTTTGTTGTTTTACGTTTTTTAAATATAATCGGTAGCTCTCCTGCCCTATTCGTTTTAAAAATGAGAGAAGTGATGTTGTACTATTGGACTATGGAAGGCTGGAACATACCTGATGTGGTGCTATGAACTTATGCTGCTAGTCCTTTCTGACTTTATGCATGTAATAATATTTACGTGGTACGTGCCCTAACGATTT
Source organism: Miscanthus floridulus (assembly GCF_019320115.1). NCBI lineage: Eukaryota > Viridiplantae > Streptophyta > Magnoliopsida > Poales > Poaceae > Miscanthus > Miscanthus floridulus. Next base: position 82,452,321 of record NC_089592.1, on the reverse strand, counting down.
GATGCTTATGACAAAATGGAGATTTGTATGTATTTGAATATTCTGCTCAAGAAAGTCTCGCGGATCTTGTCCGACAGCCATTGCGCTCCCTCGACACCAGCCATGTCTTCCTGCTTGCTTACTTGTTTGGGTACTTTGATTCGTGAGGAAGAAGTTGTTACCATGTGTTTGTTTGGTGAGATGGTTGGAGATGGGATGTGATGTTCCCAAATTAGAGGTTGTTTGGTTCTAGGACTATGTGTTTGGTTTGAGGGTAAGGTTGGATGAGAGATGGATATTCATGGATTTTGGGATATGGTTATCCATATAGATAGATGGGGCGAGACATTTTTTGTTTGGTTGGATGGATGGGATTTCAATAGGACGAGCCACTTTTCTTTTTCGTTGGTTGGACAAGGATGCCAAGCTGGTTATGGCATGTCACATGTGGGATCCACTTTGTGTCTATTTATTTTTACCAAACATAATCATGTGAGATATTGTTTTGTAGATTAACTATAACCAATACAATGGTGCAATCATGTGATAAATTACATAAACGGTTTGCGAGATGAAAACCATTTGAAGATTGCTAATCTCAAAAGTAAAGCAATTAATGCATGGTTCCACATAATCAACAGACCATTGCTGGATATGGATGATCTCGCACACCCAACTTTTAGAGGTGAGCTTGTCTAGCATATTTAGAGAATATTCATCTCTATTGGTTTCCCTTAACCATATCATCCGTGAACCAAACATCTACCATCCATGGACCATCATCAGCATACATATCCACATAGGTGGTGACAGCTGCATTCGGCGCCAGCTACTGGTTGTTGATGAAGTCGAGTTCGTGCATCAGCTTCCTCTGGGCGCGTTCAGCCACCGGCACCGGTGATGGGCGCGCCGCGAGGTGCAAGCTCGAGCGGGTAGCGGCCATAGTCTTCTACACCCTTCCAATGCGGTTGCTGCCAAGCCGTGTTGGTGGAGAGGTCGGGTGTGTGAGCAGTGGTTCAGGGACACTCCTAAAGATGGCGCTGCAGAAATCATGGTCGTCGTCCACCCGGTCTACGTTAGGGTCGTTGTAGAGATCGTGACCCACCGTGGCGTCGTCCTCACTAGAGGGGTCAGTGCCCGATATAGACGTGTAATAGTAACATGCACCGTCACCGTGCCGACTTCCATACAGGTGACGTGGTAGGAGGTGTTGTCTACCTGGCCGTCATCAGAGGACCTGTCCGCGTCCGCCTGCTAGGTCCCGAGGCCATGGAGCATCTTCTGGTGAGTCGTCGCGCCCTGGTGGTCCCTAGGCTCGTCTGGCTAAGCTCCAGGTCCAAGGCGCTCCTCCTGATGGGCTACTGTGTGGGAAAAGCCTGGGGATTTTGGCCCGCAGTCCACAACACCACGACAGGCTCGTACACCGGGAAGCAGGGCGCCTCCTCCTACCGTCCGATGAGAAGCGAGGATGAGCTATGGTGTCTGTCCAGAAGAAGGATTCCCGGATCATAGGATCCTCGTCCCGAAAGCAGCTGCCTCCTATTGTGATTAGCGTCCTACACAGGTGAGCTATAGGATCTGGACTCACCTGGAGACAGTGCTGCTGGATAGGAGAAGTGTTCCGGGCATGCTCATGGGCAACCGGTGAGCGAGATCAATGGCATTCCCAGTCATCAATGGCGTGCTGAAGGTAGTCCCTGCCGTGCGCGGACCTCGAAGGCGATCGACTCTAGGAACACTCATGATCCATTGGCTCCATGTCCGCCCCTTGCTTGGCGGTAAGCCAAAAGGGACTCACGTGTGCACCCAGTGACGCGGTCTAGGGAGAGTTGCCGAATATCCGTGTCCCAAGCCCTACCTTGGCAGACTAGGGAGCGTGAGCGGTGGCGCTAGTCATCCGAGGCATGGGGATGTAGTCCCTCCCGCGTGCGTGCCTTACAGCCTTACAGGTGAGCAACTTTGGATGTGGCCGCTGTCCATGCATGGCCTAGTCATCATGACCGTCGAGGAGCGCCCAGCGGTAAGAAGGTCGGGGAGCTGCTTAAGGCACAACATCCAGTTGGGGGGTGCCTGCCGACCCAGTACAGCCCGCTCGTCGAGGACACCAAGTGCCCAGATGAAGGGAGATGAAGGGTAAAAGGATCAAGATGTCCGAGAGGAGGTGAATTGGGCTAATTCTAAATTTCTTTGCAATAATTAAACCCTACGGTTAGCCCAACTTCACCCCTTATGTATAGAAAGTGTTTCTAATGTTCTACCGCACAAAAAGTCTTGAAACCTAAATTACAATCCTACTCTAGCATGACAATTATATGAATGTAAAGACAAGAATTGAATTGCTCAAAGTAAAGAGAGAAGGAAGAACGCGGCGATGTTTTGCCGAGATATCGGAGAGTCGCCACTCCCCACTAGTCCTCGTTAGAGCACCCGCGCAAGGGTGTAGCTCCCCCTTGATCCATGCAAGGATCAAGTGCTCTCTACGGATTGATTCTTTGACACTCCGTCGCGGTGAATCACCCACAACCGCTCACAACTTGAGTTGGGTCATCCACAAGCTCCGTCGGATGATCACCAAGCTCCCAATCACCACCAAGCCGTCTAGGTAATGGCGATCACCAAGAGTAACAAGCACGAACTCTCACTTGACCACGACAAGCCTAATGAGAAGGGTGGATGCACACTTTGCTACTCCTGCTTTCACTAATGAGGTCTCTCTTTTGGATTCTCAAATCTCAATCACCTCACTAGGACCTTGCTCTTCTTGGCACTCTCAACGGTGTTTCTCAGCTGTTGGAATAAGCAAAAGTACCTCCTCACACGAATGGAGGAAGTATTTATACACCTCGTTAAAAACGAACCGTTATGTGCCTCTGCGGGTTGACCGGACGCTCTGGTCAGTTCACCCCGAGACCCAGTGTTTAAGTTGTGACCGGACGCGTCCGGTCACGATTTTCCCTCTCTAGAACACTACTGGAGTCGACCGGACGCTGGCACCCAGCGTCTAGTCGCTCACCTCTCAACGTCCGGTCGCACCAGACGATTTCACCTTGATCAAATGAACTGACCGGACTCTGCGCCAGCATCTGGTAACACCGAAACCAGCGTTTGGTCAGCATTTGACCCTCCATTTACTTCCATCTCGCAATCATATGTGAATGAAGTTTACTCCAATTGATCTAAGGGTTGTTTTGAAGCTACCTAGTGCTAGATTTAGCAAGTGTGCACCACACCTAACCCACTAGACTCACCTAGGTCAAGCCACCCGTCCATACCTCCCTTAATAGTACGGCCAAAGGAAAAACAAAGTCATAAACTACTCTAAGTGTCTCTCCAACTCCAAACGACACTTAGAACTAGTCCATCCTTAACCTTGTTGTCCATCCTTTGAAAACCAAAACGATTTCCATCGTATGGGCATGACAACCATGATTGCCCAATCAATTTCCATTACCATGACCTAACTTAATTGCCTCTTCAAAACACATGTTAGTCATAGCAATTACATATTGTCATTAATCACCGAAACCCAACTAGGGGCCTAGATGCTTTCAATCTTCCCCTTTTTGGTGATTGATGATAATACCACCTCGAGTATGTGAAAGAGATGAGGGTTTTAACATGCTTGGTTTATATAAGCTTTTGACAATAAGAACAAAAGAATTAGGCAAGCTTATATGACCCAAGCCAACATGATGTACTCAAAAGATATGAAATAAGCATGAGTACTAGTAATAAAGCTCATTTGCATCGGAGTAAAACGCAAAAGCAAAGCAAATGAGCATAACCAAGTGATATGACATATAAATAATTCAAAGTAGAGAGCACACATGTCACATATCACATAAATATCACGATCACGTAGATATCACTATCACATAAATATAGTTCGATGCATGAAAGTAAACACATGAATGCATAATAGTGTACCACACATAAAAACCAAATATAATTGATAAGCTAAACTCCCCCTAGATAAGTCGCTCCCCCTAAGTCTAACATACTCGATCCCTCTCCCCCTTTGGCGTCAAACACCAAAACCTAAGGGTCGGTCGGTGGGGCTGCAGCGGACGAGTCGGACGCTGAGGTACGAGGAGCGAGCTGGAACTATGTGCCATCTGACCCTCTATAACTAGAAGCGGTGCTGAAGCGGTCTGGGTTGGATCAGGGACTAGTGTGGCCTGAGACTCTACAGGTATGACTGTAGCAGGCGGTTCTGATGATGCAACTAAAGAAGGGAGTGTCTCTGTAGTCCTAGTAATAGGTGCAATGTAGAAGGACCTAGGACATGTAGATATGGTGGAGTAGGCTGCCCTGTCAACTCACTGAAGATTGCACCAAGGCTCCTAGAGACTATAGTATCTGGCACAAGCAGCGAGGAAGTCTGAGCCGGTGTGAAGCCCATCTGAAAAGGTGTGAACAGCGGGGCTGGCACTAGCGAGGCAAACCACTGGGACACCTACTCTATAGGTGAAGCAAACTAAGTAGCAGTCCGTCCCTAACTCTAAAGCCCACTAGGCTATACAACTAGAGTCATAGAAGCAGTGGCAGGCTGGCCGATCTAGGGTGAAGGCTATGGCGGTGGAGCCCCAATAGCTATCACAACATGCTGCATAAACACGAGTAACTGATGCTGCATGAGAAGTTGTTGCTGATGCATGGCCTGCTGCTGCTGTATAGTCTGCTGCTGCTGCTGGATCACCTGCTGCTATCGCTGAAACTCATCCTGCCTGGTCTGAAACTGTGCGAAAGTAGCAGCGGTCTCCTGGGCCTGGTGAGCCTGATCCTGCCTCATCCGCTCAAGGATAGCAAGTAGAGCACGATCTGTCTGTGGTGCAGGTGGAGCTGAACTAGAGCCACCGGCCTCATGATCATGTCATCGTGGAGGCATCTGAGGAATGTCCTGGTAGTCATCATCAGTACTGTCGCTGGGGTCGCTCTCGACCATCCCCTCCTGCTGAGCATCTAACTGTTCCTCCTCTGTAGCTGCTATGCCCCTGATGGTCTCATCCTACTGGGCTACAGTCTCAGGCACCTCTAGGCGACGGCGTGACTGGCTAGGTGCACTCGGCCTACTGTGATGAAGCATCTGAGTCATGTTGTAGGCAGGAAACTCTATAGTAGCACCACTATACTCTGCTAGCATCTCAGGTGGCCTCACTGTAACTGCTCTGTGAATCAAGAATGTAATCCAGTGAGCATAGGGCAACTGTCGGTGACCTCTGAACCCCTCTGTAATAGTATCCTCCATATTAGATAGTAAGAGATCCCAAATATCAAAGATAGTCTACTGCATCAGGGCATTCAATAGCCATAACTGAATACGAGTCAACCCCTCACGATACACCATCCTCAGAAGCAAGGTCCTCCTCATGATAGCATCAAGCACTCTAGCTATAGGAGTGAGGTCACTGGTGTCCTACTCGACCCTTCGTCGAATGGCTCTGTGAAGCAATGGCGGACCAAATCTGTAGAAGGCACCATACAGCCATGAGGGCGTCTGGGAGGCGCTGTCTGTCCATAGCAAACCTCATGTAGCTGGACGGGCTACTCCTGAAGCCTGAGAATCTCCCTAACCCTGAAGCTCATTAGCCTGTAATCTCTACCTCTGAATGCAAAGTGTATAAATCTATGCTGCGGGTTAATCCAAAGTGTAGCATAGAACTCACGGACCCAAGATGGAACATATAAGCCTGTTCGTCTGAGTAAGTCTGTCAGCCCTAGCAAGTAAGATAGGTAAGGACGAATATGCTCTCCAGCTGCTGCTATAATGGACTCAATGTTGCACACCCTCTAAGACCTGAATGTTGCCCCTCTGTTAAGATATGCATTATAAAAATCTTCCTGCAGTGGTGTGTAGAAGCCCTTTGATGCACGCTCATCCCGCCTCGGCGGAAACCACTCCTCGAACTGAACAAACCTGAGCTGCTGCACCTGCTTGGCCGTGGCGGCCCTCAAATCCAGATGAGTCACTAGAGGTGGACCCTGTGGTCTAGGAGGTGGATGAGAACCCCTCCGCTATGTCTCTACCCTCGGTGTCACCGGGGTACGAGTACGACTAGAGCGGCGTAACTGTGGCTGAGGTGCCTGCTTTGTCTCCTCTAACTGCACTCCCTCCTGAGTCTGCTCTGTCTGCTATGCTTGCTGCTGTGACTCCCCCCGAGGCTGACTCTCATCAATAGCGACACATCGTCCTCCAACCATGGCTATCCCAGCTGGACCACAATGACGATGCTCAACCTCCTGGACAGCGGCCCTCTGAGCTAGAGAAAACTGTTCTACAATCCGTACTCCACTCCTAGCACCTCCTGCCTCTGCACGCTCAGCGGCGGCTGCAACTACAGCTGCTCTCACTGTGTCAGCATCTGGATACTTGCGCTTCTTCATTGCCTTGCCTTTTGCCTCAAAAGGCAGGTGAGGCGGGGCCTCGGATCCTCATCACCGGGACCACCTCTGACATTCTTGACATGAGCCATCTGATGGAGCTGAGAAGAACAACTGCACTGACAAGAATCAATTGCCAACTGTCACTTCTGAGGCTTGGCCTCGATCTGTACTCGCGAGCTTGGCCCCGAGTTTACTGTCAACTGCCAAAGTGACCTCAGAAACACTGACTCGTTGCACGTTAGAATAGATCGGATATATGAATAATTACAATATATCTAGAGATACGAAACCCTAAGAAAGTAAGCAATAGATACGAAATTGGAAACAAGGGCTTGCTACCTGACGAACTAGCGAATCAACAAGAAGAGGAACGAATCAGGGAACCACCGGATTAGCTAGGGTTAGGGTTGCAATGCGTCGTGAATCGGTGGCAGTGAAGACGCAGGGCACTGCAATGTAGCTCGAGCACGTGGAGCAGAGGCACTTGGCGTGGTGGTTGCTGGTACGGTGGTGGTGTTGGAGTAGGGCACGGGCATGGCGACAGCGCTAGACATCACAGGAGCGGCGATGCAGCACAGTGGCGCGCGGGCGCGGGCGTCGGGCACGAATGGCAGTGTTGGATGCGTCGGCTAGGGTACGGAAGCGGCGATGTTGACATGGATTAGCGGCAGATGTGGCGTTAGGTCAACTGGCGATTGGATTATATGGTGGCCCCCGATGGAATAGAAAAGAAAATGGATAAGAGTTCGAATCCCGCATGATTTCTACCGACCAGACGCTTCGGTGGCAACGACCGGACGCTGCCACCCAGAGTCTGATCGATTCTAGAGAGGTCCAAAACCCCTGGAATCGTGACCGGACGCGTTCGATCACCACTGACTAGACGCAGCCAGAGTCTGGTCCAACTTGTCTACTTCGTCTTCGCTCAACCGGATGCAGGAACGCCTTCTGACCGGACGCTGGACAGCAGAGTCTGGTCACTCCTTCGCAGCAAGGTTCACCTCCTATGAACTGACTAGGCGCTGGACTTCAGAGTCCGGTGCAGCGTTCAGTCACACTTTTCAAGCAAATCTTCAAAGTCCTTCGTGCTGTCTGTTCCCAATCAAGTCTCAACTTTAATAAGATCCAAATAAACACCAATTGGGACTGATGTGAGTGACCTCTCTCAAACCCTTAAAATTTTCAAAATATTTTGCTTTAGGCTATAATTCTTTTTAAGAAAATAGGTAATAAGAGGGCAATTGAAGAGAAACGACAAACCAACATTCATGCATATGCAATGCAATACTTGAAAGTAAATCTAGTTGCTTGTCAAGTTTGATTCAAGGTTAAGCTTATTCACTCGTTTTTCGACGGTTATCTTAACCATGTTAGACAAGCCCTATATGCATTACCAAAAATTAAACATGTTGTATATTGCAATGCATTGCAAGGGACAACACAAGCTCATTTTCTAGTGAAGTTGCTAAAATCAAGAACATTGAGCTCATTCCGCAATCGATAAAAAGTCGCCTTATCTAGTGGTTTAGTGAAGATATCCACCAATTGATCCTCGGTCCTTACACCTTCTAATGAAATATCATTTTTTGCAACATGATCTTTAAGAAAGTGATGGCGGATATCTATGTGCTTAGTGCGAGAGTGTTGAACCAGATTATTTGCAAGTTTTACCGCACTCTCATTGTCACACAGAAGAGGTGCTTTTTCTAGAACTACACCATAGTCTAACAAAGTTTGCTTCATATAAAGTATTTGTGCACAACAAGCATCCATGGCAATGTATTCCGCTTCAGAGGTGGACAAAGCCACACTGTTTTGTTTCTTAGAGGACCAAGACACAAGTGATCTACCAAACAAATAGCACCCTCCGGATGTGCTTTTTCTATCAACTTTGCAACCGGCATAATCCAAATCGGAATAGCGAACTAATTCAAATATAGCTCCTTTAGGATACCAAAGGCCAATGCTGGTGTGTGCTTAAGATACCTAAGGATTCTTTTAACGGCAATCAAATGAGTTTCCTTAGGATTAGCTTGAAATCTAGCACACATACACACACTAAACATGATGTCGGGTCTAGATACGGTTAAATATAACAAGCTACCAATCATAGTACGGTAGAGAGTTTGATCAACCGTATTACCTCCATCATTTAGGTCAAGATGTCCATTAGTTGGCATTGGTGTCTTGATTGACTTACATTCATCCATGTTGAATCTCTTGAGAAGATCATTTGTATATTTCTCTTGAGAGATAAAAATCCCTTCTCTCATTTGCTTGACTTGAAAACCAAGAAAGAATGTAAGCTCTCCAATCATTGACATCTCGAACTCCTTTGACATCAATTCACCAAACTCTTTGCAAGAATCTTCATTTGATGATCCAAAAATGATATCATCAATATACACTTGACAAATGAAGATATATCCATCAAGCTTCTTGGTGAATAGTGTGGTGTCGACCTTCCTAATGGTGAAGCCCTTCTTAATGAGGAAGTCTCGAAGGCGCTCATACCAAGCTATTGGGACTTGCTTAAGCCCATATAACGCCTTAGACAATCTATAAACATGATTAGGATATCTAGGGTCTTTAAACCCGGGAGGTTGATCAACATAGACTAGTTCATTAATAAAGCCATTTAAAAATGAACTTTTCACATCCCTTTGATATAGTTTCATTTCATGATGTGATGCATATACAAGGAGGATACGAATGGCTTCTAGTCTTGCAATCGGTGCAAAGGTCTCTTCAAAATCTAAGCCTTCAACTTGAGAGAACCCATTTGCAACTAGCCTTGCCTTGTTCCTCACAACAATACCTTGATCATCTTGCTTGTTGCGGAACACCCACTTTGTTTCAATGACTCTTGCACCTTATGGTCGCTCTTTAAGAGTCCAAACTTCATTGCGAGTGAAGTTGTTCAACTCTTCATGCATGGCATTTATCCAATCCGGATCTTGAAGATCTTCTTCTACCTTAGTAGGCTCAAAGCAAGAGACAAAAGAGTGATGTTCAATAAATGAAGCAAGCTTTTGAGAGCAAGTCATTACTCCCTTTAATGGACTCCCTATGATGAGATCTTGTGGATGAGCTTGTAGTAGAGGTGAATTTCTTCTATCAACCACTTGAGGGGGAGGTTGTGGAGCATCAACATCATGTGCTTGTGTCACCATTTGCTCATGGGAGACATGAGTGTCTTCATTTTCTACTCTCCCATCTTTTATCACCATCTTGTGGCACATTTGATGAAGAAGGTGGATTGATCACTTATACATCATCTTTATCATCATTAGGCTTGATGTCTCCAACCGGAATATTCTTCATGGCCTCCCTCAATGGTTCATCGCCTATATCATCAAGATTCTCATGTGCTCCTTAGGAGCTGTTAGATTCATCAAATTCCACATCATATGTTTCTTCAACCAAACCGGTGGCATGATTAAATACTCCATATGCTTTGGACTTTAATGAGTAACCAACAAGGAAACCAATATCACAACGTCTTTAAAACTTCCCTAGGTGTTATCGCTTCTTGTAGATGTAGCATTTGCAACCAAACACCCTAAAGAAGGAGACGTCTGGCTTTTTCCTATTGAGCAACTCATAAGGTGTCTTGTCAAGAAACTTTTGAAGGAATAGGCGGTTGGATGCATAGCAAGCGGTGTTGATAGCTTCCGCCCATAGAGCTTCGGAAGTGTTGTACTCATCAAGCATTGTTCTTGCAAGAGTCATCAATGTCCGGTTCTTTCTCTCAACTACACCATTTTGTTGAGGAGTATATGTTGCGGAGACCTCATGCTTGATTCCAACTTCATCACAATAGGCTTCTATGTTTGTGTTGTCAAATTCTTTACTGTTGTCACTCCTAATCTTCTTGAGCTTCACTTCAAACTCATTTTGTGTTCTCTTGGCAAACTTCTTGAAGCATGATGCAACTTTAGATTTATTATGAAGGAAGAACACCCATGTGTATCTTGAGTAGTCATCAACAATCACAAGACAATAAAGATTTTCTTCCAAACTCTTGTATGTTGTTGGTCCAAATAAGTCCATGTGAAGGAGCTCTAGCACTCTTTTGGTTGACATGGAAGCTTTTGTAGAATGAGTATTTGCAACTTGCTTGTCGGCTTGACATGCACTACAAAGCTTGTCCTTCTCAAACTTCACATCCTTCAACCCTCTCACCAAATCATTCTTCATTAGATTCTTAAGTGAGCTCATCCCAACATGAGCAAGTCTTCTATGCCATAGCCACCCAAGTGTTGTTTTGGTGAATAGGCAAGTCTTCAAATTAGCATCTTCAGAGGTGAAATCTACTAGATATAGGTTATTGTATCTAAATCCCTTGAATATCACTTGATCATTATCTTTCTTGGATACAACTACTTCCTTCTCGGTAAGTAGGTATTGAAAGCCAAGATCACACAATTATCCAACGGATAGCAAGTTGAAGCTCAATGAAGCAACATATAGCACATTTGAGATAGAATAATCATTTGATATTGCCACTTTGCCCAATCCTTTAACCTTGCCCTTTGAATTATCTTCAAATGTGATTCTTTCTTATCCATCTACTTCTTTATCTAGTGAGGTGAATATATGAGGATCACCGGTCATATGTTGTGTGCAACCACTATCAATTACCTAATAACTTCCACCGGTCTTATAGTTCACCTACACACAAGAGATCAAGCTTTAGGAACCCAAACTTGTTGAGGGCCCTTCACCTTCTCAACAAGTGACTTTGCTACCCAAATTTTCTTAGGCCTATTCTTGTTGGGGGTCCTAAGAACATGACTTTCATCTTTCTACTAGAATCCTTTCTAAGCATGTAATGAGCATTGAAAGCAAAAGGTCTAGCATGTTTGGGCAAGGGTTGTGGTGGTGGAGTTTGGCACTCATGGGTAAAGTGGTCTTCTTGTCTACACTCAAAACACTTCTTTGGCTTTGGCTTTTGTTGTTGTTGATGAGCTTGAGCCTTCTTCTCTTTATTTGCCATGTACCCAATGTCACTTCTATCCATCTTCATGACGGTGTTCATTAGTAGCTCACTGTGAAGATGCTTGCCTCTTGTGAACTCGCTCAATCCAATCTTGAGATGCTCTTTCTCCAACTTGAGCTTCTTGTTCTCTTCCTTGAGTGCATCATTATTTTTCTCTTCCTTGAGCTTCTTGTTCTCTTCTTTGAGCTTCTCATTCTCTAGAATCAAATCACCATCATGATTAAGAGTTTCTAGCACTATAGTGTTGGTGGTTTTGAGCTCTTCAAGATCTTTCTTGAGCTTTTCGTTGTCATTCTTGAGCTTGACAAACTCATCATAATTATTAGTCTCAACCACTTGCTTGCCCTTGCTACTAGAACTTTGCTCAATGCTCTCAATGATCAAATCATCACATGATGTAGCTATATCAATCTTAACAACATCGTTAGTAGCATCATGTGGCTCATTGGATAAAAATTCTTGAGTAATGACAAGATTATCATGATTAATCTTAAGAGTGGTATTTCTTCTTTTAGCATATTATTGCTAGTGATGAGCTCATTGTGTATCCTCTCAAGTTTATCATGTTTATCTTTAAGCTCTTTCTTAGAAGATTTAAGCTCCTTGAGTTTGGATATCATAGCATCATTTGTTTCTCTAAGCTCAACACTAGCCTTTTTGGCTATATCACATTTAGCTAAAAGAGAATCATTCTTAACTTCTAGCTTGTCATTCTTAGCTCTAGTCTTTCTAATGATCTTAGTATATTGATTTAGCAATTTAACAAGATCATCATAGGAAGGTGTTTCATATTCATCATCATCACTGTCACTATCATCATTATTAGCATGATCATCACCACTACTATCATCATCATTTGATATCTTGCGTTCACCTTTGGCCATAAGGCATAGGTGTGTAGAGGATGATGGAGGTGGTGTCGGTGAAGATGATGAAGAGTCAATCACAATGACGGCCACCTTCTCATTAATTATCACTATCATCATCGGATGAGCAACTTGATAAATCAATGTTCGTGAGCCAATCACCGACGGTGTATGCCTTCCCATTCTTCTTCTTCTTGCCATCTTTCTTCTTGTATGGCTGATTCTTCTTCTTCTCATCTTCATCTTCATTGCTTGAGTCATCTTTCTTGCCCTTGTACTTGTTCTTATACTTGTCTTTCTTGGGCTTAGTGCATTGATGTGCTAGATGGCCAAGTTCTCCACAATTGTAGCAATCCATCTCCAAGATTAGCTTCCTTCTTGTGCTAGTGAAAAACTTCTTTTTCTTGCCATCAAACTTGATGCCACTCTTGTTAAGCTTCTTTAGCATCTTGGCGGTTTTTCTCACCATGAGAGCAAGACTTGCAACATCAATTTCATCATCACTTGAGCTCTCATACTCAAGCCTTGCTTTGCCCTTCTCTTGGCTAGCTTTGAATGCTAAGTCCTTGTCTTTCTTCTTAGTAGAGGATGAGCCATCTTGTGGTGTGATGTGCATGTACATCTCATGAACATTGATCTTTCTCAAGATTTGTGTTGGTGTAGCGGTGGAAAGATCACCTTGATGAAGCACGGTCACAATATGCCTAGATTTGTCAATGGGGAGGATACTCAAGATTTTTCTTACAACGTCAGATGGTTGCATTTGAGTAAGTCCAAGCCCATTAACTTCCTCTACAAGAACATTCAAGTGTGAGTATATTTTTATTAGCACTCTCTTTAGGAAGCATCTCAAATGAATTTAGCTTTTTCATGACAAGATGATAGTGTTCCTCATGCTCACTCTTTGTTCCCTTATGGAGCGCACAAATATCCGACCATAGAGCATGGGAGTCTTTGTGGTTCCTCACCCGATTAAACACATCTTTACAAAGGCCTCTAAAGATGGTGTTTCTAGCCTTTGCATTCCATTTTTTGTAATTGACCTCATCGCCTTGTAGGTCCGTGGGATCCCGAGGTTTTGGGAATCCTTGTGAGGCAGCTCTAAGTATACCAATATCTAGAGCTTCTAAATACGCCTCCATGCGGATTTTCCAATAAGGAAAATCATCCCCCTCAAAGATAGGAGGAGGTCCATCCTCGTGAGATATCTTTCTCTAGACGGTTAAGTCTAATTTCATGAGCATGAGGCTTTAATACCAATTGAAAGGATCAAGATGCCCAAGAGGGGGGGTGAATTGGGCTAATTCTAAATTTCTTTGTAATAATTAAACCCTACGGTTAGTCCAACTTCACCCCTTGTGCCTAGAAAGTGTTTCTAATGTTCTGTCACACAAAAAGTCTTGAAACCTAAGTTCCAATCCTACTCTAGCATGGTAATTCTATGAATGTAAAGACAAGAATTGAATTGCTCAAAGTAAAGAGAGAAGGAGGAACGCGGCGATGTTTTGCCGAGGTAACGTAGAGTCGTCACTCCCCACTAGTCCTCGTTGGAGCACCCGTGCAACGGTGTAGCTCCCCCTTGATCTGCGCAAGGATTAAGTGCTCTCTACGGGTTGATTCTTTGACACTCCATCGTGGTGAATCACCCACAACCGCTCACAACTTGAGTTGGGTCATCCACAAGCTCCGTCGGATGATCACCAAGCTCCCAATCACCACCAAGCTATCTAGGTGATGGCGATCACCAAGAGTAACAAGCACGAACTCTCACTTGACCACGACAAGCCTAATGAGAAGGGTGGATGCACACTTTGCTACTCTTGCTTTCACTAATGAGGTCTCTCTTTTGGATTCTCAAATCTCAATCGCCTCACTAGGACTTTGCTCTTCTTAGCACTCTCAATGGTGTTTCTCAGCTGTTGGAATGAGCAAAAGTACCCCCTCACACGAATGGAGGAAGTATTTATACACCCCGTTAAAAACGAACCGTTATGTGCCTCTGCAGGGTGACTGGATGCTCCGATCATGTTGACCAGACACTCCGGTCAGTTCACCCCAAGACCCAGTGTTTAAGTTATGACCGGATGCGTCCAGTCATGATTTTCCCTCTCTGGAACCTTACTGGAGTCGACCGGACGCTGGCACCTAGCGTCCGGTCGCTCACCTCTCAGCGTCCGGTCGCACCAGACAATTTCACCTTGATCAAATGAACTGACCGGACTCTGCGCCAGCGTCCGGTCAGCATTTGACCCTCCATTCACTTCCATCTCGCAATCAAATGTGAATGAAGTTTGCTCCAATTGATCTAAGGGTTGTTTTAGAGCTACCTAGTGCTAGATTTAGCAAGTGTGCACCACACCTAACCCACTAGACTCACCTAGGTCAAGCCACCCGTCCATACCCCTCTTAATAGTACGACCAAAGGAAAAACAAAGTCCTAAACTACTCTAAGTGTCTCTCCAACTCCAAACGACACTTAGAACTAGTCCATCCTTAACCTTGTCGTCCATCCTTTGAAAACCAAAATGATTTTCATCGTAGGGGCATGACAACCATGATTGCTCAATCAATTTCCATTACCATGACCTAACTTAATTGCCTCTTCAAAACATATGTTAGTCATAGTAATTACGTATTGTCATTAATCACCGAAATCCAACTAGGGGCCTAGATGCTTTCAAAGGGGACGTATGTTGGTGCCACATTGTCGTACTCCGAGGACGTCCATGAGCTTGACCCATTAGGAGAGCGCGGCCTCCAGTCCTCATAGCCAGACATATGGATGAGGATGACCTTATCGATAGCTCGCCTAGTCGGTGACGTGGATGGGATGCATATCGGAGTGGGAGGCCGTTGACCTTCATAGCCTGCCTGCCCTAGTCGCGAACATATGGTAAACTCTAGGGACCTTGGAAGCTCATTCGGGTCCTCCATCCACACCCAACAGGTGAGGAAATCAGTATAGTCTCGTATCAAGGTGAAAGCCCTAGTTTGGTTTTGGCTAATTGAGACAACCTAGTGGACAAACCATCTACTCTAAGTGATTTGATGGAGATAGATTGGTTCACATCCAAGGTGGAGTAAGATGGCACTCAAGGTGATGGAGATGGCCACGTGATGTTGATCAAGTGCTCCAACTTGAAAAGAGAAGGAGGAAAGCTAAACCCACCATGGAGGCAAGGCAAAGGTATAAGCTAGGCTTTTGTTTTGTTGGTCAAGACGCATAGAGTGCATGATCGGGTTTAGGATAAATAGCCGTACTATGAAGAGGGGAAAACTCATGGTAATTGCGGTGATCAAGTGCTACTAGGTGAACTAACTCCTTGCATTTGTATTAGCACCTAGTGAGTGTTAACAACCCTTGAAAATGATTGTGAAAAAATGCTAACACACGTGCACAAGTGTTTGTGACACTTTGGTGTTGGCACATGAGAGCAAGGGTTGAAAGTTGCGCTTGAAAAGAGTGAAGAAGGGGCGTCGGACCAGTCGAACCGGTCCCCCTAACAACACAGTGAAACAGAGTGACACCGAATGGGGGTGCAGCGCACCCAACCCCCAGATCCGCAAGCTCCGCATCAGAGGTGGTTGCGGTGGTGGCTTCGATGTCGTTGGTGCTATCGCTGTCTCTCCAGTCCACGAGCTCCACCTCGTCATCATCAGCAGGCGAGGGGGCAGATCTAGAGGGCGCTGGGCGAAGAGGCCATCTGAGGAGGGGGTGGCGGGAGGCTTAGGGGTGGACACCGGCGCCAGGGAGGTCGCCGAGGGAGGGGGAGGTGGGGGCTCTCTATCACCAGGGCACTCAACCATTGACTCTGTTTTCTCTCCCTGTTTTGTCCATTTTTGTTTTGTTTGTACAGAGATGACAGAATCAATAGTCATGGTTGAGGCCCCTCATAATGACTTCATCACAGATCAACGTCTAGAGAGGCACATTCGTGTCAGGAGTTTCACCTGTGATGAGGTGTGCGCGGCGACACATGGCTTCGAAGTAGACCGTTTCCGGGGACACGGTTTGCGAAGAAAGTTAAAAAAAAAATAAACAAAGACAAATGTGCAATATCTAAAACAAGCAATATATAGAGAGAGTAATAGACATATCATGCTATCTGAGTTTCTAGCACTGCAGCTAATGTTGCGCACTTCATATGTTGCTAGGTTTCTGTAAACCAATAGGGAGAAGGCTTTTATTTTGCTCGGTCCATCATCTATGGGACAACTGATGCTATCATACCCATACTGTCATTACGAGTTGCTTTGCTTGCCCTGTTCTCTGTCAACTAAGTATAAGTTTGCATGGACGAAAGATGCTATCCTATCCTCTTGTTATTTTGTTTTGTTCAGTCTGTGAACCATTGATGTCAACATGTGTGTGCGCGTGACACATGTCCATGGATTTGTGTATGTGCGTGTGTGTGAGACACATGTCAATGGACACTGTAACTTGCAAGCATCCACAACAACACATAAAGTTAAACTGTAACCACGGCAACAATAGATGACCAATAATTCCAAATCTTAAACCTTATCACTTCGACGACACGTTCTTGTCGATTGTCGTCCAAAAATTTCAGTTTCATCTGACCATGACTAGCAATCTGGCACCCAGCAGCAGCAGCTACGGTACAACACATACACAACACATACACGTTGTCATAGAGGTGTTTAAGTAGCAGCCGATCGAAAGCAACACAAGCCTACCTGATCCCGACGGACCCAAACCAACGAACCAATAAAACAGCACGAACACAGCAGCTACCTAGCTATGGGGACTACGTTCTGCAATCCTTGTAGGAGCATCGTCTATAGTTTTGTATCATTCTAACACCAACCACCAAAAAGATTATCCTGGGCTCGCCGAATGCAGGTTTGGGCTAAGCAGCTGGTGCAGGCGGCGGGCTCTCAGGCTCCGGCGGTTCAGACGATGACTGCACCACTTGAGTCTGATCTCCACTGTAGAGGACCAGCTGCATGTTGTTCTCCGGGTTGTCATCCGCCAGTGGAAGTGCCCAGGAGATGGGTTGCACTGAACCAAGAAACAAAACATGGGATCAGATGAGAATAACGAGCAAGCTTCAATTGATGTCGAAATACTAGCCCATGTTAGAGGCCATATGTTTGGAGTGAGGACAAAAATGTCTATATGGTTGGAGCGAGGACACAAGTGTCCCAGGCACAACTGTAATATGAACAGCCAATTGTATGGATGTAGCTGCAACACAAATGTGCAGAATCTATGACACATCAACCAATTGCCGAGTAACTTCGCACCAGAATTCTGGTGCTTACTAGAAAATACAAACATCTAGATAGCTACTACTATCCACTAGGAAGATGTCAATCTAACCATGCAGCAATAGGCACATCCCAAACATGCCAGGAGGTTGCTATATTTCAGGTGCCTGAATTTTCAGGCAACAATCTTAGACAACCAACTAGTACAACTAAAAGGACAACTCACATGAGATAATTCATAATTTTTTATAGTCAAACAATGGAAAAAAAAATAGATGTTGCCTGAACAACAACAAAAAATCAAGCACCTGAAATAGAGAACTGCTCCGGTACTCCTCTTTCTAAAACTTGCACGGATCTCAAAGCAGCTCATCTAATTAATAAAATATTTTTTAATTATTTTCATCTGGGTCACGCCTGCGCCTGGCCCATCCGAACCCAGGCTATCTCCAGTCCAAACTCCATATTTCTTTTCCTACTAGTGCGCTAGAACCGCCGTGAGAGGGTACCATCATCGTCGCCGCTGGTGCTGGAGAAGTGGAGAGGAGCATGTCGTCTCGGTGTCAGGGCCATGGAGGAGGATGGCGCGGACCTAGGCGACACACATGATAGGAGCGGCATCGTCTCGTCATCGGGACATAGAGCAGAATGCGCTGGAGTTGGATGTATGTAATGCCGCACAGACGCGTGCTTCCTGATTTGGTCAGGCACACCATCCTAATGGGAGGCTGAAGGCTGAACGACGAGAGCTAGATGTTTGATAGGACGGTGCAGAGGACGGCGCGGGCTTCGGCGACGAGCCGGGCGGTGACGGCCAGGGTGTGGACAAGTTTCAATACTGCGTCGGTCTCCTTCAACGAGGAAATCAAACGAGCAGGCATCGAACAAAGGGGGATCTGAGAGATATTACTTTGGATTTGGGTGAGGACTGGACACTCGCTGGGCTTGGACGGGTCAGGCCCGAGAGAAAAATAATTAATAAGGAATAATTGGCTAGATGGGCTGCTTTAAGATTCGTGTATTTTTTAGAAAGAGGAGTATTGGAGCAGTTCCCCCTGAAATATAGGAGAAGTGAAAAGGGAGACTAGAAAACATTAAATGTAGGATGCTCAATTTATGTAATATACATTACCTTCTTCCGGTAGGAGAAGCTTAGTTGACCCTGTTGGTGTAACACCACTTTGGCTTGTCTGGGAACGCTTCCTAACATAGTCCTTTTGTAGTGGTGCAGGTGACTGGAATGAAAAATGAGATAACTTTACACCGTGTGCAGCACATTCTGGATGCTCTTTAAGGTACCTATCCAAGCATGGAGTTCGAAGAATTAGAGAAAAATTTCGATCAGACAACTACATGCATGTAAAACTGAACTTGAGCAACAATATGCTTTAAGTGAAGAGATTGAAGCAAGAGTTGACCAAAGGAACTTGACATACTTCTCCACTTCCTTACTTGATCTCAGTTGTGTTCCTGTAGGGGACCAATAGTACCTGAAAGCATGAATACAATGTTGATATGCGCACTACCATATTTATCCAAGATGCCAGTGCTAGAACACCATGCAGCATGATATTAATATCAATATGGGTGATTGACTACAGTAAACAACACTAGCTGAAGGAGAACTGTTTTGTATGATATTAAACTAAAACACCAATTTTCCCATTTCTTTAAACAATTAAAACTTAGATTTTTCTTTCTTCATTTGTTCGCTGCCATGGACTATGAACTTAGATCATAGGTTAGACGTCAGCCAGAGGAAAGATAACAGATAGCACACAAGTATGCGTACAAGTTCATAAGATTGGACATATGTAACAACTACAATGCCATTTGCTCAGAGATAAGTGGTCAAACTAGGAAGGATTTAAGGTTCGGCGAGAAAAATGTTACTCACACATCAGCAAATTTGGTGCTTCCTTCACCTCTTATCTTAATCAACCTTTCCCATCCTTGAGGGGCCCGTGGGATGTTAGGTTTATCAATTGCCCAAAGCTTACCACTGTCCTGAGATACATCTGATGGGTCATCACATGTCACATCAGGCTTCCACTCACGGGCTTTCTCACAGACAAAAGGATCCTCTAGAGCTTGCTCTCGAATTTCTTCGTACTTCTCTTTTGTTGAAATAAGTCTCCATTTCTGACATTTAGCACATTGAGCAGCAAAGGCTCCAATTTGCTTTCCCAATGCACGCTTTCGTTTCTCTGATGGTTTTGCTGGTACAATTGAGAGATGGCTTGCACTCTGTTCATCTCTTCCCCTATCACTTTTGTCATTCTTATAGATGACTACTTGCTGAGATGCATCATCACATTGGTCACCATCTTTATCAGATAATGTTTTCTGTCTCTTCCCAGATGGTGGAGATACAGAGTTCTCAGTGGGACTGATCATAGAATTTTCTGGTTTGGACTCCATATTTTTTAAGGACCTGTTGAAAGGATAGTAAATAAAATTTAACGTTAGAAGGTAAATGATAGCTTCATATCATAATATAACGATACATAAGCATAATATCTTCAGTACAAAGATAGCTACATATTTCGTGTGTGTGTGTGTGTGTGGTACATAGTTGTGTGGTGTGTGTCCTGTTCCAGTACCCAAAATCTAGGGAATTGTAACCATTGAACAAGTCAATGTTGAGCCTCTTAGAAGTATGATAATATAGTCTACACCTTGGACTAAAGCATTTGGATTTGGAATTTGGAGAAAGCATCCAGACAAAACAGAATTTACAGAAGGGATACTTTCAAACTGGGATTTCTGAGACAAGCCTAAAATTCTGAAAGATCCCTAAGGTAAACAGATTTAATGTAAGTGGAAAAGTGATCAAATACTTCTTTTTTAGCTAGATACACAATAGTGCAACTAAAAACTACAGAAGGGAAACAATACAATAATGGGCATACACAGCAGATTACCTAAAAAACATTCATTGTAAATCTTGGATTTAATGTACCTAGAATACTGGAAACCAAGTTCTCAAATGTCAAAACTATAGTATACACTCAAAAAGCCAACAGCAGAACAACCATTCCAAGTTGACAACAGAATTCTACAGAGCATTTTATAGAAGGCCATTGCTAATAAATTCTCTATGGTATGTTAAAAAAAGCATCTGCATAACACATGGATCAACCAGTATTTTTCACATACTTTTCGTTTTGGCTGTATAAGATTAGTTACTGTGCTGTATAAATCTCCATCTTGTACAGCTAACTGAGGTGGTGCAACATCCTACGATCAGAAAGGTAGATATCACCATAGAAGCCAACACCTCCTTAGTAATGACAGGGCCCAACCAATCAGGTTCACCAAAGTCCTTTTCTCCAAACAAGGTATTTCTCAAACCAAAATGGAAGGTTGTACATCAAGTTCAGTTTGGTTTAGCACGAATTCCAAGCATTTAACAACTGAACTAAGTAGCACTAACTCAATTACAAAGATTCCTCAGCTTGACTCCAGGATATCATTTGCAATAAAAATATTTATGAACATAGTTCCTCATTAGTACGTTTAGGGAATTGCCAATTGGATCCTGTTACAATAAGGTATCGCATAACTTCCTAACATGTAACATTTAAACTAAGTAGAGTTAATGCAGCAAATACCAAAACCCCAAGGCTAGATACAATCTATCATTAGCATTAGAAGCACAGCATTAAGTTGACAAACCTAAGTCAGCATTCCAATAGCATTAAGTTAATGAGAAATGTTATGAAGCTAATATTTCTTGCTTCTTGCAAGCCTGTGAACCACTTTCTTCAGACTTGAACTTGTCTGGACTTAATGTGTTTCAGACACATAACACATTCTGTCCAGTAGCTATGTTCAAAATGGCAGGGCGAACTGTTAATGTTTTGACCACAAACTTTTTATGGAGCCTTCTTTCTATAATAAAAGCTGACCCCGGAGAGTTTCCCCTCGTCCAAAAAAAAACAGCATTCCAATACTATAACACATGACTCTGGAATCCAAACAGTACAAGGCTAGTCCAACCAACAACGGAAATCGTGATTCTCGAACCGTATGTGTTCTCAGGCTTGCAAGACATGAACCGAGGTGTTGTCTACCTCTAATATCCTAAACTAAAATCTAGAATGTCACCAAAATCCAAGGATTTAGGCATGTAAATATGCCAGGCACAAATCTGTGGCCTTCTTGTTAGCAACAAGAGAAGCAACTCTCTGATTCCTACGTCTGGAATGCGAAAAATGACAAAATCGCCAAACCGCACATACATCAGCACAGACTCTATCTAACAATCGATATCGAGCAACGCTAACACGAAACTCGACCAGCAGGAAATCACCGGAATTCTAACCACACGAACAAGCTTTTATTCAGTTCTTCTGTAAACATGCCAAGCACAAATCTGTGGCATTCTTGTTAGCAACAAGAGAAGCAACTCTCTGATACCTACGCTTGGAATGTGAAAACAACACAATCGCCAAATCAGTTTCATCAAAAAACACAATCGCCAAATCTCACGTCCATACACAATCACCAATCGCACATCCACCAGCACAGACTCTACCTAACATTCAATCGAGCAAGGCTAGCACAAAAGACGAAACTCCACCAGCAGGAAATCACCGGAATTCTAAGCACACGAACAAGCTTTTATTCAGTTCTTCTGTGAGCACCGCACGCGAAATGAAATCAATACACCAACGATCGCAAAATAGAGACAAGGAGGATAGAGCGTATACTTGTAGAGCTCCCAGTAGCGGCTACGGGGCGGCCAAATGGGCTGGTCGTCGTCCTCGGGAGGCTCCGGCGGCCGCCGCGGGGGAGGAGACCGGGCGAAATGCGGGGGAGACGACTGTTCGAGGCGGCGTGCCTCGCAGGAGGCGTCGAGCCGCCGGAAGAGCTCAGCTCGGTGGGGGTCGCGTCGAGCCGTGGCGCCGGGCTGCTCGCTGGCGGACGCCGCCGCGCCCGCCTCGGCTCGCGCGCCGGGCGTTAAAGGAGGGAGAAGCCGACCGGCCTTCTCTGTCTCTCTTCTTACACTTGCAACTGTGTGCGGCGCTGACTAGTTGTTGACTGAGAAATTTTGGAGAATTTGGTGAATTTCGACTGAATTTATAGAGGGGAGATGGTGTTGGTTTTAGACCTAGTACCGCTCAGAACTCAGAAGGTTCTGGAATGTGGCCACCTACCCTAAAAAAATATTCATAATTTCCTTTTGTTGTATCCAAATTCCAAATGGCCCATTTAACAAAACTTTATTTGTAGAATAGTGCATGTATTTATATTTTATCAAAAAATTGTGAAGGAAAATGACATGGGAGGTGTGATTGCAAAACTTTACCCTAGTCATCAAACAAGGGCGCGAACTAGGGCACCATGACGCGAAATACGGAAACCAAACTACTAGAGGTCGTGAAATGTGATGCTTACCCACGTAGATCAGTTGGTTCTTAGTTTTATTTAAACCTCCAAACAAATTAACGGTCTTTGGCGCGAAAGAATAACGTTGGTTAGCAATTAACGACTTAACGTTTGTTAGCAATTAATAGAATAATAACGGTCTTTGGCGCGAAAACATCTAAAACTCGTGCGCATCAAGTATTTACATGGACCGTGTGCGCTTGTTTCTAATAACTCGCACACGGGCAGAGCAAGCATTTAAATGGACCACCAGCTTCGTGCTTTTGTTTCTAATAAAGCCATAAATATCAAGAGTATCAATATCATATCAAGAGAAATTTTCAACATATCTCGGAATTAATTTCCACATCCATGACCACACTGGTTACTCGAGAAATCTCACTATTGTTTTTTCACAAGCCAACGGCAGCATTTTTTTATTAAAAAAAAGGAAAAATGACCCAACGGTAGCTTAGCCACCAACCGTGTCCAACACAGTCGTAGGCTCGCAGCCAAAAGAAGCAAACATTTATCTCGTTGCCTCAAACGCTATGGTTGATGGACTGGCGCGCACAATAAGCATGGTCTGGCGACAGCATAGTTTTTTTTTATAAAAAAACTCTGGTGACAGCATATAGTATAAGTTTGTTTGAAAAAAAAATCTTTTTTACTGTTGAAAAAATTCTCTAGATTTTGTTTTTTAGATAATCCTAGTCTCTAGATTGAAAATTGCGCGTGACCACACTAAAAAAATGATGTCTGACTAATTCATGTAGAAAGGTGATGAGTAGTAGAAACATGAAAATATTAATCGTTGTATTTTGATGTATGCAACTTTGCTAAATACCTCATCTAGCTGTAAGAGTTGTGGGAGAAAAATGCACAAGGATTATGCGTGAGGATTAGAAGTTTACCTAAACACATCTTGTTGAGAAAAAAAAAATGGGAAAAAAACACCACTTTATATTCGAACCACCGAGTACCACGCTAGTTACTAGAGAAAACATTGCAGTATATTATAGTGTGTCCAAAATGATAGAGAATTTTAGAGAAATTAAAGCAAAAATCAAAACTTTCTGTATGAGAATTATGAAAACAATTTCATAAAAAAGTTGGGAAAATGAAAATCAAAACTGAGGAAGGGAGAGATAAGAAACGGAAGGTCTTAAGTTAGAGGAATAGCCATAGCCAACCAACGTAGCCGCAGCCAGAAGAGGCAAATATTTATCTCGTTGCCTCAAAACACCATGTGCTCAATAAGCATGTTCTGGCGATAACAATCAAAGTTGGGGCATGTTTAGTTCTCAAAAATTTTTGCGCAGTACCTATTACATCGAATTTTGCGGCATATGCATGGAGTACTAAATGTAGACGAAAAAAAATTAATTGCACAGTTGGGTGAGAAATCGCGAGACGAAACTTTTGAACCTAATTAGTCTATAATTAAACACTAATTGCCAAATACAAACGAAAGTGCTACAGTAGCCAAAACCTAATTTTTTTTTTGATCTAAACGCGGCCTTGGCTATTGGCGAACAGTTGTACCCAGGAGCCTATCTAGAGTTCATTTGAAAAAAAAGATCCTCTTAATAATTGAGTAGCCACGTTAATTTGGCAATATACAGGCATATTTGGATCACCTCAACTAAAATTTATCTATCTAATTGCTAGAGCTAAAACTTAGCTAGTTAAATTTTAGCCAGGGGTGTTTGGATCCTCTAGCTAATTGAAAACCTTGACCATACTAGCTAGTTAAATTTTAGCTAGGGGTGTTTGGATCCTCTAGCTAATTGAAAACCTTGACCATACTATCCCTCATTAATTCCATTGTTTAGCTAGTTAAACTTTAGCGGGGTGTTTGGATTCTCTAGCTAAACTTTAGCTAGAAATAGTTTGGTCATCGAGGCCTTTTAGCTGGTTTTAGCTAGGCTGAAACAACTAAAAGGATTATGTACAGTTTGGCCCTAGCTAAAGTTTAGCTATGAGCTGTTTGATCCACCATAGCTAAATTTAGCCAGCTAAAATTTAGCTTGTGGATTAAATAGGGTCCAACGTATTGTGCTATTTCTATTTTCCCTAAACTAAAGTACGTTACAGAGGTGTTGCAGTGATCCATGAATGATGGTGAACTGTTAGGCTAGATCCAACACTCCAGCAAGGATAGTGGTCTTATCATGCCATAACAGAGTGAAGCTCTCGCGAAAGACAGAAGAAAATAGCCGTGTCTTGCAGGACATGCCAGTAGTTCCCACTGAGGGAGCTATTAGAAAAGAGACTGAGAGATGGTGAGATAAAGCTGATATTTATGGATGTTTTTTCTTTTTTTTTTCTTGTGCACAACAGTCTGTGGCCTGTCGTGCGTTATAGCATTGATACTTCATAGAGGTTAGGAGTATGTGACATCTTCTCTCACCTGAGTCCGCCAATATTATGTGCTTTTGCGTGGTCACTATCTCCAACAGTCCATACCTAAATTAGCGACCTATTCTAGAAATTGGGTTCTGCATGGTAAATAGGTCACGCACCAAAAACTTTGCCTCTCCAACAGCCCACCGCGCCTACCCAAAATATCTCATCGCCTCCTCCATCTCTCTATCCGTCTCTCTCCCTCACTCCTCGTCCCAACCCCCGCGCCTCCGCCCGCACCGCTCGCGCCGTGGCTCCCGTCCGTGCCCCCTCCCCTCCCGCCTCCCCTTTCTCTCTCCCCCTCTCCCTCGGCGTGGCAGCGCGGCGGGCGGGCTGGAGCGCCGCCTGCTCCTCACGCTGCTCACCTCCGCCCCCACGCGGCGCTGCTCATCACCGGCGGCGGGGGAGTAGTCCCAGATCCGACGAGGCAACCAAGGCCGGCGGCTCCGGAGGTGCTCCCACGGCGAGATCGCCTCGCCGAGCCGGCCACGCCCTCTCCTCCTCCGGCCGTGCGCCTCTCTCTCTCTCTCTCTCTCTCTCTCCCTCCCTCCCTCCCTTCCCCCTCCCTCCCCCGCCCCCCCCCCCCCGCAGTGCTCGCCTGCCAGCGCTTCGGTGCGGCCAGGCCTCAGCGGTGTTCGCAGCCGCGACCGGGCCTCCGCGGTGCCCGCCCCCCGGCACAGGCGCGGGAGCCCCTTCCTCGGCCGGTGGCGCTAGGGCGAGCGCGCCTCCTGGCGGCGACCCTGGGCGAGCGCCCCGCCGTGGTCCTCGCCGTCATCTCGTCCGCGGGCCCAGGGCGCAAGTTTTTTGCATTGTCTCTCCTCGACGACGCTTATTTGCCTCCCGCGTCGCCTCCAACCTAAAATGACTGTTTTGTTTGCGTACTCGGTTGGAGGCTGTTTTTTTGCCGCTTATCCACTGTGCACGACGCATTTTTGGTGATGGGTCGCGTTATTGGAGACAGTCTAATAGGGTGCATATGCAAACTGTAACCGTTTTCTTCGCTTCAGCAAAGCAGTTTGGGTTTGCCATATCGGACGTTCAGACATTTATGCCCTGTTCGTTTGGCTGATAAGCCACGGCTGTAAGCACTGTTGGCTGATTTGTTGTGAGAGAAAAATATTGTTCATTGGCTGAAAAAGTATGGCTTATAAGGCAAGTGAATAGGACGTTAGTACGAGTTATCGGGTAATTAGTTTGTCTTTTGTGCTCCGTCGGAGAGAACTAAAAATTGGTAGGTGCGTGGGCAGGCCTGAATGAAGACCAATCAAAGCTTGTTAGGCTTAATCCGAGAGGATTGAAGGGAATTGGGTGGATTTTCATTTTTTGGGATAAAACCCATAAATCTGGAGTGGTTGAGCCTAAAAATACCGGCTAACACTCTTTAAACCCTGCCACCACGTCTTTCTAGCAAAGACACGCCCAGCTAGCAGGTGTTCAACTATTTCACGTGGTCGTGTCTACGGAGCCTGTTGGACATCTAGCAGCGACCAAGCAAGAACAACTAAATAAAAAGTCAACATCTGTCTGAAGCCTTTGGTTTCTAGAGTGTCTTTGCACCTGACACACTAGGGCTAAAGAAGAGTGCCTCATAGGCCCATGCTAAGGAGTAGCGTGACCATCTCTAGATGAAGATATCATATTCAGTTGTGTTAGGGCAACTTCACAGAGACGATGCCATAGCTATAGGTATTGTAACATTCCCTGAACTAATAGCGAGCCACAAATGTCCCCCACCCCTCGCGTCCTCTTAAAGAGGACTTGACACACTGTGGTTCCACTAAATTGAGACATATAGCGAGAATATGCTAGACACTAACATCTATTGATGACTTTAAATTGGACAACCATAATGCACGCACAAATAGTGCTGTCACACAAAAGTCCTCCAAAATGACGTCAATAATAGAACACGACTATAGTCACCTAGATAACTTGTCTAGAGCAGAGCCAGGTTTCCGGCTGGATATCCCGTGGTTGAGTAGAATGAGATGTAGTGATGCTGCCTACAACAACGCCCAAAGAGGTTGTCAACGTCGAGACTGACATACTCCCTCCGTTTCAAATTATAAGTCGCTTTAACTTTTTTGGTTCATCCGTTTTACTCTGTAATACCTCCATCCTAGAAAGAATGTAAATCTCGCTTTTCGAAGTAAGATTAGTATAGGTGTAAAATTACGTATTTAACCCTCCACCATCATTCTCTCCATAGGTAGAAACTGAAAAGTAATCATTGTATTCTACAACGTTCTTCTCATGGACATTATAATAGGTGGGTCACATTAGAAAAGTTAATCTCATATCTATAATTCCATTCTTTGTTAGAAGATTTGAAATGCAGAATAATATTCTTTTTAGACAGAGGAAGATATAATATTATATCTACATACATAGCAAAATAAATGTACCAAAAAATCAAAGCGAAGGGAGTAGAAACTAGCAAGTTCTCGTCAGCGCACACCAACCTACCATAACAAATCTCATAGAGGCGACGAAGCGTGTCCCATATCACGCCATCCCTACACTCGGGGACATAGCACCCAAAGCTTGAAGGACGAAGGGTGTCCTATGCATAGCACTACTGAATGCAAGGCCGCGCGCCTGTTGTTGTACATGAGGGAATTCCTTGTGTGCCATTAAAAAAGATCGCAATGCCTTGTGTGTCTCACTGCTCCAACTTTTTTGTGCCCCCATGCCACCACCGTCAGTTTAGGCTCTAACACCGTCAAACTGCAGGTGTGAAAAGTCGAAAATACCCTTATGTCTAAATATGTCATTAATTTTTTAGCATCTTAATGATTTCAAATGAAAAAACTCAAAACTAGAAAGTTGTAGATCTCGTCGAGATATATAATTTTCATATAAAATTATCTTCATTTAATTTCGAAAAAATATGACTTTTCTAGTTTTGAGTTTTTTTCATTTGAAGTCGTTAAGATGCTCAAAAAAATTAATAACATATTTAGACATAAGGGTATTTTCGACTTTTCACACATGCAGTTTGACGGCGATAGAGTCCAAACTGACGGCAGTGGCATGGAGGGCACAAAAAAAGTTGGAGTAGTGGCACTGAAAACCGCTGAACTTTTCTAGAGGGAAAAAGTCTACTTAACCCCCACCTTTCATACTTGGTCTACTTCACCCCAAACTATGAAACCGTCTGTTTTACCCCCCTGAA
Organism: Miscanthus floridulus; assembly: GCF_019320115.1. Classification (NCBI taxonomy): domain Eukaryota; kingdom Viridiplantae; phylum Streptophyta; class Magnoliopsida; order Poales; family Poaceae; genus Miscanthus; species Miscanthus floridulus. Next base: position 82,423,904 of record NC_089592.1, on the reverse strand, counting down.
CTTTCTAAAACCGTCTATTTTACCCTCTGGGTGGTTTTCAGCGGCGGTTTCGCTACAGTAACAGCGGGTTTGCTACAGTAACAGTGTTTTTGCTGCAGTGATTGTGGGTTTGAATTTTCTTTTTTAATTTATTTTTGATGAATTTTTTAAAAATCATAGTAAATCATAGAAAAATCATAAAATGAAAAATCTAATTTTATTGGACTCCACGTGAGTAGATCTACACAGTGAATATATAATACGGTATGCTTTAGTATAATTTTTTTTGTAGCTTTAGATTAATTGGAAAATCCAATTTTGTCTGTAATTAATTGGAAAACCGCCGCTGAAAACCACCCAGATGGTTTTAGAAAGTTCAGGGGGTAAAACAGACGGTTTCATAGTTGGGGGGTGAAGTAGACCAAGTATGAAAGGTGGGGGGTTAAGTATATATTTTCCTTTTCTAGAGACACATAGGACATTACGATCTTTTTTAATGGCACACAAAGAATTCTCCCTGTACATGTTAGGCGCGTTCGGGCCACGACTCACGAGACACACCCGTGACAAGATATACACATGTCCTGTTCGTTTAGAGAAATCTAGAGAAATTTATGAGAAGAAAACGTCGTTCCGAATGAAAAAATAAACGGATCAAGATTAAGGACCCGCGAACGGGACATAGTCCCTATTCGGAACGAGCACGCGGCAGAAGGTGCCGTGCCGGCAAGCACCCCAGCAACAAAGCTAACCGCGCCACCGCGGCCACGACCGACATGCTGTAGTGAGGAGGGAAGTACCATCCTGTGCGGATTTGGTCGAATACTGTACCGATTTTGTCACTGGACCAAGAGGAGAGAAATAGAACGGACAGAAAAGAATAGGCCAGGGTAGGGGGGGGGGGGGGGGGGGGGGGGGGAGGAGGAGGATCGCTCGGCTCTACCGTGTTGGATTTCCGACAGCATGCTCAGGCGATGGCGAGCCGTACCGTAGGTTAGGCCTCGTTCGCCTGCACTTGTTCATGGATCGTCGCCGCTGGGCAGAGCACGGCAGGGCAGCAGTCAAGCGGGACAGAGAGAAACAGAAACAGAGTAGATCATGATCATGATTTGTGCTAGCGACATTCAGGCATCGTCATTGCTGGGGTTTTGGCTTGAGGCCCAGCAGTAGTAACATCATCATCAACACTGCCCCATAGCACGGAATTGTCGAAAGCACCAAAAACATTCAGAGCACCCGTGCGATTCTGAACAAAAAACAACACCAATCCACCTCCTGAATCATTACACACACTACCTATCATATTGATTGCAGTGCAGCAACCAACAATCAGGCTAACCTACTAACCCTGATCGACCTCAGCAACTCACCGGGCATGGCGAGAACGAGAAGGCTTCCCATGCCATCGGCAATGGCGCCCGGCCCCAACCTGGAATCACTCGACACGTGGCTGCACTACAACTTGAACTCCTGTAGCCCTGTCTACTGCCGCTACGTCAACACAAACCACACGGCGTTCACCACGACCACATCACCGGGCTCGCCTGCGCCACCACCGGCGCTGCCCAGCAGTGCTGCGGCCACCGGTACACCAACCCCTCCCCAGCAACGGCGCCGTACGCCTGGCCCTGGCCGGTCCAGGTCCAGGGCCGACTTTCCTGCCCCACGTCTCCCTCGACGTCCATCGCCGCCGCGCCGTCCGACGCCTCCTCGGTGGCCACCTCCTCCTCCGCCGCCGGCGTCGGCGCCACCCACGGCACGACGGCAAGGGCGAGGTCGGGCTCGCAGCCCCGTTCCAAGGCAGCGCCGGCGAGCAGCTCCCGCACCGTCCTGCTGTCCGCCTCCCGGAGCATGGCGCGGATCCAGTCCGCGCGGAGGCGCGGGGCGTCGATCCGCCTGCTGCTGCCGACTCCGTCACCGTACACCACCACCGCCCTCTCGTCGTCGTTATCAGCGGCGCCAGGCGAAGGAGACGGCGCCGCCGCCGCCGCGTCGCCCTCGCCCATCGTGACGTCGTCCTCCCACGCCGGCGTCGGGGCGCCGCCCACCGCGGCCTGGTCGTCGCCGTCGCGGGGGCCGCCGGGACACGCGAGGCGCCGCATCTTGGTGGCGCGGCAGGAGGGCGAGAACCCGGAGGAGCGGTCGTCGGCGCCGGCGCCGGCGTCGTCGAAGAGGCCCGGCTCGTGGGCGCCCTTCCGCTTCAGCGACAGGCCATGGAACTCCTCCGTGAGCACCACCATCGCCGCCTCCGCCGGGGTCACACTCTCACAGCTGCCACGGTCCGTCGTCGTTGGCAGGGCCCCTCCTCTGCTCTCCGATTGCTTCTTCGCTTCTCGTGGTTTCTGGCGTGCTCCGGATCGCTGTGGTGGGCGCGCAATGTATGGCGGGAGGATATATATGTGAGCTCCGGTCTGGGGAGCTGGGTGGACAAGTGGAGAGGAGCACCAAGTGTGGAGAAGCTTCGATTGGAGCTCTGGAAGGGTCTCGAAGCCCATTTTTCGCGGCAAGGACACCGGACAGCGACAGCGTGTCCACTAGTCCACTCTCTCCCCTCAAAGTAGTACGTAAATGCCCCTCACGTGGACCACCATGGCTGTACAGCAATGGGCTAGTACCGTCATTGTTCCTTTAACAGGCTCTCTCCCTCGAGGACCGATGCTTCGTCTACGAGACGCATCTAGTGGGCCACAGAAGGTAAGAAAGCAGCCCATGATATGTCCATGCGAAGGAATGTGGCCGGCCTATTAGTCTAGTGAGCGTGGGCCGAATGGAAAGGTCCCGTGTGGGCAGCAGGAGTGCAGGACGAGTCGTTGCGTAATTGCGTTGCGGCGCTGGTGTTGCGGGGACAATAGCACCACACGGCTCCTCTCAAAAAAAAAAAAAAAATAGCACCACACTGCTAGAGCAAGGACGAGGTGGAGGAGAGGCGGTCTACATAACCAGGCGAGGTGCAGCGGTTTAAAATACGGAGCTGCGCGAGTTTAAAATACGGAGCTGCGTGGTGAGCACAAAGCGAACTATTCTCTTTCGTCTTTTACTAAAGAATACTGTAATAAGCAGCATACGCTAAATTTTTTGGAGGGTGCCACCTCTTTTGTGGAGGTGGTCAACAAATTAATATAATTTTTTATTTATTTTTTAATTTAATTTCTATTTAATGTAGTATAAATTTTTTAATTAAATTTTAATATTAATTGTTCTAATGTAACTTTTAATTAAACTATCTTTTTTTATAATAATTTGAATTTATAAATTCTCAGTTATTAAAATTTTTATTTTGTTTTAATTTATTTTTAGTTACTATAAATTTAAATTTGGATTTCTAAAATAATCTGTTATTCCAATAAGGTTCCAAACTACTCTTAGTATATTATTATTATTTTAACCTACTGTAATTTACAACCTGTTAGTTTTGGATGAAGACATGCATAATGTGTGACGTTGCCCTCACTGCTCAATAAATGATACTCTTCTTAAGAAATGCTGAAGCAACAATTCACAGATTAACAGGATGGACTGAAAACACTGAACAAAAGTCTGGCACTCCTACTAGTTCATACTAATCGGACTGAAATACTGAACATTAGCATGGTTCATTCATACATAGACCGTGTGCAGGTTAAACAACGCTACTTACACATCAGGCGGGTAGTACTCTCTGCAAAAACTGAGAGCAAGTACCAGTGTGCCACCAGTCACTCTACGGCTGAGCCGACGGGGGGAGGCCGAAGAAGTCGAGCGTCTCCGGCGTGAGGTCGTCGAAGCGAACGCCCTGGTGCATCGCCGACCCGAAGTGCACGTACTCCTCCTCGTCCAGGCCAAAGAACGGGGTCGGCGGCACCACCGCCAGCGGCTCCGGGCAGAAGGCATCGTCGTCGTCGGGGTCGACGAACACCAGTGGGTCGACGCCGGAGGCCGGGCTCTTGGCGTCGCCATCACCGTCGCCGAACGAGAGCACACGAGTGGCCGCCGTCGGGGTGGCACCGGAAGAACCGAACTCTGATGCGCTGTCGTAGTGCGTGGGGAGCTCGATGGCGAGAGCCACCGCTGTGCGTGGAGGTGGCTCCTGGTCGTCCTCCCGACTGCTGCTGCTCTGGCCGCCGGTGTGGAGCAGCGGCTTCGTCTCCTCGAAGGGGATCATGTCCTGGCACGGGATCTGACAGAGAAGCTGCAACTGCAATGCGCAAGGTTTCAGACTTTCAGTTGTCAGATAGATGTGTCATGGTGAGACTTGAGAAACATCAACACAACGTTTTTCAGAAATGGTTCAGTACTAGATGATGATAAAAGAAAACATGGACAAAAACATTTTTCAGAAAATCATACTAGAATAAATTTGTTTGAAAGACAACTGCTTGTTGGCTACAGTAGTAGTTCAGAAAAAGCCAATGGTTGCTTCAGAAATGCATTGCTGCAATACCAATCAGATTGTTTTCAGAGACAAAGGAAACATGCAACGCGCAAAGGTTTCAGACTTTCAGTTGTCAGATGTGTCATGGTCAAGACTTGAGAGTTGAGAAACATGAACACAACATTTTTCAGAAAAAAAATGATGCTACATGCTGATCAAAGGAAACACGAACATAACATTTTTTTTCTTCAGAAAATGGTACAGTACTAGATGCTGATAAAAGAAAATAAACATTTTTCAGAAAAATCGTACTAGAATAAATTTGTGTGAAAGCCAACTGCTTGTCGGCTACAGTAGTTATAGTTCAGAAGAAGCCATTTGTTTCAGAAATGCAATGCTGCAAATCAATCAGACACGTACAAGTCTGCTACTCCACTTCAGAATAATCAGAATTCAGAATTCAGAGAGACAAACAGATAATGCAGTGCAGGCAGTAGTCAGTAGTCACAGTCACCTTGTGAGAGGGCGAGGCACGGGCGTGCGAGGACGAAGCACCGCCGCAGATCTGCCTGCCGCCGCCGCCGCCGGGCCTCCGGCGGGGCGCCGGCGCGCGCAGGAGCCTGGCCAGCCGCTTCTGCCGCGTGCTCCAGAAGTTCTTGACGTCGTTGTCCGTGCGGCCAGACAGGTACGTCGCGATCCTGGCCCACTTGTTGCCGAACTGCGCCTGCAGGTCGATCACCACGCGCTCTTCCTCCGCCGAGAACTTGCAGCCCCTTCACACAGGAAACGGCATTAATTCTTCATCGGTGGTGGGTATCTGAACAGCTACCAGTTCTTCACCGTTCAGCGTCGTGTATGTGCCATGATAAATGAACAGCAGTTTACTGACACCATCCAAGAAATGGTGAAGCTTCACATTGGCAAGATGTTTAGAAACAGTTGATGCACAACATACACAGAACCGTCAACAATGGAAATGCACGAGTTCGGAGACAGAAGAAGAACGACGAACAGCGGCGTAACCAACATGGTTCTCGGGGTGGAAACAAAAGCGAAGAAGGAAGCAGGGTGAGCGTGGATTACTTCTTGATGTCCGGGCGGAGCTTGTTGACCCAGCGGAGGCGGCAGGACTTGCCGGTGCGCGGGAGGAGGCCTTTGGATCGAATGGAGCTCCACTCCCGGGGCCCGTTCTGGCGGACGTGCCGCCGCAGAACCTCGTCCTCCTCCGCCGTCCACGGGCCCTTCCTCACCCACGCCGATAACTCACGACCACCGCCGCCGGGCTTCATCGTCCTCGCTCGCTCGCCACCGCCGGCCACCACGACGACCATGCCAGCGGGGGCTCGATCTCTCTCCTGGTCTCCCTGCCCTGCCCTTGCCCACCGGTTCCTTTTCTCTCCCGCGACGCGCCCACGCTCCGACAATATAGGGAGTAGTGGGAAATGATCTCGTGTAGGACAGTAGCAGTACGTGGCTTCGTGGGCCCGGAGGTCTCCGGTCTTCATATCAGCCGTCAGATTTCGATCAGAGCGTCGCTTTGAACTCGCGAATGCCGCCGGTTCCCCGGGACACTGTAACCGCTCCGAGTTCTAGTCGTAGCCCGGTCAGGCGGTCACGCCCTATTTTCAAACGCCAATACGCAATCCAGTTCGAAGAAATTCAGGGGAAAATTTTCCTTACAGATTGGAAGGACAGTATTGTTTTATAGAGGCCCCGTTCGGCCGGCAGAATTTTAGCTGAAACTGACTGAAAAATACTGCTCTGGCTGAATTGTTGTGAGAGAAAAGCACTGTTCCGACTGAAAAAAAGAAGCCGAACAAGCCAAATGTGAGGTAAGCCGAACGAAACCAGAATTTTCTTAAAACTGATTTTAAATAAAAATTCAATTATACACCAAACCGTGTCACGCTAATGTCGTACAGTAGCACCAGCCAGCACCGGTGCAATAAAAAACGTCATTGGTAGGAGTAAACTACTACTCGTGGTCGCAGCGGACGAGGCGGCCGCGTTTGCTGCAGAGGCCCTGCTCGCCGGCGGTGGCCTGCACGACCTTGCCGTAGCTGTACCGCAGCGGCATCCTTCCCAGCAGGCGGTGGAACTCGGTGATGCAGCGCCCTCTCTTCTCCCAGTGGCCCAGCCCGCCCGTGGCGCTGAGCCCCACGTCCCTGACCCCGCCTGGAGGCCCCTCGCCGGCGCCGGCGTCGTTCCTGGGGTCGCCCCAGTCCCTGACGCCGCCGGCCTCCACGAGCACGGGCCCGGCGCCGGTCGCCTCGGCGGCGACGAAGTTCATGAGGATGTCCTCGCAGTTGCGCTCACGGTCCACCACGGCGCGCGCGGGCGCCAGCTCCGGCGAGCAGGAGTACGCGCGCAGGAGGTCGGACCCGAGGAGCATCAGCTTGGTCAGCACCATGGAGTACCGCCCCAGCTGCGCCGCCGTGTACGCCCACCTCCCGCGGGCCAGGTCCAGGTGGTGCGACCGCGGGAAGAAGCCGACCAGGGGCCCCGGCCGCTGGTGCTGGTGCTGCTGCCAGGTGGCGAAGGCGAAGGACAGCGCCGCCGCGTCGGGGAGCACGTCGTCGTCGCCCACGGCCACGGCGGCGGTGCGCACGTCGGAGGGCCGCGGGAGGAAGCGCGAGTTGAGGGACGCCGAGGCGGCGCGGCGGACCGCGACGCGGGGCGGGAACCCGATCCCGCCGCGGCCGCGGAGGAGGAGGCGGTCCGGCGTGGAGGGGTTGCACCAGAGCACGACCACGGCCAGGACCAGCGGGTGTGCGGCGTAGGCACCCGCGATGGCGCGGAGCAGCGGGAGGCGACGCTCCGAGTAGCCCATGAGGATCACCGTGAGGCGGTCCGCACGGAGCGGGGCCGCGTCCGTGCGGTTCGCCGCGGCGCAGGCGGCATACCTCTCGTCCTCGCTGCTGGCGGCGGCGGCTACGCAGGCAAACTCCACGACGACTACGAGGAGGAGCTGGTACGAGCGCGGCGGCATGGACGTTGGACGGCGACGCGGCGGCGAGATCCGCTGGAAGCTTGGGCCTGTAGCGTTGACTCTCCAAGGGCGTGTGCGTCGCAGGACAAGTCCGAGAGGGGGAGAAGGCAGTGGGGCTGCTTTGCTGCTATATATAGGCTGAAAATAGAGAAGAGGGGGGGAGGGGGGGGGGGGGGGGGGGGGGGGGGGGGGGGGGGGGAGGTTTTCTTTTTAAACAAAGCTCAAAGAAGTTTTTTCAAAAAAGAACTTTTAAACAAATTATTAAGTTTGAAACCTTCTCAAACTTGAATTTGAAATAGTACACTTTCAAAACTATTTTAATTTTTGACCCCTTCCAAACTTATTTTGAAAACCCTTTTAAACTATATTTTGAAAAACCATTTAAAACAACTCTTCTCAAATCTCTTAAAATTTTATTTTTAGATGGTTATTTCGAAACTATTCTGAAGCCAAATTTTAGAGCCAAAACTACTATTTTGGCCCCTTTGTTTTTTATACCAAAATTTTCAAATATAGTTTGGAATTTATTCTTGAGACATAAGGTTAACTTTTGCAAACTCATTAGAAATTATTACAAACATGATGCTCAAAATAGATTTTGCAAACTGAAAGAAGACTTTATTTTAAGAAAGGTTTTGGAACTTTATTCTTTTGAAAGAAACCGATTCATGGCTTCATTGATTTATGTAATTTGTTTTTCACATAATAAGAATTATGCAACCAACATGAATGCAATGAAAACACTTTCATGAATTATAATTAATTGATTTGAAAATAGTATATTTTCCTTTACTAAAAGTTCAAATTAGTACTAATTGTTGGCAAAATTTAGAAAATTGTTAGTTTAATTAAATTCTAGAAAAATGTTTAAAAAAGATTACCGCCTCATAAAAGTATTTTAAAACCTTGTGCACGTATAAACACTAGGTGAAAACTTGTATGAATGCAACAAACCCATCATATTGAATTGTTAAAGTCTTATCAAGTTGTATTTCCCTCTAAATTGGCAATAGATTAAATAAATCTTGGATTTTTTTAATAAAAATATTAAAATCGTTCATTTTTTATATTTGCCATTCACAATCCAAAATGGAAACTTTGGAGTGTGACAATTAGCCTTGGACGTTCTTTATTCGTTGCTAGGTCACTTCACATTTCACGTGAAAATCGATAAGGAATATTTCTGAGTGAAAGCTGTAGGAGATGGGATCTAAGAACATCCGTAGTGGTGAGTCGATTTAGGAGGTGTTTGATCCGGCTATTAAAAATTAGGAGGTATATTGGAAGGATGTTGTATGGGGTGTTTGGATATTAAAAAAAAATAAATTACATAATCCGTCAGTACTCCACGAGACGATTTTTAAGCCTAATTAATCCGTCATTAGAACATGTTTACTATAGCAAATCATTGTCAAATTATGGACTATTTAGGCTCAAAAGATTCGTCTCGTAAATTAGTTACAAACTATATAATTAGTTTTGTAATTAGTCTATATTTAATACTCTATACATGTGTTAAACATCTAATAGAACCACGACTATAGGAGTGCAACGAACACCTTAGGAGAGAGAGTGCCGCCTACGCAACGAATCGATGTATCCAAAAATCGATTCATTGTCTGTAGTGGTGAGTCGACGTGAGCAGAGACATAGGGCCCTCAGACGGGACAGCCTCTCCTTGGCCCTTAGCCGTATGAAGAAATCATTTTTTATTGCTAATGGCCGCTGATGAACTGATGCTAAAGTTTGCATCGACTCTTCTCTCTCTCTTCTTCATGGGTCGATGTGCTCCAGTCGATGAACGACTCATTCTGGTGACACGTAGGACGTTGCATCGGTTTGTTTCGCCACTGGAGAAGCCCTAATAGGGATCCCATGCAATCATGTTGTGGCCTTTCTCACGCATGAGAGGACACCAGCGGAGGGAGCACGCCTAATCTACTGAAACCTACAACACGATGTATATAAAATTCAATATAATGCCATGCAGAGACAAGTGCAAATGAGAGAAGTGCAAAGGTCTTAAAGTTCTGCCACCAGCAACACACCCAAAAAATTATATCGAGACGTGACTAGAAAACTCTAATAAAATAAAAGATTTATTATTTTTTAAATTTTCCAACCTTTGTTTTTATTATTTAAATTTAGAGAGTGAAAAAATAAATGTTTTTTTTATAAATTCTTATAATTTAAATTATATGTTGCACCTCATGCTGTTGCATAGAGTTTTTAAAAAAATAATCTTAAATGTTTTCATCTATGCTGGGGTTGACACAAATCATATCTTCCAAATCTCTAAAACCCTAAATCTGGATTGGATTTTCAAAACCCTTTGGAAAGCGCTAGACCAAATCTTTTTGGGCTAAAACCCTAGTGTACCAACCATCATCTCTCTTCTCTTCACACAATTATTCCATTATCATCATCGGTCAATTAAGCCATATCAATATCACTCCACTAGCTCAAGTTAATTTAGTTCGGGATGTGCTCATCTTGACTCCATCTCTCTTGTCATTCTTTTCAAGCCATCATCAGTAATTCTTCGAGCCAAAGTTCTAACATAAACCCTTGTCAATCTTGGTCCAACTCATCTTATCTTTCTCTCTTTTCTTCAGGCTCAAATTCATTCTTGACTCGAGCCAACCTAAGGTTACAACACATTCTCAAATTCTACACATCATGCATGTATATTCGTTAAGTTAGTTTTTGTGTATTAGCAATTTTAGAAGTGAGTAATTTAGAAGTATATGTAGAATTCAATGATATTTTTTTATAACAAAGAGGTCGGTAATACATATTTTTGGTTTTGTTTATGTTATTATTAACGAAGGTGGGCTATTTATATGCAAATTTAGTGGGTTACTTTAGAACACACTTTTTTTTTATAATAGCATAGATAGGTAATTTACATAGAAATTAGTGGGTCCTTTTAGGTTACTTTTAGTAATGAAAGAGATGGTCCAATCTATAGGCAAATTTGCTGTTGATTATTTTATAGTAAAATAGGTGGGTAATTTATATAAAAATTAGGGTTTAATTTAGATTTTTATTGTGGTAGAAGGTGTATAATTTAGATAAAATTTAGGGGGTCATTTTCACAGTGGCAGATGTAATTAATATATATATATATATATATATATATATATATATATATATATATATATAGAACATATACAATGTTCTTTCTTAAACTCACTCTCTAAATTGTCACTTGGAAAATCCTTTGAATAAAAATCGCTCTCAATATATTTTCACCCTTCAACAACTTCTCTATATCTTGTCCAAATTTTGTAGAGCCAGCCCCGCACTCCATCTTTGGCTAGCAAGAAATCAAAAATAGAGGATGCCAATATTTTGAGATCTATTTTTGGAAGCTAACGGCTACTTCTGGAAAAACCAGCCTAGGTTCGTTTCCCAAATTGGCTCAGTCCGGTTTTGTCTAAATTGGTGTATATAACAACTATTTTTTGTGGGAGGTCTATTTATACACCCTCCCATGGTCCTTGGAGGGCTTTTGATGCTTTAGAGAGTTGCCAAAATTTAGAATAGGCGAGATAGATAGATAGATAGATAGATAGAGAGAGAGAGAGAGAGAGAGAGAGAGAGAGAGAGAGAGAGAGAGAGAGAGAGAGAGAGAGAGAGAGAGAGATCCCAATTCACCATTTGTGGGATTTGAATGAAATTTATGATATCCATTGAATTAGAGACCATGAATGAGCCTTTGTGAGCTTGTGTGAGCAATAGAGAGCTAAGCAAAGACTTGATCACTTCTTGACAATGTCAAGTTCGTGGAGCATTTGTTACTCTTGGAGCTTAACTCCAAGATGACTAGGCGTCAATAGCAAGCGCCCAAGTTTGTGGAGTGCCGCAGGAAGTTTGTGCACACTGCAATCTTTCCTTGGAAGGGAAAAGAGATCAACCAGTGGAGCATGGGAAGTCGTTGAAAGAGACCTAGTTAGAGCTTGACCTTGGGTGGTCGCTCATAGCTTCCACAACAGAGATGTTGGATCCAAGTGAAGATCCAAACTCTAGGAAATATGCCGTTATGTCTCCTTGTTTGGTTTGCCACAAATTCTTATTTACATTACATTTAATTAATATATTTGAGCTTCCACTTGTGTCTACTCGGTTGTGTGTTGGGTGTAGGAGCACTTGGAATAAGTTGAAAAACATCCACAGAGACCACACAATACCTTGGTTTGTACAGGAAGAGGAGTGGATCAAAAACAACTTTTTTTGTGCAGGTTCTGCAAAAACTAGCCAAGGTCGGTTTTGTCAGGATGTTCAGACTAGTCTGTAAAAACCAACCTAGGCCGGTTTGGCAAATCGGCCCAAACCGGTTTTGATAGACTTTGCTCAATTTGTTATTTTAATTGCTAACTTCGCTTGAGAAAGTTTGTAGGCATATTCACCCCCTCTAGGCATGGACTCGGTCATTTCATCCTTCTATTGCTTTCTTCTCTCCCCCTTTCTTTAATTGACTATCCATGTCGACTGAGGCCAATTCATGCTTGATAATCTTCTAGACTATTTTATTGGAGTTAAAAGGACACCAAATTTGTTATATATCATGGTAAACATAGGAAATTTCTTGTACAATATATTTTTAAATACTACAAAATATAGTACAAGGATGGAGAAGAGTGTAGAATGCATGACACACCAAGGGATATGGAGTTCTACAAATAGGGGTGCTACCCTCGCCTTTGTTATATCATGGCCTACATTCTCTTGTTGTGAGCCACAATTAAGTAGCACAACAAGAATGACATGATATGTCTTAGGGTCCCAGTGTCATCATGTTAAAGTAGCAACAATAATAAGTATAAATCTCTTATAAATCATGTTTGTAGTGAATAAAGAGTGGAGTTCTCTTATGGAGGGTAGGTCTCTCATTTTAGTACTAGGTGAAAATCATTGATATAACAAGCTAATTAAAATGTAGAAAACACAAGTAACATCCATCTGTTAGAGAAAAAATATTTTTATAAATCATAATCATGTATAAAGAGAAGATATATGATTAAAAACACTTCGCATTTTAACTAGCAAGGTCACAAACAACAATGAGACCATAGCCACACACAGCCGCATGTTCGCATTTGTTCTACCAAGATGATTTCGAGGCGAGAGTCGAAGGACAGATTCCTCGATCTAATCCTAACCTCATGTTAGTTTAGTAGCAGCTTGTACCGCTCAGTGCTCTGGCGTTAGCATGAGTGGCGAACGCCGATGAACAGGAGTGCTTCCTGGACTTGCATATGACACTGGGCATCCGCGAGGCACCGCCAGGGCTGGTGTGGTCACCTGACATCTTGTAGTGATAGCATGATGTAACTACTTTTGAGTTGTACATTGATCACTTGTCTTTTATATGCAAACTTAATGAATATGAATGAACTACTAGTAAGGCATAGTTCATCTTTTAGCCCACGCCATGCTTTTTGCAACTTTACAAATGCCTATTAATTGTCCTTTGCATCCACCAAATATTAATGTTGGAATAAGTCCTCTAAGTACAATCGTACTAGCGATACTGCGGTTAAGCTTTTATAGGTGCTGTAGACTTGGTGATCACCCGAGCGAAGCTTGGGTGAAGTCGATGGCTTAGCAGAAGATGGGATTTTTGAACTATGTGATTCTTGATGGTTGGTTCGTAGCGTGTAACCATACAACTTGATCCTGAGATACAACCAGCCGAGTGGAGGTTGCGGATGGCGACTCCAAGGACCTTCCTGCGACCCCTAGGTTAGTGCTGCGTTTGTCGGATGGACGACGTGTGGTACTAGCTCAGCCGATCGGCGTGGTTGACAGCCTTGGTGCTGGAGGATGCCACAGTGGTCCTCATCCCAGAGGAGGCTGTGTCACTTGCGGGGCAAACGCCATTGATGTGGTATATGCAGCGACCACCATTCGGCGGCGGTAGAAACTAGAAATGCATATGTTGAGAAGCATGTTTATTTGTTTAGTAGCCACTTCAGTCTGAGATTATCTTTTTCCTTGACCCATGCTTCAATTTAAGACCTTGCAAGTGTTTTTGTAGACTTGTATTAATATGACAACCTTCCTTCAGCATAGCCCAGCTATTAAATGATAATGCCTGAGATGCACGTTCACTTCTAGCCAAATCAACAAAGTTATGCATGGTACACTCGAATGTGCTTACACTTACCCATTTTATACCATGAAACAAATATGAGTAAATTATCATTTCTCACCACACTAGCAACAAGTGTTGTTGACTTGTAGTTACCCAAGGACTCACTAGCAGAACTTTTTTTTTGTGGAAGTTGGGAGGGGAGGCCCCTACCTAATTTGTATTAAAAATTAAAATTGCAAACTGTACATATGCAGGTTCAAAGGCGCCATGAGGCTCACAGAAGCGACAAGAGAAAATACAAGAGAAAGAAGCAACAGAAATGCAGAAGAAAAAGCTACAAAGAACAAGAGAGAGAAAATACAGAAAAAGAACATAACTGAACAACATCCTGAGAATCCTAAAGTTCTCAAATTAAAGGCCCGCTTGCTCTTGCAGCCGGTTGTTCCCAAATTTGTGTCCATGCATGCCTTGATAGCCAAACTCCTTGGTTCCTTCTTTGTTCTATGTTTCCAGAGTTGTAAGGTTTGCACTACATTTTCTTTGATTGCTGAGCAAGGTGTTGTAACTTTGTCAAATACTCTTCTGTTTCTTGCCAACCAAATATTCTAGGCTATTGCAATTAAAATAGTTGGAACTTCAGTACCAGCTTGTACCAAGTGATTTTGTTCTGTTGTCATTAGAGCTTGAGCCATGTTTGTGTGCTGATTTAGTGTGAATCCTAAGGCTGTCCATACTTGAGTTGAATATGGGCATCTGAAAAAGCATATGTTCAATATTTTCGTCTTCATTACAGCCATAGGGGCATAAGGCATTATCCATCTATGATATTTTTTTGCTAGGATACCTCTTGTCTTCAGTCTTCCCTTTGTTGCTTGCCAAGCGAAGATCTTACATTTTTTGGGAGCTAAAGATGACCAAATATCTTGCGCTCTATTGGGCACAGGACTCCTCCAAAGGTTAGCATGAAGTAAGCTGTTCTGACCGTGAATTCCTTAGTTGGTCCAAATCTCATCTCTCTTGTATCTTCAAGATCCGTTAGCTGAACACTATCCAGTTGATTTAGTAACTGAAATAGTTCATGTTTTGCTCTTCTAGAAGTTAAAGCTCTTGTACGAATTTGACATCCCAAATCTGATTTGCAGTCTTGGACGGTGACATTTTGGTTTAAAACATGTGAAAATAGGTGAGGGTATTGGCAAGCTAAGGGCTTTTTATTAAGCCAACTATCCAACCAAAAGGCAGTGTTGTTCCCTTTTCCCACTGTTACTATTATCATTGCCCTATAGAGGTCAATCAACTGCATCAGTTGTCTCCAAGCCAAAGTAGTCTTGTTGATTTTATCTCCTATTCTTTTTTTGGTTGGAATAAACTGAATTTCTTATCCAGTTAAGTAGTCAATCAACGAGCAGACCTTTCGATGGTCTGGAAGAATCATTTATCAAATCACAAGTGATGGAATGGAATTAGGCAGCGGCTATTTTGCATGAATTTACCAAGCCTTTTTCTTTTCTACATGCAACCAAGCAGTAGGCAAACCAGTTTAAGTATTTGGTGTGATCTCGAGCTGCTTTCATTCAAGTATGTCTCTCCTTACCCCGCAAAAAAAGTATGTGTCTCCTTTCCTGCTTTGAGCTGGTACAAGAACACAAAGTACAGTGAGATGATAATAATCACCAATTAGATATCAAACAAACTACTAACAGTACCCACCTTCACACACATAAATAAGTTCTTTCAGGTGGTCCAACCTCTGTAAGGTTTTTCTATATATGTTCCCTTCTGTACAAATAAACAGCATATATAATAAGAGCACCCACAGTGTTGCAGAAAAGCGATGCTTGGGAAGGAGAGAGAGTATCGAAGCATTGTTTCTCAACACTGCAGGACTGATGCTTCATTTTCAAAATCAAGCATCAAGGACTAAACAGGCATCGGTGCCCAATCTTCTGATCCAATAAAATAATATTTCTTTTGAAGATGGCAGTTGGTCAACGGTAAAAACCACACTCTCAGAAGATGGTAGTATCCTCGTATGAAGTCTGATGACTTCGGATATCTGTCAGCCTCGTATAGGTATAAGTCTAGTTTACGCACTAGGTGTGTATGCATGTGTGGTGGTGTGAGTAGGTGCGTAAGTTCAGATACTACAACTTGTACTTGGAGTGTTGAGGCATAAAAAAAATACCATTGCTCAAACTTGTGTTACTGCTATATATACATGCATATATGGCGGTTTGCATACATCAGCAATTGAGAAAATACACTACAAACATCAGAAACCAGCTATCGCCATGGATAGCTCCTCATCAACAAGTTTCACAGACATTCTCAACTCCTCAAACATCAATTCAGATCTACAAGATACAAACACACAACATCAACATCAATTTTCTTCAACAGCATTATGCCATGAACCATCCCCCCCCACCACCACATTTTCCTCCAAATTTTATGGTCATTACCTACACAACATGAACCCATTTCCAGGTCCCTCAAGCTACCAGAACCTTTCTTCCACACCATACCATGGAGGGCCTTACCAAGGCAATATTGCGCCGTACCTGCAAGGAGTGCCAGGTGGTTTCACAAGTAGTCCGTACCTGCAAGGAGTGCCAGGTGGTTTCACAAGTAGTCCAGCATCTCCAGTTGGATCGATGGCCTTCTTTCCAGGTAGTGGAGGGAGTGCTTTGCGAGCTGATGAAAGGAGTCCAATCGCTTCGGCCTCTCCAGTTTTAGGACAACAAGCGCCGTAGCATGATCCTGCCAATGGCACTGAAGAGTGGAGTGAAAATAGCGCATATGAGGCTGAAAAGAAAGGGGTCGTATAATTTGGAAAAAGGACGACCTGCGACTAGTAAGTGCTTGGTTAAAAAACGTGAAAAAGATAAGTTGTAAGCAGAACATCAAGGAGCACGAAAAGATGTTGAGCGTGCATTTGGAGTTTTGCAAGCTTAAGTACCCCAGCAACTACGTGGCATATGAGATCACTTGCTGACATCATGTATGCACGTATCATACTGCATAACATGATTGTTGAGGGTGAAAGAGACACATACAAAGAGGAAACGGTATGCCTAGCACCGGGACGTCAGGATGGGACGTCGCGTCCGGACGTGACTCTGACATCTACGTCGCTCCTGGCGCAAGGACCCGCGCCCACCCCGCGCCCTGCACGGGGAAACCCACGTGGGTTGACCCACGGCTACACCCCAACAGCAGCAGCGACAGCCACCGGCCGCGCCGTGCAATACTCCAATCTACTTTTGCAACATCCAGTTGAAACCTTTGCAATATACGTCTAAAACAGATGAAATATTTGGAACATGCAGTTGAAATACCATTGCAACATATGCAACATCCCGATCTACTTTTAAAACATCCAGATGCAACACTTGCAACATACAAAAGAAGACAGATAAAACACTTGAGACATGCGGCTGAAACACTTGCAATATGCGTGTACAAAAAGCAGATGAAACATTAGGGATAGACGCTTGCAACATACGTGTACAACCATTGTAATATATGCAACATCACAATCTACTTTTGAAATATCCGTCTGAAACAATTGAAACATACATCTGAAACAATTGAAATACTTAAAACATTGGCTTGCAACATGTCTGAAAAGCATCCAGAAACACTTGAAACACAGCATCGCCGCGCATCCATGACCTACCTGGTGCGCAACTGCGGTGGCGCAGGCTCGCTGGATGGTGCGCGCCCGCACACACGCCATGCTCGCCGTCAGCTGAGGGAGAGGAGATGCTGCCGGATCTGGAGAGGGCACCGCCGGCTGGGGTACGGGAGAGTCAGCAGCTTGCTTGGATCTCACCGGGGTGAGGGGGGAGGGCCACCGGATCTACTGACGTTGGGTGCTCCCGGTGGGTGAGGACGCCGAGGTGGGGGAGGGGCGCCGCCGCCGGCTAGGGAGGCAGCCATGGCCGCGCGTCGGGGTAGGCGCGGTGCGCGAGCGAGGAAGGGAGGAGGAAGCGAGGAACTGGGTGCAGAAGTGAGCGAGTGAGGCATCCGTCTCTTCCGGACGTCTTAATTGGAGCATTACCGAGGAGGAAAGTAAGTTGTTGGGTGAGGTGGGTCCCATTTTTTTACGGGGCATCACCTGGGTACATTGCAATTTAGAAGAGAGGTGAAGCATTGAGGTTTGCACGAGATGTGAAAAGACATTTGAAGCCTCAGCACACCGCGGGTGCTCTAATTATCAGTGCACGCAGTGGCGGACCCAGGATTCAGTCACGACTAGGGCCAAATTTCAAATGCGAAATACCAATAGTTACACCATAGTCTATATGACTATATATATATATGTGTGTGTGTTATACTGGTCGAGAGCAACATGATGCTAAAGTTCTAGTCCTCTTCATCTTCTAAACAAATTAAGAAATCTATAAAATTATATTTTAATTGGAATCAAAAGTTCAAACTCTACATAGAAATGACAAAATTGAAATTTTAAACCTAGAAGTTAGAATCAAAATCAGCAGAGAATTGAAATAAAGAGAAGAAATCACTTCACTCTTCCTATTCCAGAGTTCCTGCTATGCTAGCGCAGGGCTCCGCCCGACGAGCGACGGCGTAGCGAAATTGGAAACTGGAAATTTGGAATCAAAATCAGTTTCAGGTCTAAATCTAACAAGGGAAGCTTGCTCAGTTGCTCTGCTCGCATGCAAGGAAGGAGCCGGGCAACCAGCAGCGGGCGGGCGGCCGGCGCCGCCGCGCCGGGCTGAGGAAAGAGCCGCGCCGTCGTCGTCGTAGAGTGTAGAGTGGAGGGGGCGAGGCCATGGAACCGGAGCGCGGAGCGGAGGGCTGGAGGGGGTGACGGGCGACGGCGGCGCCGACGGGCAGTGCAGCGTGGGCGACGGGTGGTGGTGGCAGTCATGAGTCTCGTGAAGTGAGCAAGCTACGGAGCGAGAAGGCAATCCCCGAGCGGCTCTAGTGCTCTGTTGCCTGGCTTGCTTATGTTGGGCTGCTTGATGGGCCAAAAACTGAAGACTTGCTCTCTTGTTACATGGGCCACAACTAGGTCATAGCTTGCTGTCCTAGTGTTGGGTCCGCCCATGAGTGCACGGGTGGTAACATCATATAGCTGTTTGCTGGTAGTTTGGTCTCTGTTGCAATGCTTTTGGAAACGTACGTATTGTCAGAAGCAGTGGCGCAGAAAGTTCAAATATGTGTATATGCTTCGTGTCACAAGTTATTAAGAACATCTCTTATTAGCATATTATTAGTACACCCTGTTTCCCAGCAGATGCGAATATCAGTTGCTCCACAATATTCGGCAAAACGGATCCGTAAAGTCGGCAAAAACACAATATTTGTTAGTGCAACTGATGATATTATCTCTATCCTGCTGTACGCTATCAGCCTTGAAGTTGACTCGTTGACCGTGCATGCGGGAGAACGTTGAACGTGTGGCAGCGGCGATCCGAGGTGGATTCGGGTGGGGCCATGGCGTCAGAGAGCGTTAGGCTTCCTTCCACTCGCTGTCGCTGGTTTTGTTATCCACAAAAGTAGAAGGGGCGGTGGGGAGGCCGCAGCCGCACAGGCACAGCTCCTGCGGGATGGCGCAGTGGAGCAGCGTGGCCGCGAGCCTGGACCGGTGGATTGGGCTTGGGGCATGCCGCTGCAGCTCGCCGCTGCCACCGTTCCGGGCGGCGCTGCCGCGGCGCAGGCGTGCGGAGAGGAACGTCAGGATCGGCTGCGCCTCCGTCCCACGGGAGCTCGGCACGGCCGCGGAGGCGGAGCTGCCGCCGGTGGTCGTCGAGGGCACCGAGGTTAGTGATCGATCTCAGCACCGTTCTTTCTAGATGCTGCTGGCGCTGCTGCACGGTCATACGTAAAAGCTGCTGATGCTTCGGTTCTCCATGTGGTCGTCTCGTGAATTGTTCCAAGGAAGAAGCTGTAGCGTGCGAAGGGTGCGACGGCATGGGGTGGATGCTCTGCGACTTCTGCAAGGGGAAGAAGAACAACGTTAAGTCGGAGGGCACCCGGGTGTACCGCCGTTGCCCAACGTGCAAGGCGGTCAGTAATTCAGCTCTCTCGCGGTGGCTCGTGTAATCTTTCTGAAATTTTGATGAACATTCCCCGTGGCATGCATGCAGGCGGGCTTCATCCTGTGCCCAAGATGCAGGGTGTACAAGTGCATCACCTTCCCGGAGAGCAACGAATCATGAGCGTATCATGGTGGCCGCACTTGTGGGATGCAGATTATGTCTGCAGAAGGAATCTGTGTGAATTATTATTAGTATATTATGACCATGTTTAAAGAACAATTATTATCTTCTGATCATGTTCATAAGAGAACATCTCTGTAACTATCGGTTTTAATTTCATATAGGTAACGTGACCGTGCGTTGATACAGGACAGCTAAACTTTTATACTAAAAACACACGGATCGCATATAATAAGATAACAATACTGTAAAAATAAATACCAATATTAAAGTGACATTTAATCTAAACAACCAAACTATGGTGGTATTTCGTCACATGACAGTGAATTTTATGGACTGAAAAAAATGAGTCCTCATTGAATCCTTCTACAGCCACCAAACTACCGCGGCAAACAAGAGTAGTGCTAAATGAGTACAAAATTTTACAAAAGCTGAAGGGCATTCAGGATCCTCGACCCCTGCAATCTGCTCTCTCACTACCTATTCCAATTGAATAGGATCCGGAAGAAATGAAGGAACAATATTAGTCGGTACAAGCAAATAGCAATATATTGAGATAAGTGATAAATTAGAACACTGAGTGCTTAGATTAACTACTGGGCATCTACCAAGAGGAGGCACAGGAAGGTGTTTTTTGGTTGAACAAAATGAAAGCAATATCAACCTGCAAGAATCGAAGGACAAGACGTCTAGGACCCTTGCACTGCCTCCCGTGCAGCTGCTCCAGCGGCAAGACCTTCACAACAACCTACAACAATGTACTCCAACCTTCTGGTACCAATCCTCTTGCTGCTGCACCACCACTGCTGCTATCTTGGACGAACAGGTCGCTGATCAGCTACAAATACTTAAGGAATTAAGTGTTCTGATATTATAAAAAAAATCATATCAATAATCTCACATGCAAATAAAAAATGAGTGCATAAGTAATTATATGGTAGCATCGTCTGACTGCGTGTTCGCAGTACCCAATCATGTTGTAAACTAACTTGCTACGATGGCATTTAATCAAGCAAAAAATATGTAACAATACAAAAGAGGGGTTGGTGTCCAATAATTGAGCTATGATTGGGTAAATGGATACAATGTTCACTCCACAGAACACCATGTAAATATTTGTGAATGTCAATAATATCAGTAATATACAGAGAAGATATTTTGAAATACTTGCATTTGCCTGTACAAATCTTGCCTATTGGCTCATGCCCCCATGGAACAAAATAATTATTACCTGATCAATATCAAGGATCAAACTAAACCTTTAGTTGCTCCATGTGACTTGCCATCTCTAGATTAAGCCTCCCATATTCTGCTGCTGCCAACTGAGCTAACAATTCCTGCTTCCGCTTTTCCAACTGAAAGATACACAAAAAAGCAAATGCGCTGAATAAAGACTTAGGAACCGACAACCACCAGTTCTAGAGCGAAAGCACTTCATAGTCAGTATAGCATATGAGTTATCAAAAAGAAGAACTATAGCATGCCAATTGCATAACGATCAGAGAGTAGTACACTTTGTACTGAACAAACTAATCCTACAAAGTAGCAGAATAATAGTACAAGGTTACAAGCACTAACTAATAAGGTTATGTGCTCCTATGTACTACTGAAAATCAGGATAGCACCATCATCATCGCTGAAAAAGGTAGCACGAGCTCAAGCTGCCTTTTATCTATGCTTCTTTCTAGCATTGTAAACATTTATCTACGCTAACTCATTTGCCCTTTACGTCAATTTAAGTGCTAATATTATTTCTGACTGATCGTAGTGAGAATCTGAGAGCAATATGTCATAGCCCACTGATAAAAGTGTTGTACTAGGGGTTCTAGTGCAAGGGACACCGAGAAAATGACACTACGAGCATGTAAGGTTAAATCACCTGCAAATGAAACATCAGGGCTACATCAGGCAAGGCATTCTGCTGCTTACCGTTTTACTTGTTAAGCAAAGTCTAATGATCTCTGCATTCCAATCATAGAAAATAAAGTCTGTCAAAACAATGTCAACTATTGGCTTATATATATCTCTTGTGTTGGACTGTGTTATTCCAAGTTGGTGGGCTCCAGTGGAAGGGACACCTTGAGAAACTATGTGTTTTAGCCTCTATACATGCGCTTGAATATGGTTATGTAAAATAATAGTGTGAAACCATCCTAATGCAGCTGCTCGCTATTTCATTTGACAGCAGCAACTGACGACAAAATCATACAAATATTTCAGGCTATTTGAGAATGTGCAAAATCATACAAATATTTTATATGTTCTGACTGCAGAAAATATTTTATTTTCATATGTTCAGGCTGACATTACCTGTGACAAAACCATACTAATATCCTACTCAGTTTTGCAAGGAACCCCACACTGAAAGTAAACTGTCAGAAGCAAAAAAAGTGCACAAGACTGGTTGAAGTTGTTTTCCCCCAGAACTAAGGATATCCTCCCAGCCTTGACATGGGACAATGAATACGTCAAGCACATACTGTAATTAGCATCAAGCAACAGAAAGGTGGTTGTATCAAGGGAATGCTCTAACCACAGTAACTTTGACACTGTAGCAACAGAAAGGGGGTTATATTAAGGGAATCTAATTGCTTGTGCACTAAACATTTTGCAGTGTCAGAAAGATACGACAAGATCAGCTAGGGTTCTGCAAAGATGTGTTTAACCGGGTGAGGAACCACAAAGACGCCCAAGCACTATGGTCGGATATTTGTGCGCTCCATAAGGGAACAAAGAGCGAGCGTGAGGAACGCTATCATCTTGTTATGAAAAAGCTAAATTCATTTGAGATGCTTCCCAAAGAGAGTGCTAATGAAATGTACTCACGCTTGAATGTTCTTGTAGAGGAAGTCAATGAGCTTGGACTTACTTAAATGCAATCATCCGACGTTGTAAAAAAGATTTTGAGTGTCCTCCCCATTGACAAATATGGGCATATTATGATCGTGCTTCATCAAGGTGATCTTTCCACCGCTACACCGACATAAATCTTGAGAAAGATCAATGCTCATGAGATGTACATGCACATCGCACCTCAAGATGGCTCATCCTCTACAAAGAAGAAAGAAAAAGACTTAGCATTCAAAGCTAGCCAAGAGAAGGGCAAAGCAAGGCTTGAGTATGAGAGCTCAAGTGATGATGAAGTTTATGATGCTAGTCTTGCTCTCATGGTGAGAAGAACCGCCAAGATGCTAAAGAAGCTCAACAAGAATGGTATCAAGTTTGATAGGAAGAAAATGAAGTTCTTCACTAGCTCTAGAAGGAAGCCAATCTCTGAGATAGATTGCTACAATTGTGGAGAACTTGATCATCTAGCACACCAATGCACAAAGCCAAAGAAAGACAAGTACAAGAACAAGTACAAGGGCAAGAAAGATGACTCAAGTAATGAAGAAGATGAGAAGAAGAAAAACAAGTCATACAAGAAGAAAGATGGCAAGAAGAAGGACTTCCACAAGAAGAAGAAAAATAGGAAGGCCTACATCGTCGGTGATAGGTTTACGGACATTGATTCATCAAGTTGCTCATCCGATGATGATAGTAACAATGAGAAGGTGGCCGCCATTGTGATTGACTCTTCATCATCTTCACCAACACCACCGCTATCATCCTCTACACACCTATGCTTTATGGCCAAGGATGAACGAAAGGTATCAAATGATGATGATAGTAGTAGTGATAATTATGCTAACAATGATGATTGTGATAGTGATAGTGATGATGATGAATTTGAATCACCTTAATATGATGAACTTGTCAAATTGCTAAACAAATATACTAGGATCATTTGAAAGACTAGAGCTAAGAATGATTCTCTTTTAGCTAAATGTGATATAGCCAAAAGGCTAGTGTTGAGCTTAGAGAAGAAAATAATGCTATAACATCCAAACTCAAGGAGCTCAAATCTTCTAAGAAAGAGCTTAAAGAAAAACATGATAAACTTGAGAGGATACATAATGAGCTCATCACTAGCCATAACATGCTAAAAGAAGAATATACTACTCTTAAGATTAATCATGATAATCTTGTCATTGCTCAAGAATATTTATCCAATGAGCCACATGATGCTACTAACAATGTTGTTAAGATTGATATAGCTACAACATGTGATGATTTGATCATTGAGAGCATTGAGCAAAGTTCTAGTAGCAAGGGCAAGTAAGTGGTTGAGACCGATAGTTATGATGAGTATGCCAAGCTCAAGAATGACAATGAAAAGCTCAAGAAAGATCTTGAAGAGCTCAAAACCACCAACACTATAGTGCTAGAAACTCTTGATCATGATGGTGACTTGATTCTTGAGAATGAGAAGCTCAAAGAAGAGAACAAGAAACTCAAGGAAGAGAAAAACAATGATGCACTCAAGGAAGAGAACAAGAAGCTCAAGTTGGAGAAAGAGCATCTCAAGATTGGATTGAGCAAGTTCACTAGAGGCAAGCTTCTTCAAAGTGAGCTACTAATGAACACCATCATGAAGATGGATAGAAGTGGTATTGGGTACTTGGCAAACCAAGAGAAGAAGACTCAAGCTCAACAACAACACAAGTCAAAGCCAAAGCCAAAGAGATGTTTTGAGTGTGGACAAAAAGGCCACTTTGCCCATGAGTGTCAAACTCCACCACCACAACCCTTTCCCAAGCATGCTAGACCTTTTGCTTTCAATGCTCATTACATGCTTAGAAAGGATTTTAGTGGGAAGATGAAAGTCATGTTCTTAGGATCTCCCAACAAGAATAGCCCTAAGAAAATTTGGGTAACAAAGTCACTTGTTGAGAAGGTGAAGGGCCCTCAACAAGTTTGGGTTCTCAAAGCTTGATCTCTTGTGTGTAGGTGAACTACAAGACCGGTGGAAGTCATTGGGTTATTGATAGTGGTTGCACACAATATATGACCGGTGATCCTCATATGTTTACCTCACTAGATGAAGAAGTAGATGGATAAGAAAGAATCACATTTGGAGATATTTTAAAGGGCAAGGTTAAAGGATTGGGTAAAGTGGTAATATCAAATGATCATTCTATCTCAAAGGTGTTATATGTTGCTTCATTGAGCTTCAACTTGCTATCCGTTGGACAATTGTGTGATCTTGGCTTTCAATGCTTGTTTACCGAGAAGGAAGTTGTTGTATTTAAGAAAGATGATGATCAAGTGATATTCAAATAATTTAGATACAACAACCTATATCTAGTGGACTTCACCTCCGAAGATGCTAACTTGAAGACTTGTCTATTCACCAAAACAACACTTGGGTGGCTATGGCATAGAAGACTCGCTGATGTTGGGATGAGCTCACTCAAGAAGCTAATGAAGAATGATTTGGTGAGAGGGTTGAAGGATGTGAAGTTTGAGAAGGACAAGCTTTGTAGTGCATGTCAAGTCGGCAAATAAGTTGCAAATACTCATCCAACAAAAGCTTTCATGTCAACCACAAGAGTGCTAGAACTCCTTCATATGGACTTATTTGGACCAACAATATACAAGAGTTTGGGAGGAAATCTTTATTGTCTTGTGATTGTTGATGACTATTCAAGATACACATGGGTATTCTTCCTTCATAACAAATCTAAAGTTGCGTCATGCTTCAAGAAGTTTGCCAAGAGAGCACAAAATAAATTTAAAGTGAAGCTCAAGAAGATTAGAAGTGACAACGATAAAGAATTTGACAACACAAACATAGAATCCTATTGTGATGAAGTTGGGATCAAGCATGAAGTCTCCGCAACATATACTCCTCAACAAAATGGTGTAGTTGAGAGAAAGAACCGGACATTGATCACACTAGCAAGAATAATGCTTGATGAGTACAACACTCCCGAAGCTCTATGGGCGGAAGCTATCAACACCGCATGCTATGCATCCAACCGCCTATTCCTTCAAAAGTTTCTTGGCAAGACACCTTATGACTTGCTCAATGGGAAGAAGCCGGATGTCTCCTTCTTTAGGGTGTTTGGTTGCAAATGCTACATCTACAAGAAGTGGCAACACCTAGGGAAGTTTCAAAGACGTTGTGATATTGGTTTTCTTGTTGGTTACTCATCAAAGTCCAAAGCATATAGAGTATTTAATCATGCCACTGGCATGGTTTAAGAAACATATGATGTGGAATTTGATGAATCTAACGGCTCCCAAGGAGCACATAAGAATCTTGGCACAAGCCATACTGTAGGACTTATGGGGCGTTATCTTGGCACGAGCCATACTGTAGGAAACCAATTTAATCCAAGTAAGACCATTTGATCAAAGTCTAAAGAGCAGCTATGATGGATTACATTACTCAAACCAGTCTCACTACTCAACTCCAGACTAAGAGGTGAAGGAAGTAACGAGTGAATTAATAATGATGCAAGAATCGTTCTTATGAACAAAAACATCAAAGTTTATAATGCACATAAACAACATTTATTTTTATATAGGGCATAGTAAGATTACTACTCCACCACACAAGACCCTTTTAATTAAATACGGAATGGTGAGAAAGAAATAAGATAAGTCAGAAGTAATTTGGACTAAATTAGCAAGTTTAATTTAGTCATCCCAAATCATTTTGAAGTTTTTATAAACAATACAACAAAAACCTTGTAACGATCGCTCTGATACCATTCTGTGGTAGAACCTCCTAAGTTATAGGGTCCACATGCACCTGTCACTGTCCGATGACCTTTGACATTTATGCATACGTTTCCAATAACTTAAAAAAGACTGTCGGGTGTCCTCGGGGAACCCCGAATCATCCACGATTTCCGAGCAGGATCACGTTACAGAGTCATTGCAGTATTACAACATTTATTCAAATATCTACACCAGAGTAAAAACAGCGGAAGTCTTACAATAACATAATTTACAAAACAGTGGTTTCAAACCTCATAACTAAGTTCGATGATTATTACAAAACGAAATAGTGGAGCGGCATTATAATATAATACAAAACACACAATGAGGCTACCCTGCCCAAGGGCCACACATTTACTTCTCATCGTCATCACAAGGTACAACTGTCATGCAGCACGATCCACAACAGATCTGCTCATGAGACTCACCTGCAACAAGGGTCAACGAACCCTGAGTACAAAAGTACTCAACAAGACTTAACCGAAATAAGAACTGATAACTCAGGAATGCAGGCTCAGGGATTCAAGGTATGGTTTTAGCAATAATCAAAGTTATTTTGCGTAAAAGCTCTTTAACAAAATTCTTTATTTCAACAATTTAAACTTCATAAAATCATATACAAAGATGACACGATCTGTAATGAGATCATGAAACTTCATATCCAACACCTTCATCAACCATTCTCAAGTTCCAGTTATTAATACTACGATGATGAACAGTGAGTTGAGTCTCCATAACCGAGGAGCAACGACGATTCGAACCGATTATAAACCCAGCTAGGGCTTCCAGACCACACGACATATGCAGGTCCCCGACCTACATATACCAACCTACCCTCAGATCCTCTGAAACAAGAACGGGTCCGCGCCACCCGAGAATACAGTACTCCACCAATCCAGCCCATAGCCACGTGGGTACACGCTATTCCCACCATCTCTCCACTCCCAGTGCGCGAGTAGCCATTCTCGTAATAGAATCACCAAGTTCAGGCTTACCGGAGTATGTGGTTAGTACTACAAATTCTCACCTCATGCAATTCAACAACGGACGTGCCTTAATCGACACAGGCGGAAAGAACCCGCTCGCAAGACCTCCATGTCTTGTGGCTCACACACACCGAGTCCGCCCGGTCTAGATTTATTACTCCACATTCCCATATCACATGCTAACATAATTAATCAATGTTCCATTTAAAACTTGCAGGTGGCAGGTAATCACCCGACTTTCATCGTTCTACGCATAGCTAAGCAAAACTAGGCATATACGAGTTTAAAAACTGGTAATATGGTAAATATGGAATAACAAGGATGGTAATGCACCAATTAGGCTCTTACTTAACTCCTAATCACTTAATGCAGTAACGGAAAGCAAAAGCAAAATTAATTTGTAAAACACAAGGTAGGGTTGTATGCATCCGGGGCTTGCCTTTGTTGACGGAAAAGTCCGGCTCCTGCGACGTTTCACAAGTATTCGATCCGACCTCAACAGACGGATTAACCTCCTCAACCACTTGATTAACTACCACGTGTTCACCTTCGTTTACTACACGTAATAACAATGTCATGTTTAACATGATGTGGAATACGAAACATGATGCTCGATGATGGATGCAAAATTAATAATTTGAATACAACTTTCCTTCGCGGTACAGTTGCAAGTCAATCTAATCAAACCTTTTTCGCAACACCCAATCAATTGCCAAGGATCATTATCAACTAATGATCCAAGGTCATCACTCAATCAAAATTTCAAACAAAACCTAACTCATTAAAGGTTACTATTTGCTTTTATGAATTAATTATTTAATTCAAAATTATGAAATAAATCAACTTATTCCAATTGAGCTCAAAATTTTTGTAAATGTTCATTACATGATAACTAAGTGGCAAAACAAATTTCATAATTTTTGGATAAATAAATAAGCCTAGAAAAATCATGGAAATCCATTTATTAATAAATTGAGCAATTTTTATCACATTCTAAAATTACTGAAAAACATTATTTCATATTTTTCTTAAATACTATACATCACAGAGAAGTCACACAAAAATTTTCATAATTTTTGGAGCTCAAAATAAATCTACACAAAAATAACAAAAACAGACACTATTCATTCAAATCTGAAAATAGAAAAATCCACTTGAACGCTGAGTCACTGACAACCCGACCCCACCTGTCATCCCTAACCTCCGACGTTGACCACGGCAGCGACGGCTCTGACCGGCGATTTCTCGCCGACGGTGAGATCACCGGCGACGACCAACGTACCAAAATGATCACCAAGTCTAGGCGCATCGATTAACGTCCCTATCAGCACTGATTACGGCCCTATACTAGCTCGTCGTCGACCATGGCGGACGCGGTGGCACGGCAGCGCTACGCCGGCGGTGTGCGACCGGTAGAGCTCAAACAAGGGATTCAGGAAGCACCAGTGGCTCACCCCGAACGCGTTGAAGCAAGGAGCGAGGTCGGAGAAGCAACGGAGAGGCGTGACGACGATCACGGTGATCACGGCGGAGCAAAACGTCGTCGGCGATGGTGTACCGGCGACTGCAGTGATCAAAATGAGTAACCAGCTATGGATTAAGTACTATAGCATCGAGATGAAACAGAATCAGCCAAAACCAGGGACGAAGATGCACCGTGGAGCTCTGGCCGCGGCGAATCGCGCTCGGCGGAGGAGTTGCCGGCCGCGAAGAAGAAAGACGTGGACAGCGAGTTTCCGGTGGAGATAAACTAAATTGTTGGGTCGGTTGGACGTGTAAGGTTAAGGCGGAGCTGGGACAGGCTTTGCCGAGACGGCAACGGCGCTAAGTCGACGGCGAGAGCTCGACGGAGCTACGGTGGTGGCGACGGGAAAAACAGAGGAGGAAGAAAAACGACGACGACGGCGTCTCAGTTCTTATAACGCGACTCAGAAGCTCAAGGAAGCCACGACAGAGCCGTTTCCGTGCCAGCGCGACGCCAAGGACGGCCACGACGCGCCTGGAACGCCGAAGAAGGTCGCCGGCGGTGTAGTCTCGACGGTGGACACTGTTCACAGTAATTACAAGTTTGCCATTCACCAAAATTCACAAATTACTCTCAAATTTTCATAACAACTCAAAAATCTCCAAAAACAAAAGTTGTTCAAAATCAAAAGTTCTACAACTTTGCTTCTATAACCATCTCCTAATTCGGTCTAGATTTTGAAATGAACTTTTGAATTTGAATAGGGAAATTTAACGAATTACACCTTTTTGAATTACTCAATTTTTTCTAAACAACTTGAAAAACTCCAAAAACAAACTTTGTATAACTTGCCAAGCTCTACACTTTTGCTTTTGGGATCAACCCCAAATTATGCTTAGATTTTGAAATGGATTTTTAGGGTAGGATTTAAATGCTGAAAAGCGGGGTTTTCTCGAAAAAATCAAAAATCCAAACAAACTTTGAATTTAAGTCAAACAATACAATTCAACACATACCACATGAATATAAACTTGTTTTAGTGTATGCATCTCAAAGTTTTCACCAAATGCCAAATGCTTTGCAATGCATATGATGACATGTCAGGTTTTAGTATTTTAAACACCCGAGGTGTTACAATCCTTCCCCCTAAAAGAAATCTCACCCCGAGATTCAAAGCCATAGAGTAAGTAATGGAAAAGGAAATGTGTCAATCCAAAAACATCCAGAAATTTTCCATAAAACAACTGAGGTTCTTTTACAAAACACAATTTGTAGTAACCGAGCTCAACTAACATTATTCTATTCTATATTGACGCTAGAAACTCTAGAAACTTTTCTAACAAGTAATCTTCTGATTCCCAGGTAGCTTCCTCTTCTGAATGTTGATTCCATTGTATTTTATAGAACTTGATTGTCCGTCTTCGAGTAACACGATCTTTCTGATCTAACACTCGGATAGGATATTTGGAATAAGTTAAATCCGGCTCTAATTCCACTCCTTCAACTTCAACATTCTGTTTAGGCACTCGGAGACACTTCTTTAATTGAGAAACATGGAACACATCATGCACAGCTGTGAGATGTTCAGGTAATTTCAAGCGATATGCCACTTTTCCATACCTCTCCAAAATTTGATACGGCCCAATGTATCGGGGTGCCAACTTTCCTTTAACACCAAAACGGTTAACTCCCTTCATTGGTGATACTTTCAGATATACAAAATCTCCTTTGTTGAATACCAATGGTCTCCGTCGTCTATCCGCATAACTCTTTTGGCGGGACTGAGCTATCTTCAGATTACTCTGTATTTGCCTAACCTTGTCTTCTGTTTCTTTCACAAGGTCAACTCCAAAGAATCTTCTCTCTCCTGGCTCAGACCAACTCAACGATGTTCTGCATCTACGACCATAGAGTGCTTCAAATGGAGCCATTCTAATGCTTTCCTGATAACTAT
This sequence comes from Miscanthus floridulus, assembly GCF_019320115.1. NCBI lineage: Eukaryota > Viridiplantae > Streptophyta > Magnoliopsida > Poales > Poaceae > Miscanthus > Miscanthus floridulus. The sequence continues at coordinate 82,393,280 of NC_089592.1, read as the reverse complement.
TGTTGTATGAGAACTCGACCAAAGGTAAGCACTCATCCCACTTATTAGAATAGTTAAGGGCACAACATCTTAACATGTCTTCAAGTACTTGATTGACTCTTTTAGTCTACCCATCAGTCTACGGATGATAAGCTGTACTATACAGAAGTTTGGTACCTAACGAAGCATGTAAGTGTTTCCAAAAGCTGGAGACAAACTATGTACCCCTATCTGACACTATAGTCTTGGGTACTCCATGGAGACTCATGATTCTTGCCAAATACATCTTGGCATATTGGATCGTAGGATATATGGTCTTGACTGGAAGAAAATATGCTGACTTAGTGAGTCGATCTATAATAACCCATACTGAGTCAAATCCCTTTGATGTCTTGGGTAGACCAATAATAAAGTCCATACTTATGTCCTCCCACTTCCAAGATGGAATAGGCAATGGTTGTAATTCACCAGCAGACCTCAAATATATAGCTTTCACCTTTTGACAGGTATCACACTTCGCTATATATCTAGCAATCTCTATTTTCATTTTAGTCCACCAGAATCTTTGCTTCAAATCATGGTACATCTTGTTGCTTCCCGGATGGATAAATAACCTAGTAGCATGTGCCTCATCTAGAATTGACTACCGCAACTCAGGAACTTTTGGTACCACCAGGCGATCCTTGAACCATAACACATCTTCATCATCTATACTAAAACATTCTGCTTTTCCATCCCTGACTCTTTCCTTGATATGGGATATACCCTTGTTTTCCTTTTGAGCAGCAATAACTTGATCTCGAATAGTAGCTTCAACAATTATGTTGGTCAAACTTCCTTGTTGAATTACTTCTGCATTCAACTTTTCCATTTCTTGACATAAATTCAAACCCATTGTTCTCACTATCAAACAATTGCAATAACTTTTGCGACTGAGAGCATCTGCAACTACATTTGCTTTACCAGGGTGATAATGTACTTCCAAATCGTAATCCTTAATTAGTTCTAACCATCTTCTTTGTCGCATGTTCAACTCTGACTGAGTAAAGATATACTTTAAGCTCTTATGGTCTGTATATATATGGCACGTATTACCAAGCAGGTAATGCCGCCAAATCTTCAGAGCATGAACCACAGCTGCTAACTCCAAATCATGAGTAGGATAGTGTTCTTCATGTTGCTTAAGTTGCCTAGACGCATAGGCAATGACTCGGCCTTCTTGCATCAACACACATCCAATACCAATACCTGAAGCATCACAATAAACATCAAACGACTTCTCGATATCAGGTTGAGCTAACACTGGTGCAGTAGTCAACAGCCTTTTTAAAGTCTGGAAAGCCTCTTCACAATCTGATGACCAGACAAACTTGACTTAGTTCTTCAACAATTCAGTTATAGGTTTTGATACTTTAGAGAATTCTGGAATAAACCGACGGTAATATCCCGCCAATCCAAGAAAACTCCGAACTTGATGAACTGTGGTTGGCGGTTTCCAATCAAGCACATCCCTCACTTTACCGGGATCAACTGCAACTCCTTCGGCTGACAAGACATGTCCAAGAAATTGCACTTCCTTAAGCCAAAAATCACACTTGCTGAACTTGACATACAATTGATGTTCTCTCAAACGAGTCAGAACAATTCTGAGGTGTTCTGCATGTTCTGTCTTATTCTTGGAATATACTAGTATATCATCTATAAATACCACTACAAACTTGTCTAGCTCAGGCATGAATACTGAGTTCATCAGATACATGAAATGAGCGGGAGCATTTGTCAAACCAAAAGACATCACCAAGTATTCATATAATCTGTATCTTGTGGTAAATGCCGTTTTGGGAATATCTTCAGGCTTTATCTTAATTTGGTGATACCCTGATCTCAAATCTATCTTGGAGAAAACTTTGGCTCCGGCCAACTGATCAAAAAGCAAATCTATCCGAGGTAATGGATACTTATTCTTGATGGTCACTTCATTCAACGGACGATAGTCAACACATAACCTCAGGGTCTCATCTTTCTTTTTCACAAAAATTGCCGGACATCCCCAAGGTGAGGAACTAGGTTGGATAAACCCCTTCTCAATTAATTCTTGTAACTAAGTCTTCAACTCGGCTAATTCCTTAGGTGGCATTCTATAAGCTCTCCAAGAAATCGGAGTTGTTCCAGGTTGTAACTCTATGTTAAACTGTACATCCCTATCAGGTGATAGACCGGGTAAATCTTCTGGAAACACATCCGGAAATTCACACACTACCGGAATATCTCTAATCTCCTTGACAGCAGTCGCACAAATCTTGCCCACTGATCTTCTTAGGGTTGGAAGTTGGATGAGAAGTTGAGAATTACTATCAGGCAAACTTACTCTTAAAGTCCTATTCAAAGCATCTATAACAGCCTTATGCTGACACATCCAATTCATTCCCAAGATTACATCTATATCCTGATCCTTAAGGATAATCATGGTAGTGGGAAAAATATGCCCACCCAGGTTTACGGGTACCTGGTATACCATTTCCTTAGTACACAGACGTTCCCCAGGCGACTGTATAAAGAAACTTTCCTTTGTTGCCCCAATTGAAATTTCATACTTCATGACAAATGTTCTATTGATGAATGAATGTGATGCGCCAGAATCAAAAAGTATAACTGCAGGGTGATTGGCAACAAAAAACATACCCATCATCACTGGCTCCCCCTCCAGAATTTCTCCAGCTTGAATATAGAACACCCGTCCTGTCTTCCTCTCATCTTTGCCCTTCTAAGCATTCTGATTGTGGTTCTTGTTTGGTGCCTGACCCTGTTGTTGATTGGCAGGGGTCTTCTGATAATTTTGATTAGCCTGCCTAGGATATGGACATTCCCTGGAGAAATGACCAGTCCTTCCACAATTGTAACACGGATAGTTGTGACCCTGTGACGTTGGAGCATTACCACTAGGAGCATTGGTTGACTGTGAGTTCGGATAGGTTATAGCAGGACGGACATTTGACTGTTGCCCGGCTTTTAACTGCGGCAGACGATAAGGAGGATGATAATGGTTTACTGGATGATAAATCACTCTCTACCTCTTTTGGTTTCCACCAAAAGGTCTAGACGGCACATTCTTTTTCTTCTTGAGCTCCTTATGCTGCTGATACTTTGCCTCTGAAGCAATTGCAATATTTACTGCCTCATGATAAGTGATATTGGTACAGGCTGTCATCATTGTCTGTAGTTTGGTATTCAGACCTCTCATGAACCATTTCTTTTTCTTGGCATCCGTATTGACATGTTCAGATGCATACTGCGACAGATGATTGAATCTTCCCACACACTGCATAACCGTTTGATCCCCTTGCCTCAAAGCAAGGAATTCATCCAGCTTCATAGCCATCACTCCTTCCGGGATATAATGGGCTCTGAAAGCAGTGCGAAATTCTGTCTAAGTTAACAGAATGCCTGCGGGTTGCATGGCCATCAGATTTGCATACCAAGCACCAGCTGCACCTCTAAGTTTCTGGGCAGCAAACACCGGTTTCTGAAACTCTATGCAGTGAATAAGATCAAATTTCTGCTCCATGGTCCTAAGCCAGTCATCAGCCTCTAGTGGTTCATCTGCCTTGGTGAACACCGGGGGTTTTGTATCCGTGAAATCCACATAGGTAGCCTCATGCCTGTTATGATTGCGGCCACGGTTTCCATGCATCTGATTCTGATTACTTTGAGCCATCTCATGAAGCAAACGAGAATTTTCCACAGTCACATTGACTAATGCAGCGATAGCATCAGCCAGATTGGTCGGCATCGGTGGCGGGTTGGGGATATCATCATCATCTTGTGAAGTACCAGGAATATGCAATCCCCGCGTACGACGCATCTGCTCATAACAAACCAAACTTTATTCACAAGCCTTTATTGAATTGCACAAAAGCTTACTCCAGACACATTACATAGGGTTTACTACTATAAACACCAGACCCTATAAGTACCAAAACAAGATACATAGCTTAACCATAATTAACTATTATACAACTCTACTCTTTTCCGTGATTACTTCAAACTTCAGGCTCGGTATCCATTCCAGAATTATTACCGCCTTCATCATCACTTTCATTGATCATTACTAATTCTTCAGGATCTTCTTCTTCTTCCTCTTCCGATTCGTTATCATCGGCAAGGATGACACCGGGGTCCATGGCATCAGCTTGAGGCTCATGATTCAGGTTTAGTAGATTGCTAAGCCTATGAACTTCCTCATGTAGATAGGTATTATATTCTTCTAAATCTTCTACATAGAATTCTAGCTCATGAGTTCTAGCTCTAGCTACATTTTCCCTATGCCAAGCCTCATTTCGTCCCTCCACTATACGAACTAACATGCTTTTGTAGTTCCTGTGTGCGGTGGTGAGACGCCTCAATTGATCCTGTAATTCTCCTACCCGTATAGCATCCAAAGCCCTATCTCTAGTAGCTTGTGCTAATTCTGCAGAAATCCTTTGTATCTCTGCTTGGGGATTAGGCCTAGAACTGCTACTGCTAGCACCATCGTTTCTAGGGGCAAGTTGGTGACAAGGAACTCCTTTAGGTCCAGTGGACTTACGGGGCGTCATCTTGGCACGAGCCATACTGTAGGAAACCAATTTAATCCAAGTAAGACCATTTGATCAAAGTCTAAAGAGCAGCTATGATGGATTACATTACTCAAACCAGTCTCACTACTCAACTCCAGACTAAGAGGTGAAGGAAGTAACGAGTGAATTAATAATGATGCATGAATCGTTCTTACGAACAAAAACATCAAAGTTTATAATGCACATAAACAACATTTATTTTTATATAGGGCATAGTAAGATTACTACTCCACCACACAAGACCCTTTTAATTAAATACGAAATGGTGAGAAAGAAATAAGATAAGTCAGGAGCAATTTGGACTAAATTAGCTAGTTTAATTTAGTCATCCCAAATCATTTTGAAGTTTTTGTAAACAATACAACAAAAACCTTGTAACGATCACTCTGATACTATTCTGTGGTAGAACCTCCTAAGTTATAGGGCCCACATGCACCTGTCACTGTCCGATGACCTTTGACATTTATGCATACGTTTCCAATAACTTAAAAAAGACTGTCGGGTGTCCTCGAGGAACCCCGAATCATCCACGATTTCTGAGCAGGATCACGTTACAGAGTCATTGCAGTATTACAACATTTATTCAAATATCTACACCAGAGTAAAAACAGCGGAAGTCTTACAATAACATAATTTACAAAACAGTGGTTTCAAACCTCATAACTAAGTTCGATGATTATTACAAAACAAAATAGTGGAGCGGCATTATAATATAATACAAAACACACAATGAGGCTGCCCTACCCAAGGGCCACACATTTACTTCTCATCGTCATCACAAGGTACAACTGTCATGCAGCACAATCCACAACAGATCTGCTCATGAGACTCACCTGCAACAAGGGTCAACGAACCCTGAGTACAAAAGTACTCAACAAGACTTAACCGAAATAAGAACTGATAACTCAGGAATGCAGGCTCAGGGATTCAAGGTATGGTTTTAGCAATAATCAAAGTTATTTTGTGTAAAAGCTCTTTAACAAAATTCTTTATTTCAACAATTTAAACTTCATAAAATCATATACAAAGATGACACGATCTGTAATGAGATCATGAAACTTCATATCCAACACCTTCATCAACCATTCTCAAGTTCTAGTTATTAATACTACGATGATGAACAGTGAGTTGAGTCTCCATAACCGAGGAGCAATGACGATTCGAACCGATTATAAACCCAGCTGGGGCTTCCAGACCACACGACATATGCAGGTCCTCGACCTACATATACCAACCTACCCTCAGATCCTCTGAAACAAGAATAGGTCTGCGCCACCCGAGAATACAGTACTCCACCAATCCAGCCCATAGCCACGTGGGTACACGCTATTCCCGCCATCTCTCCACTCCTAGTGCGCGAGTAGCCATTCTCGTAATAGAATCGCCAAGTTCAGGCTTACCGGAGTATGTGGTTAGTACTACAAATTCTCACCTCATGCAATTCAACAACGGACGTGCCTTAATCGACACAGGCGGAAAGAACCCGCTCGCAAGACCTCCATGTCTTGTGGCTCACACACACCGAGTCCACCCGGTCTAGATTTATTACTCCACATTCCCATATCACATGCTAACATAATTAACCAATGTTCCATTTAAAACTTGCAGGTGGCAGGTAATCACCCGACTTTCATCGTTCTACGCATAGCTAAGCAAAACTAGGCATATACGAGTTTAAAAACTGGTAATATGGTAAATATGGAATAACAAGGATGGTAATGCACCAATTAGGCTCTTACTTAACTCCTAATCACTTAATGCAGTAACGGAAAGCAAAAGCAAAATTAATTTGTAAAACACAAGGTAGGGTTGTATGCATCCGGGGCTTGCCTTTGTTGATGGAAAAGTCTGGCTCCTGCGACGTTTCATAAGTATTCGATCCGACCTCAACAGACGGATTAACCTCCTCAACCACTTGATTAACTACCACGTGTTCACCTTCGTTTACTACACATAATAACAATGCCATGTTTAACATGATGTGGAATACGAAACATGATGCTCGATGATGGATGCAAAATTAATAATTTGAATACAACTTTCCTTCGCGGTACAGTTGCAAGTCAAACTAATCAAACCTTTTTCGCAACACCCAATCAATTGCCAAGGATCATTATCAACTAATGATCCAAGGTCATCACTCAATCAAAATTTCAAACAAAACCTAACTCACTAAAGGTTACTATTTGCTTTTATGAATTAATTATTTAATTCAAAATTATGAAATAAATCAACTTATTCCAATTGAGCTTAAAATTTTTGTAAATGTTCATTACATGATAACTAAGTGGCAAAACAAATTTCATAATTTTTGGGTAAATAAATAAGCCTAGAAAAATCATGGAAATTCATTTATTAATAAATTGAGCAATTTTTATCACATTCAAAAATTACTGAAAAACATTATTTCATATTTTTCTTAAATACTATACATCACAGAGAAGTCACACAAAAATTTTCATAATTTTTGGAGCTCTAAATAAATCTACACAAAAATAACAAAAACAGACACTATTCATTCAAATCTGAAAATAGAAAAATCCACTTGAACGCTGAGTCACTGACAACCCGACCCCACATGTCATCCCTAACCTCCGACGTTGACCACGGCAGCGACGGCTCTGACCGGCGATTTCTCGCCGACGGTGAGATCACCGGCGACGACCAACGTACCAAAATGATCACCAAGTCTAGGCGCATCGATTAACGTCCCTATCAGCACTGATTACGGCCCTATACTAGCTCGTCGTCGACCATGGCGGACGCGGTGGCACGGCAGCGCTACGCCGGCGGTGTGCGACCGGTAGAGCTCAAACAAGGGATTCAGGAAGCACCAGTGGCTCACCCCGAACGCGTTGAAGCAAGGAGCGAGGTCGGAGAAGCAACGGAGAGGCGTGACGACGATCACGGTGATCACGGCGGAGCAAAACGTCGTCGGCGATGGTGTACCGGCGACTGCAGTGATCAAAATGAGTAACCAGCTATGGATTAAGTACTATAGCATCGAGATGAAACAGAATCAGCCAAAACCAGGGACGAAGATGCACCGTGGAGCTCTGGCCGCGGCGAATCGCGCTCGGCGGAGGAGTTGCCGGCCGCGAAGAAGAAAGACGTGGACAGCGAGTTTCCGGTGGAGATAAACTAAATTGTTGGGTCGGTTGGACGTGTAAGGTTAAGGCGGAGCTGGGACAGGCTTTGCCGAGACGGCAACGGTGCTAAGTCGACGGCGAGAGCTCGACGGAGCTGCGGTGGTGGCGACGGGAAAAACAGAGGAGGAAGAAAAACGACGACGACGGCGTCTCGGTTCTTATAACACGACTCAGAAGCTCAAGGAAGCCACGACGGAGCCGTTTCTGTGCCAGCGCGACACCAAGGATGGCCACGACGCGCCTGGAACGCCGAAGAAGGTCGCCGGCGGTGTAGTCTCGACGGTGGACACTGTTCAAAGTAATTACAAGTTTGCCATTCACCAAAATTCACAAATTACTCTCAAATTTTCATAACAACTCAAAAATCTCCAAAAACAAAAGTTGTTCAAAATCAAAAGTTCTACAACTTTTCTTCGATAACCATCTCCTAATTCGGTCTAGATTTTGAAATGAACTTTTGAATTTGAATAGGGAAATTTAACGAATTACGCCTTTTTGAATTACTCAAAATTTTTCTAAACAACTTGAAAAACTCCAAAAACAAACTTTGTATAACTTGCCAAGCTCTACACTTTTGCTTTTGGGATCAACCCCAAATTATGCTTAGATTTTGAAATGGATTTTCAGGGTAGGATTTAAATGCTGAAAAGCGGGGTTTTCTCGAAAAATTCAAAAATCCAAACAAACTTTGAATTTAAGTCAAACAATACAATTCAACACATACCACATGAATATAAACTTGTTTTAGTGTATGCATCTCAAAGTTTTCACCAAATGTCAAATGCTTTGCAATGCATATGATGACATGTCAAGTTTTAGTATTTTAAACACCCGAGGTGTTACATCAATGTTCTTGATTTTAGCAACTTCACTAAAAAATGAGCTTATGTTGTTCTTTGCATTGCATTGTTATATATACAACATGTTTACTTTATGGTAATGCACTTAGGGCTTGTCTAACATGGTTAAGATAACCGTCGTAAAGCGTGTGAAGAAGCTTAACCTTGGATCAAACTAGACAAGCAACTAGATTTACTTTCAAGTATTGCATTGCATATACATGAATGTTGCTTTGTCGTTTATCTTCAATTGCCCTCTTATTGCCTATTTTCTTAAAAAGAATTATAGCCTAAGGCAAAATATTTTAAAAATTTTTTAGGGTTTGAGAGAGGTCACTCACATCAGTCCCAATTGGTATTTATTTGGATCTTATTGAAGTTGGGACTTGATTGGGAACAGTCAGCACGAAGGACTTTAAAGATTTGCTAGAAAAGGAGTGACCGGATGCTACACCGGACTCTGATGTCCAGCGTCCGGTCAGTTCACAGGAGGTGAACTTGCTGTGATGGAGTGACCGGACTCTGCTGTTCAGTGTCCGATCAGATGGTGGTTCAGCATTCGATCAAGCAAAGGCGATTAAGGCAGTGTGGACCAGACTCTGGCTGTGTCCGGCATGGTTCACCGGACACGTTCGGTCGCGATTCTAGGGGTTTTGGACCTCTTTGGAATCAACCAGACTCTGGGTGGCAGCGTTCGGTCCTTGCCACCAGAGCGTCTGGTCAGTAGAAAACGTTTGGATCGCAAACTCTTCCTTCTTTCCTAATCCAATCCATCGGGGGACCCCCATATAACGCCATGCCATTTGACCTAATCTTCATCCCGCAGCACGCCGACATTGCCGTTGCGCCCTAGTCGCCGACTCCACAGCTCGCCTGCACCGCATTGCTTCCTTGCCGCGAGCTCGTGCCTCCAGCACCGACTCCCGCGCCGCCTTGCTACATGACCACGCCTCTGCTCCGCGTGTCCGCACCATCACTTTGTCGCACCGCCGCGCCCCACGCCGTTGAGCCCTAACTCCACCACACCCGTGCTCTGTTTCAGCGCCACCGTCATGCCTTCACCGGAGCCGCGCCATAGCACCAGCCGCCCGCAGCTCAACAGCACCACCAGAGTCTCCTCTTGTGTCTACTTTGCCGATCCAGTGCTCACTGCCTCACCGGAATCCCAACCCTAGCCGATCCGGTGGTTCCCCGATTCGTTCCTCTTCTCGTCAATTCGCTGGTTCGTTAGGTAGCAAGCCCTCGTTTCTAATTTCATACCTAATGCTTGCTTCTTAGGGTTTTATATCTTTAGATGTATATTTAAATTATTCATATGTATCCAATCTATTCCATCGTGCAGCGAGTTGGTGTTTCTAAGGTCACATTCGCAGTTGTTAGTCAACTCGGGGCCAAGCTCGCGAGTACGGTTCGAGGCCAAGCCTCAGAAGTGACAGTTGGAAGTTGATCTTTGTCAGCGGTAGTTGTTCTTTTCAGCTCCATCAGATGGCTCATGTCAAGAATGTTGGAGGAGGTCCCGGTGATGAGGATTCGAGGCCCCCGCCTCGCCTGCCTACAGATACAAAAGGCAAGGCGACAAAAAAGCTAGCAACGAGGAAGCGCAAGTACCCTGATGCAGTTGTAGAGGCTACAGAGCACGCAGAGAGAGGGGGTGCTAGAAGTTGTGTTGTTATTGCATATCAGCTTTCACCAACACAAAGGGCTACACTTGAGCAGATTGAGCGCCGTCATGGTGGTCCAGCTGGGACTATCATGGTTGGAGGACGGCATGTCGTTATTGATGAGAGTTAGTCTTAGGGGGCGTCACAGCAGCAGGCACAGCCAGCAGAGTAGACTCAGGAGGAAGAGCAGGCACCTCAGCCATAGTTACGCCGCTCTAGTCGTACCCGTGCTCCAGTCACACCGAGGCCAGAGACACAGCGGAGGGGTTCTCGTTCGCCTCCTAGACCACAGGGTCCGCCTCTAGTGACTCATCTAGATTTGAGGGCCGCCATGGCTAAGTAGGTGCAGCAGCTCAGTTTTGTGGACTTTGAGCAGAGGATCCCACCGAGGAGGGATGACCAAGCTTTAGAGGGCTTCTACACACCACTATAGGAAGATTTTTATAATGCATATCTTAATAGTGGGGCAGTATTCAGATCTCAGAGGGTGTGCAACATTGAGTCTATAGTAGAAGCAGCTGGAGAGCATATTCACCCTTACCTATCTTACCTACTAGGGCTGATAGATTTACTTGGACGGACAGGCTTATATGTTCCATCTTGAGTCCGTGAGTTCTATACTACACTTTGGATTGACCCGCTGCACAGATTCATTCACTTTGCTTTCAGAGGTA